>NC_061787.1:13971628-14281985 GCF_022458985.1 Mugil cephalus
TGTTGCTGTCACAACAGTTTTAAATGTCACCCGGTGTCACTGCTTAGCTGCGCATCAGCCAGGAGAGGTTACCGGCAATAAGAGCAGAGCAACCTGCCAGCTCTAAAGATCTTTTTTATATACATCGCTCCGCGGCGGAGCCCCAAAAATAAACTGACTTATCTCTGCTTCACCTCTCTGGGGATGGATTGTTTTGAAGTGGCTCTTATTTTAGTGCTCGTGTGTCAGCGAAGAGCTCGGTGCGGCGGTTTCGCGGTGCGGGCGAGCGCTGCTGCTTCTTGTAAAGTTAGCGGCGTGAGTTTCGCACAAGGGAAGGATTCCCCGTCGGACCCAGCGGCCGCCGGCGCCGAGAAAACGCATTATACAACATTTGCGAACAGTTGCACGTTGTTTATGAGCTCCGACTTTCGGCTCAGACACAATTTACAGACGCACTCGTACTAAAGTCCAGTTTTTATGTTACCGGTTCATCTTTGTTTTTTTGAGAAATGAATGAATTCGCACACTTTTTCAAATTCACACTCATTTACCTCAAAAATACCTTCAGATTTTAAGACCTCATAAAGATGTGATGAGACTTTTTAATACTTTCTAAGAGTCTTGATTTCCCCAAAATGGAATTATAAATGTTTAATACTTTTCAAGACCCGGTGGACTCCCTGATTTTGGTTTTTGGTTTTCTTTCATTGTTTTATTTCTATATTTTATTTATTTATTTATTTTTAATTAACCATTAACTAACCAACTAACTAACTTTTTTAGAGTTTAACATCACACTGTCTGTCCAGAATAATAAATAAAGTTGGAAAATATACTATATAAAGTATGATAGGGAGGTGCTACAGTGACCCAGCGAAATGGAAAGAAACTACAAAACATTTATATACTTATTTATATACTATACTAGAAATTCCAAAGTCTGCAACCAACCAAAAAAAAAAAAAAACAACCAAAAGCCAAGACCAGAATCTAGAAAAAGACCACAAAAATAACCAAAAAAAAACCAACCACGGTGACGTAAAAAGACCAAAAAGACAGAAAACAACTACAAAGACACATAAACGACAATATGCTCTGCAGACAACCAAAAAAAATAAAGATTCACAGCGAGGTGGAGAGACCGCAGACACATACGAAAAGGGAAAAGTATCTGCAAATATTCAGACTGGTTGCTCTTCTGTCTGCGTTTCATCATCCGTCCACAGTTCACCTGGATGCAGAGAACACGAGTCGGCGCCATTAATCCCAGACACACACACACACGTCTGCCTGCTTGCAGGGCTGCGAGCGGGGCCTCCAGCTCTCACCTTGGATGCTCGCTCCGCTTGCTTGTTAATACCACTCTTGGGATGCCACCTCCGCCGCCTTGCCCCCCTCCTCCCTTCCCTCCTTTGGTCCAGGTGATTAGGAACTCACACAAGTCTCTTTGCACCGTCTCTTCATTCTCTTACATCCAGGCATCAGGGGAAATGACGGTAATCCACCGACGGTTTGCCCGGTGAGGTGAACAATGAGAAAAAAAAAGAAAAAAAAAAAACGGAGGGAAGGTGGATGCGATTCATCATGAGGCTCCTTTCATTTTGCGCGAGTACGCCTGGCACAGCTGTTTGAAATGGCACCCCTCGCCTGCAGACTTTGGGGAAGGGCGCTTTATGAAGATGCATGAGTCGGAAAACAGACTATTAAAGTTAGTGAGAGTTCATTAACCTTGTAAAAGTAGGCTCCGGCTCCCATAAAGCTCCATATTTCAGGATTCTGCCCGTCATTTTTTATCGTAAGTGCTCTTGGTGGCCTGATAGTTCATTTCACACGTGACGAGCATTAAATGAGACAAAGACAATAGGAGCCGGAGCCGCGCACATGTGGCGGCTAATGACAGATTTTGTGGCCTGTTTCTAGAGGAATTAAACTCTGGCAGTTTGTCTGGTTTTCAGCACCAACCTCTCGCAGTGTGTCTTGCCTTTTTTCTTTTTTTCTTTTTTTTTTAGCACACTCAAACTTCGCAACACCACAAGCTGCGTCCAAATTAGAAAACACAGAAGGTAATCGCAATCAGGCAAGTCGTTGCCGGGCTAACATGTCTAATCATGGACAACTCGGAGGGGGTTCCAGCGATAAGCGATACGGCAGCTATCGGTTCGCGAGGGAGGTGTTGCAGAGGAAATTGAAGCAGCGAGCAGACCAAGATGGCAGCTTTGACTCGGAGACGGAGCGATTATAGCTGCTCCGCCATCTGGGTGAGTCATCTGCTCTCACCCATCACTGTATACCAGGTCCTCATAACCATCATCATTACCATTCACACTGCTGGAAGTTCCCCTTTGGGCCGACTCCACTTCAGGATTTTTTTTTTTTTCCCCTTCAGAACATCACTGTCACTGCCGAAATAAATAAAAACTAAATGAATAAACACGGACACTCCCAGCAGCCGAGCCGAGTTTGCGCGGAGCCATTTTTTTTGCGTGAAGTTTACCAGGCGGCTCTCGCAAGCACATTAGGGCAACCCCCTGCCAAATTATGGAAAAACAATAATGACTAATTCTGAACAGATGTACAAGCATGCTTAGCAAAAACAAAAAAAAAAAAAAAAAGTTAATATATGCAAATCTCCGCTATTATTTGAATGTGAGGAGAAAAGCAGGCAAGAGCTCGCACTACATTTAGTTTTTAATGTGTGATTTCTGGTGGGTGATCAGGACATGATGATCCCTGTGGGCTCTTGTGACACACACACACACACACACACACACACACAAAAAAAAAAAAAAAAAAAAAAAAAACAAGGCTGTAATTTTGCAGCGGAGTGACTTATTTTAGCTTTCAGAGGACGCTTCCTATCAACCGGGGCCCACGTCAACGTCAACCGCCGAGGAGAGGCAAATGACGGTCAACACGCAGGGGGTGCTGTGTATCTCCCGGCGCTAATCGCTCTGCCTGGCCGTGCGCCCCGCGGCGTCGCTTCCTAGGGAAACTCCCACTGCGGGGCTGAGCAGCCGGCAGCTGCGAGCGTCTGCGGGGGAGAAGACGGAGGCCGGCCGACCGGAGCCGGGCTTAGCCAGCAGGCGGCCGGCAGATAAACATACGCATTTGCGCCGACCGTATTTCTAAGGACCGTCGCTGGCGTAATGAATTCTTTAGCGAGCGTGTCGTTTTTTAAAACTGGGGGGGAAAAAAAAATGAATTCATTCAGGAGCAATCTTGCAGAATGCTTGCCTTGGGCTGTGTGATGAAAAAACGCTCATCTGTTTTGAAGCACAATGAGTCTCCTTGTTGTGAAGTCACATCTCAAAAAGGTGTTGCCGTCAAAAACAGACATCTCTACTTCAGCCTAATCAAAACTCAGTGCCAGTCAGCGCTGAACCTGTCATACAAAAAAAAACTAAATTCTACAACTCCAATAAAGAAATTGATCCGACACAAGAAATGAAGCGCAACAAATGCTACATCCACTTTAAACAGAGCAGAACCTAGAAAACCAACCTTTCCAAAAGGAAAAAAAACAGTCTTCTAAACAAACACAGTTTGTAACACCAGCAACATTATGGGGACCCACGTCTCTTTTGGGACAAGTCCCCATAAGTCATTCTTTAAGTTTTACCATAAAGACTGGTGTAAGGTCACTTATTTCTCCGATTTGTGGATACTCCTCATTATCCAGACTGTGAAAGAACTTTTCTCATCAGCCACCGGTCCACTTTGCAATTCACAGAGCAAGCGACATCAAGACAGTGCGGGATACACCAAAGTCCACTCTATTCCCTTAAATCATTTAAAGTTCCCTTCTTGTTAATTGAGAACTTCCACCGGAGACGAGGCGATGTTTGTTTCAGTCCTCCGCTAACGCCTCGGTGGCGTTCAGAGCTCCGATCCGCGCCCACCTTGCCAAAGCTGGATGCCAACTCGTTATGCACATCCCTTGCTCTCATTTGCGTGAAATCAGAAGATGAGAGGAATTAGTTCCCCGTCTCTTTTTACCTCCTCCTCCCACATCCTCCTCTTCATCTTCCTGCAGGAGTGCAGATGCGGTGGGTCCTTAGAGGGCCCATCTGTTGTGCCGTCGTAGCTCTGGCCCAGCCGGCGCCTGACTGGGGGCCAGATGATTAGGCCGCCATCCAAGGCAATCCGCCCAGGTAAGCCACGGCTCTATCACCCCGACCGGCCCCTATCAAGGGGAGACAGGAGACGGGTGTCAGCCCAAACACATCACGCAAAGCCCCAAGACGAGTGAAATCTAGGAGAGGTTTTACACGGATACATACAAGCTGATGATGTGAAAACCCTCGAGGTGCAACACCTTGCTTAACTTCAGCTTGAAAGAACAAGAAGTTTTCGCCTACTTTCCAACCAAAAAAAAAAAAAAAAAAACTGGCGTGATATGTGACAACAAGGAGAGGTAAAAAAAAAAAAAAAAAAAAAAAAAAAAGCCACAGAGACCCCGGTGGATACAAACTACACTTTTTGATCTGGGAACCACTTCTAAAGCAGCTACAGCCACACACGAAAACAACAAATGAAAAGTTAAAACAATATTAATGTCCTTTTTTATTGTGTTGCGCGATTTAATTATTCTCATTCCAGCTGTGACCGACCGAAACCTTATTAACCAAAGGCCCATTATTCATCATCATAGGGGCTCAACAGTCAAATGACAACCCGTTTAGAATAACAAATGAAAAGGCTGCATGGAGCTCAAGTGACCTTGTTTTGTTCACGGCAGATGAGTCCGAGTCTTTATACTGTGTTTTGACTTGCTTTCAGGTCTGGGATCTGGGTGGTTTCCTGCAACTGCAGGTAAGTAGCTACTGGATTCATGAAGGTTTCTGACGAGCAAGATCAGTTTTGCTCAGTTTTCAGCAATTTATGGCGCTACGTCTAAAATTTCCATCATTAGTCATCAGTCAATTGTTTGCAACATGTCCAGGGCCAAAGTGAAAGCATAAATTATGGGTTCTGTTCCACAAGTAACAAAACCTCAGTAAAAATCTCAGACATTTGTGGCATCTCTAAAACCCGTCCACAAAATCAAGCTCAGCTTAAGTTCAATCAGGAAGACTGATTATCTTTATCCTCAGTCATTCACAACTCTCTCTCTTCCCATCTGACTTTGGGAGTTTCCAGTTTAATCATTTGGATTTTGCCACAGTCAATCAGCCTATCAACACTTTGCTTTGAAATTTAAATACGTCTCTCCTTTGCCTGCGAGATATAATTTTAGTGTGAAACTCCAGCCCCTTCACCCGGCACAGCCTCAGCAGCAGCAACTGCCTTACCTTCTCCCACTTACATTTTTGTTTGGCTGATTAAAGGACTCCTCCTATAGAGGGCTTTCACGGTGCATCATCAGCGCATCAGAAATCCAGAGGTTGCCATGTTGGAGGCACTCCGCAGGGCAAATCAACATCAACATTTGAATTACCTGACAAGAAATGGGCCGAACTAATTGGGATGTCGTCCACAGTTTTGTCTGTAGATCCTGGTTTAGCTTCACTAACATCAAGCGCCTCCTTTCCTCTGATAACTTTTGGCATTGTTCTCTCTGATTTGTAATAACTTTTGGCAGTCTATAAAATTCCAAATGTTTTTCACGGTCTGTCCAGTTGGTGCAGCCAAAAACATGGCAATAATTCACCATTTTCCACCATCTACTTCAGTCCATGTTCCTTGTAGAGTGCACCTCCATGCGACTTCCGGATTTATGACGCGCTGATGACGCACCGTGAAAACCCCTCTATTGAGCACTTAAGTAAAACCTTGTGACTCTGTCATTTGCTTGGTTGCTCACACTTGGTCACCAGTGATGTTGCAGGGTGCGGTTACCCTAGCTAACCCTCCTGTATTCGGCATCAAAAATGTTTTTTGAGTGAAAACATTTGTTCCTCATCTATTGATGTTTATCCTCTAGAGCAAACACGTCAAACCCAAGGGCAGCATCGGGCATGCAAGATAATATTTAATATTTATCAAAATTGACCTGCGGGTATTTTGCATACGCACCATTGGTAATAAAAAAATCCCAGACTGAATTACAGTGGCTGAGCTTTTGGCATCAGATAGGAACATCTAACGTCACCCAACTTTACTGACAAACTCTGGAGCTACAGTTAGGTCCACATATATTTGGACACTGACACAAGTTTTGTTATATCAGCCATATACCAAAACATGATAAAGATACAGTTAACATATATATAAAGTTAAAGAATAACAGTGCAGACTCTTTAGGGTATTTGCATCCAAATTGGGTTAGCTGCCTCTTTTTCAAGGGACCAAAAGTAATTGGACAGTTGACTCAAAAGCTATTACATGGGCTGCCTGGGCTATTCCCTCGTTAATCTGTCATCATTATGCAGGTAAAAAGTTGATTCCAAGAGTGGCATTTGCATTTGGCTGTTGCTGTAAACCCATAATATGCAGCCAAAGGAGATCTCAATGAAAGTATAACAGACTATCCTTAGGCCGAAAAAAAAAAGA
The DNA here is from genome assembly GCF_022458985.1 of Mugil cephalus. Classification (NCBI taxonomy): domain Eukaryota; kingdom Metazoa; phylum Chordata; class Actinopteri; order Mugiliformes; family Mugilidae; genus Mugil; species Mugil cephalus. The sequence continues at coordinate 13,978,100 of NC_061787.1, forward strand.
TTAAATCAGTTAGAGAGATAGCTGAAAAATCATTTTATTAATGGTCAATTTGTCCAATTACTTTTGAGCCCCGTGAAATGAGCATAATTTGTTTTAAAATGGTTGCCATGCCTTTATATTTTTGTTTAACCCCTTGAATTAAACCTGAAATTCTGCTCTTCCGTTGCATCTCAGGTGTTTCATTTCAAATTCAATGTGATGGCATGCAGAACCCAAACTGTTAAGACTGTGTCACTGTCCAAATATATCTGGGCCTAACTATACTTCAATCCATATCATTGACCCATAAAGGATCAGGAAACAAACATTAGAGAAATAAATACTGAAATATGTCAACGGAGATTCTGACACAAAGACGTAGTAGCACTGTCGTTAGCGGTTAGCAGACAAGTGACTAAATCAGTTAGCCTACTGTTCCACGGTAGCACACACAGAAAACAGTTAGCCTCTTCACTGCTAACACCAGTCGGCTAACACAGCAGAGGTTCAAAGAAAAGCCAAATAACAGCAGCACGTCTAACACGGCCATAGCATACTAACTTAGCCCCGCGGTTAGCTCCGCTCTCCACTGTGTAGTAACCACCACCTTAGCCCCGCTAGTCTCGTTTTTATTCTGGCATCAACTCAAAGTCTATATCAGAAAACAAATAATGTTAGCAAACCATCCTGTCAACTGTTAATCTCACAATGTCGTATGAAAAACAAACACATTGGTCCCAGTTGTCAAAAACAGTCCGGGGAAAAAAAGTGTTTGGAACAAGTTTTTGCTTAAGTTCCTTTCAGACGAGCACAGAGCAGCTTGCCTGCCGGGGCCGCTTCACTGCTGGTGTGTATCCAGTGCTTGCTGAAACGAAATGCGGCTTCGCCTCGCTGGTGTCGTTGCTACGTGCGTCCGCGGATGGAGGAGGCTGTCGGAAGCCACGTAGGGAGCAGCAGTGACTGACAGGCCGGAGCGAACTAGTTATGTCACAAATGAGTCAAACTTGAAACGCCTCGCTGAAGTACACTCATAACAAAACAGACTTCATGGCATTTCATCATTTTTTTTTTTTTTTCTGAGCTGGCAGACCACACACCCTACTAAATGTAGAAAAAGCTCAAAAAGTTAAAATCTTAAGAGAGCCCATAGATGTGTCTTTTATTTGAAATCTGTTCTTATTACTTATTTAATCAGTGAGCTTGGTTTTATTCTAATTTTTTTATTATGGCTTGGTAAAAGTTAAATTCATATTTCTGTATGAATGACTTGCGTCTCATTTTAAATAAATATTCATTTTGTTTGGCCCCTGATTTGGAGTCAGTTCTCAATTGTCTCTTGAGGGCCGTAGCCCCAAATATTGGCTATAATCTGCATAGAAATACCATAACTGTTATTGGAGCTTGGAAACTTAATTCTTGATCTGTTACATGAGATAAAAAACGACATAAGTATGTGGTTGCATCCCACAGTAGTGACATGTCAGGGATTGTCCTTCTTTCCTGTAAGAAGTAGAAGCCATTCTCTGTGACTTCTAACCAACTGTGTTTTGGTTAGCTACGACTATAAATAATCCCAGTGATCACTTCCTTGCCTCCAGATCCTCCGGGGGATCCCCCATCTTCTCCCATGCCGGCTGGGGTATATGTCAGATTTCCCAGATGAGAGACACCCAAAAACAACGCCAGTCACAACACAGCACAACGCCCAGCAGCGGCCTGATCCGCCCCGGTGTGTTCGCCTCGACGTGAAGCCTCAGAAGCGGCGTCAGCCCGAGGTCCTTCCAGATCACTGGGCTCCTCCAGGAGCAGCTGATAGGCTAGCTGCCCTGCAGAGAAATCTCATTTCAGTCAATTGTGTCCCCGATCTCATTCCACCATCCAGCGAGGAGGGCCGGTGAGCGTCAGCGTGGGTCAGTGTGGACGCCGACTCTAAAAGCTGACAACATTATTGGCGACCACAATTCAGTCTTTGCGCAGAGGCAGCACCTCCAAGGAACAACGGTTCACCTCACAGTTCCTCGACTTAATTTCTGGATAATATAATGAAATATTGAGGGAAGCTTTCACTTTCTGTCAGTTATGGTCGTCCAGGTAATATACGGTGAATATGAAAACAGAAAACATGGAAAACATTTCCACTGTAGTCTGTGCAGTGAGTTACTCAGTAGACACCTTAGTGCTTTATTTAGGGACAGATACATCAATGATTCTATCATTGTTCTGCTCAGATTTTGGTAATCTACCCATGCTGTTGAACGTTTCAATTGCTTTTTCAGTCAGTCCAGATAAAATACTCAAGCTTCAGTCAGCACAGATGAACCATTGTGTCATCTCAATCAATCTCTCCAAAAATGTAGAAAGCCCATCCCTGACAGTCAATGGAGTTCAGATAAAAAAATAAAAATAAAAAAAATGTTGCCTTTTACAGAAATTTGCCTTCTTCTTTATAATTTTGATAGTTCAGAATCTCAGCCCTGAAGCTGAAGCATGGATTAGATTTGCAGCAACAACAGGGAAGGAAAATACAAAATAAATTAACTTTGGCCTCAACACAATGATTCTAGTGTCTCCTGAGATGCCTCTGACCCCAGGAGCTCCAGTCATGGACTAATATGCAACTAGTTCATATAAAAATGCATGTGCAAAACACACGCCCACACAAACATAACAATGGATGCATTTGTTTGTATAGTTCCTGTCAACGCTGGTTTTAAATGGGCTTCATGTGCAAAAGAAAAGGTCATGCATTGTTAGAAAACGCATTATTTTCTAATTGCAGGTCAATTACAGTGAGTATTCCTGGACTAGAATTATGTTTTCAGATGCAACCAACATTGTGAAAATGTATTTATCTATTTTTTTGCTATAGATCAAAATCGACGTGTAAATAAAACATAGAACTTTATTTTTAAAAAATGTCTGATTTCCTAAAACACCTAGGCAGCGGTGAAGATTACACTAAATATTACTTAAACCTGTTGGGAACTTTATTCAACTACAGGCGAGTCTTTGTCTCTACGGGTAGTCCACAACTGGCTTTGGTAAGATTGATTTGTTTCTGACAGATCCTCTCAAACTCAAACAGCTCATTGCATGGGATGAGTCTGTGAACTGCCATGTTTTTCTCTCTCCACAGATCGATCTGTCCCAGTCAGATGCCTCGGCTGCTTGGGCCATTGTTGAGCTGAAATGTGACCTATTGCTACATTCTCAGGTCTCTGTTCTGTTGGAGTAATTTTCTTCGAGGACATCTCTTGTATTTGACAGCATTCATCCTTTCCTCAAGACTAATGAGTCTCACTATAGCATGATGCTGCCATCACCATGCCTCAGTGTAGGGATGGTATTGGCAGATGACAAAAAGTACCTGCTATTCAACAGACTTTTGAGTTCTGTTGCTGTTTAAGGGAAGCTGTGAACTAGTAGTTAGAGAAGCAGCTTTTGGAACCATGACATCACTGGTTCAATCCCCTCCATGTCCATGGCTGAGCAAGCACCTAACCCTAACACCCTAAACAGCTTTGTGGGTGCATGATTGCCTACTGCGCCTCATAAAACTGATTTGATTAAGGTAACTTTGAGAAACTCGATGATGGCTGTTATATGTCTTCTACTCGCAGATGGTTGTCCTTCTGCTGGGTTCTCCACCTTCCTGACCACAGACCTGCTTGCTCAACTACCTCCAGCTCTATGAAAAGTGAGAGTCGTTGAAAATCTCTTTCATTACACAGTGCAAAGCTTTAGAAATTGTTTATGGCTTTACCCTCATCTATTCGTCACCACAGTTTTATTGTGGGGGTCTACAACAGAGCTCCCAGGACTTCACGGCTGGCTTGCACTGTACAGTGGGACATTTATAGGATTGGGAGTCGGTTAGGAGTCTAACCTCTATCCAATCAATTCCATTTGCCACAGATGGACTCGAGTCACATTTCAAACACATCTCAGGAAATATTAAAGCAAACAGGATGAATTTGATCACAATTTATAGCCACGGACAAAGGTGTGAATTACAACAAGGTTGGAAATTCTACAAAGCAAAGTAAGTAGTGTCTGCATGTGGTTTTGGGAGCAGAGACTCCGAACAGCGATGAATACTCAAATAGTATTGATTGGCGTCCTTCTTTTTAAAAGCTAAATGAATAATGAATTAATAAGTTACGTGTGTGAGAAACAAACATCGCAAGAAGAGAAAAACACCCCGGCCGCTCCACCATCAAATCTGCCACAGACAAACTGATCAATACTGTCAACCTGCTGAAAGGTTACTAAAGGTCATCATTGTGGAACGGCTTGTGACGGCCCGTGTAATTTCAGCCCTGCTCAAAATGTTGAACCGCACCAGCCTGACTGTTTCCCATCCAGCTGGCGGCGTTTGTTTATTACAAGCAGTTTCTGAAAGAAGATTTAAGCAGCATCAATGCATTCGTGTTAATACCCTGAAACATTGTATTCTCCATGCTCCTCCTTCAGAACAGGGTGCATGTGATGCATAGGCACAGAGAGGTGCAGATTATGCATGAATCAGATTGCCCTCTTAGTCATCTTTCCTTAGCTCAAGCACATATTTACCGTCAGATAATGCAAACAATAACTCACGAGTAAACATCTCGGTTTACAGTGATTTCTCGAGCTTTTTATCCTTTCTTATCCGAATGCAGAGGGGGTGGAATTTTTTTTACGGCTTCTGTCGGAGGGTTGCTGTGTGCGTAGAAAGTACGATCATTTCCATTGTTCTCGGTGAATGCACCATCTTTCCTCTGTGACCTGATTTGGTACCACCCCTGTCGAATAGCGCCCCGAACACAAAGGTGGTAATGCTTATGCTTTGGAGGTTCTCTTTGTTAAGCCAGTGGGAGTTTGATTTGCCACGGGGAAGAAAGAGGAAAGCATTCCACAGGGAATGAGGCCCTGTTTTGATTGCCCTTACAGCCAAGCATAAGCTGCAAACAAAGCCGGGGGGAAATTGAGGAGGTCAGGCAATCTGATCAATACGCACATTTTCACAATAAACACGCTGAATATGTATGGCAGTATTCTCCCATGTATCATCCCTTTCAAGGCTTTTCTTTCCTTCTGCAATGACATGTTTGATGCAATGGAAGGTGCTGGAAACAGTCCCAAATACTTCACAAAGGAATTGATTTAATAGTGAGATACATGCGCTACAGCAAGAAACACCCACACCCACATTCTTTACACTATCAAGTATCTCATGGCGATTGAATATGTGGAGTGGAATATTTTCTCTCATTCAAGGAAAGAGTTCATGAGGCACTCTGCAGACTCCCAGAGTGCCATTCATTCAAACAAAGATGGCTTGAAGTGCGAGAAAAATCCAATTTCCAAAATACTGGACGTGAAACCGAGATTCTTTTCTCTTTTTTTTTTTTCATTACAACCTTCCCAACTTATAATCAATTTTCTTTCCTAATCAACAACCTATCTTAAAACTATAAAACACATCACAAAACACTAAAGACTGTTCTCTCGGTCTTTTGAGCCTGCTGGCCTGGGCTGTTGGCCCGTATTAATTGGCCCGGTTGCCACACACACTCATTTAAAGAGACAAATCACCCATGAATCTGTATTCTACTCTTTGATGGAACCTGGTTTCTTGCAAGTCAGCTTCAAGTAATGGAAGGTGTTGGTCCGGTTCAGTGTCAAAGGTGGATTCAACATGATACAGATATCGAAGTCAGAGATTGAACGACCAACCTTGTTATTAGCAAACAGCCCAAAGCTGGCCTGTTTTTCTGTGTCAGCCCTGTGATGGACTGAAGATCTGTGCAGTGTGTACGCTGGATGTTACCAAACATATTTCTTAAGAAACTACCACAGATTAATTCTCATCTAGACCCACAGGCACCCCAAAGCGATTGTGCTTGCTTTCTCCTGACAGGCTGGTAGAAACTCAGTTTGTTTGAGTAAAGTTTGGTTTATACTCCTGCAACCAATCTACACGGAGCCTACACCGTGGAGGTCTATTCCAGTTAAAGCATTTCCACCTGTGCACTGGTGTGTCAGCAAAGATCTGTAATTACGCCACGAAAAAATGCAGCGACTAGTCAGCTGTATCGACTTTCGTTCTGCGCTTCACACAATTGCATGCAGAGCTGAGCAGCACATCGTGGAGTCGGATGTTAACTCCAACTCCACAATGAGCTGCTCAGCTATAATATGTTACTTTCACTGAAATCACCGTAGCATAGAACATAGAGATGACTGAGTAGATGGTGTGTTTTTATAGGCAGAACATGGGAGAACATCTGTGTTTGTCCGGCTGCTGAGACATGAACTCAAGGAGCAAGGAAATGCCTTTTGGACCAATCACAGCGGTTGTGGTCTGCATAGCCATGACACGTAGTTATATTCCTGGGGAGGTGCATATCAGGCTATGGTGTACACTGTCAAAATGATGCACAACTACAGATTAACACACTAAGTCATGTGTCACATTAACACATTAAAGGACCATCTAAATAAGATATGTCCTTCGATTAGACCCAATGATGTGCAGCATGATGTGCAAAAGATGGCCTAGGTGGTGTGCTATTTAGAAACCTTGGAGTGGACTGATAAAGAAACCAGACATTTTCTGCTGAAAAGAGCAGTGGTTTGCACTAGTATCGCACGTGGTCGTCTGTGTTCAAAAGCGTATCCAAATTCAAATTACAACTTGCATACTAAGCATGATGACACTGAACCTTGAACATTGTCAAAAAAAAAATAAAAATGAGATGGTTGACCGAGGGGTTGCTGTTAACTTTCTTATCATATAGCTGTACTCTGCAGAGGTTTGCGGGTCAGGTTATCCAGAAAAGCATGAGGCACAAATGCAAAGTATTGTTAAAAAATAAAAAATGTCCTTTAACGTGTACGAATATATGAGGAAATATGTCTCCAGTGGCAGGAAGGCTTTTGAGTAAGGACACTTCTAATGATTTGTATAAACGTGGTCATGGCTGTGTGGAGAACATCAGTGCAGGCTTTTAAAAAAGTGCAGACTTGTGTAATTATGAATTCAGGCAGTAAACCCCTCCTCGGCTGTCTGGTCCCCGGAGACAACTTTCTCTCTTGGCATTTAAAAAAAAAAAGAAACAATCAACCTGTGGGAAACTTTTAAAATATCACTGGATTTAAAAAGAAAACACCCTTGAGCGCTTGCAGCACCATGTGCAGCACATCCTTCATTCTGCAAGTCTTTGTCATTTTCACATCCTCCTGCGCCTCAGGCCTTTTAATAATTGAATTAATTATATTGACATTGTTGAGTATCCTCCTGTAATTGTAATAGACTTGCTGAGACACTAAGAGTGTGTCTCAGCTTCTGAGAAAGAGCCGCTCTCCTAGAACCCATCTGGTGTCTTTCTAAGACGTATGAATAAGACAGAGGAGTCCACCGGGATCATGTGAAACCAAAGTGTTTAGATCTTTTGTATGAACTCGCCATGACCCATGTGGGCATGAACAATATCCTGTTCATTATTCCGTTATTCATTCCTCCTGCGAAGCTCCACCATCTGCTGCATAACTTCGCACCACGCCGACAACAGCAAACAAACCAACGGTCAGGCAATCTGTGAGCACCCTGCCAACTGTTAACCAACTTTCATGAGATACTGTAAGAACCAAAACTGTTTTTGCAGGCCTCACCTTTACATCTCTCATATGCTTAATATAATGGCGCCCTTGTCTGGTTTGCATATGCAGTTTTATTGTCATTTTTAAAACTTTACCAATACATCAAGGATAATTTTCAGAATAACCTCCATCTATGCACTTGTACTTTCTCATTTACACAACGTATCACAGGGTAAAATATTAGCTTAGAGGGATGGATAATGGAGATATAAAATATTAAGGCAAGGTGCAAGGTTTCTGAGCTTAAGTACCGTAGATCCATCACTGTTTGGTTGAATGTCCTGTCATCATACTGGTCGTAATCGTTTCTGGCCTGATGCTCTTAATTTAATGTGATAAGAGTGGTTAATACTCCCACAACAGATGTATGCTGAGCCTACACAGTAGCAGCTAATGTAGTGTTGGCATGTATACTTGTGCGATGGTGTCATGGTAACACTTTGTAACTACGTTGCTAAAAGGTTAGTTGGCGGCTGGTCAGCTATGTTATGTTGGAGTTCATAAATGTCAGCAATGTGAGGGTTATCAGGCATCCAGGTCAAGGCATATTCAAAAATTAAAAGCTGAAACCAAGGGCATAAGGAGTCTGAGCTACTTTTACTGCAACACAGAAAAGACAGGAGAGGTCAGTAGGCCACAACATGTGGATGAATCTCTAGGGAGGTTCACATCAGACACTGGCATAGGCTGCGACGTACCTACGCCATAAATGTGCCCAATGATAAATCAGGCGTTAGCGCGTCAACGTTTCCAAATTAGCTCTAAGTGCGATTAACAGACTTGATGCTAATGGGAATGCATCAACTCTGCACTGTTAGTCAAACAAAAGGGCAAAATCTAACCTGGGGAAAGCAGGAGAGGAAAAGTAGTCAAGTTAATTACAGTTCATCATAATGTGAACCTGAATGAACACAGTCATTGATTCACCTCATAGTTTACAGAGAAGTTTACAGAAGAGTTTTGAGATTACACTTCTTGCATACACGAAACTCCTCTTTCAATATCTCAAACCTGATTGTGTGGGATGTCATTTCTCAGTAACACATCTGCAGTCGCATCTCTGATGGTCAGTTCAACTCCATGCCGCCTTTAAAAGCGAGCCAGGACGTCTGACGAGAAACAGATTCCCACGAAACTCTGATATTAGACAGATGTTTGATCCAGGTCAACCCTGCCAGGTGAGAGATTTTGTCAGCGGGGGGTACCTAACCGGAATCCGATTAATTCCACTCGTTTTAACTTTTTGTTAAGTATGATGGATTTATCTGCCACAACCTCTAAACTCGTGTGTTCATTATCCACTTGGGCATAGCAGCAAAGAAAAAAATGCCAGAATGCCGAATAAAATGAAGGGGGCTTAAAAAAAATCTTTTGGATAAAAGTCAACTGTAAAAAGAGATCAGATGATGATACTCGGGCAAGCTGATCCAAAGCTCTGACAGGAAAAGCCCTGAAATCTTGCCTCTCTTCACCCACAAAACCTTGCGCTTGGATTCTCTTTTATTAACTTTGTCTTTGGAGACAAGTGCAAAAATGCATGGGTCATGTTGAGCTTTAGGTTATCCCAAGACGTCACCAAAGAGCGGAACTCCACCTCAGCAGAGCAGCATTTTGAGAACTCTTCGTCAACGTTTACATGATGGGTAGTTGGGATACAGGGACATTTTCGTGAGGGAGCTGGCTGCTCAAGTTTGTTGCGTGAGTTTTTCCTTCCATTCCTTGCAGTAATTGTATTCCATTCAGTTCTGGACCAATCAAAATAATGTAGACTTAATGCTGAACATTTGCTAAGCAATCTGGGTGGAAACCAATGGAAGCTTGATGCAGCAGGAAAAATTCATCCAGCTTCCATTTCGTTAAATTCGAATACTCATCCCAAGGCTACGATCAAATCACCATGCAGAGTTAGAAAGAACAAGATAATTATGAATCATTAATGAGCAGTTCATGGATAACTATGGGGTAAATAATGGCGAACAGACTGTAGTATGTTCATTACTTCATTAATAACTCTTTTTGTTCTCTCTTAACTAATGAGATTATGGAGAAGCTGTTTGGTATCATGTCTGGAGGTTTTAGTGTTTTCTTCTCATCCCCAATAAACACTTGTGCCGTCCGCTTGGAGCACAAGACCTTTGGTGGTTTTCTAGTGGGGGTTATTTTGTCGGCAAGTTTGAGCTGAAAGCTCGTAATTAAGCCAATGGAGCATTCCTGTAAAATTATAACATAAATACACTCCAGACTTTTTCGGTGTGAATGCGTGCCGAGTTTCGTTTGTCTAAAAGCAGAGCTCATCATCCAGAGGTTAACGCCTCCGCCTCTCAGCCACGGGGCAGCTGCTTGTTTGTGGGAGACAAAGTGTCAGAGTGCATCATGTCCAAGGTCCTGTGGAGAGGAGATACATCAGACACCCAACTGTAATGGCCTGTAATTAGAGAGCTGATTAGCAGAACTAATGACCCAAGAAATGATCCTTCTCTCATATTTCAGTGTCTTTGGAGCGGTGCTGAAGTCGGAGATAGGGGACGAACGGCGTAGCTGGGCGACGCCGTGGACGGGGCCGCTCTTGTTAACCTAATTAACATGCACGCAGGTGAATAAGAGGTGACAGAAGAGGATGAGGGTGGGGTTTGGGAGATTCTTAGTGACATCTGGGTAGCTCCTGTTGTCTTTTAATATTATATTTCACGCAAGAAGAAGCTTTCTTTGAGCGAGGATGAGGAGGACGGCTCCCTCTTTCTGTATTCTACAGAGTGCTGCAGGCCACGGGGTAATAGGTGGCTTGGGGCACATCAGATGGGGAATAACAGTGGTGATTATCTTCTCTACCTCCTTGAAGTAATAGATGAAAGCCTCGCCATCATGTAATAGGCTACTTAAGTCTGTCAAGGCGGGCGAATTTTTTACCCTGTCCTTATTTGCCTGGCTCCTCTCTCCTCTCTTTTGTGGTTAAATATGCTTTGTCTGAATGCCCCCTGATGAATAGCACAGAGCCCTTCGTCCTCCCTTTTTCCCTGACATGATAATAAAAAACCACACACGGGCGATGTGCTTTTAGTTCCCTTCAGGCTAAATCCCTGCAATCAAGAGTCATTTAAGATATGACACATCCAGGCGCTAAAGAGCAGTCTGGGCTGGAATAGGCAGGCAGGAATAATCACACTGTTATCCATACTTTGACATCATTAATGAGGCGGAAGAGGGGGACAAACCCCGAGGTGAGGAGGAGCCGAATGAGGCAGATAAATGGGCTTGTTTTGCAAGGAGATCATATAGCTGATGTGTGATCATATCACTTAGTCCTCGGCCTCAGCAGGAGCTGTTGTTTAGCTGTTTTTGGAGGAGACGAGCACAGCGGTTATTAGCAGGCAATGGCACCTTCAGCATCTTTGCAGCATTGATCTGAGAGAGCGTTATCTTGTTAAAAGCTCACCTCTAATGGCTGACGATGGCTCCGAGTTGGGTTTTAATTTGCATCAAGCACCACTCACCCATATGTTAATCCTACAGCACCTGCTCTATCTTTGCATAACTCTGCATAAAATCCTTATCTCACCCGTTCATGAGACGTGGAAATGCCCTTTTATGTTCTCATGGGGAAGACAAGCCAGACGTGTCGGAAGCAACTCCGCAGAGCAGATAAAACTATCTAAATGCAAATAAACAGCATAATCGTGTCAAAATCAATTCAAAGTTTATCATGCCACGGCTGCTGCAGGGCACGCCGTCTCTTTGCTCGTACGGTCACATTCTTCCGTCATTGTGTTTATACCAAAGATCATGCTTGGCCAGACATAAAGTCTTGTTCCCATATTAACGACCAGGGGTCACCAACCTTTTTGAAACCGAGAGCTACTTTGAGGACACTAATAACAACTACGAAGGGCTACTTGTTTGACACAAACTTCATGAATGACACAGTCACACAGTTCACATTAATTACACTAATAATAATAACTTATATGTGGGACAAGGCATTACATTAATCATATATGTGACGTACATGACATTTGTACAAATCTCCAAATCACTACTGAGTTTAACATCAGCATGGTGTTTCACTAAAAGCACCCGCTTTGCTCTAGCTTTAGTTGCCTGTTGACTTCTTCGCCTGTCTTGTAAAAAAAAGAAAAAAAAGAAAAACAAACAAACAAACAAAAAAAAAAAATAGGACCCAAAAGCAGGCTTTGCCGAGAACAGCAAACAAGCAAACAACAAAAAACTAAATCGTAACAGAAAAACAAACCGCAAAAAGTTAAAATGTACAAACCAGGAAGACTAGAAGAAACCCATGAGGGGGGAAAATCTCAGACGGACAGACAAAGCAAGAGGGACAGACTTAACTAAAGCTACACAGGGGCTGATGGTTAAAAAGACAGTCATGATTTTGTGTTTTGGTACCTTTTATCATCCAGGCGTGTTCTCCTTGTATTTTCCGTTTTATTTTATAATCGATTTTGCAGTCGAGTTTTACTTCCTGTCCTTTTCTCTTCCTGCCTTTGTAACTTACACTCACCTGTCTTTCCATGTGATTCTTGTCAGCCTGTTCAGCAGCCCTGGATGCACCCGTTTACCTGCTGTTCCTTGTGTTGTTGAGCCCATAAACTCTGCTGCACAATGACGGCGCAATATCTGTAAATTTACACGTATGTATAATAACCCATGTATTGTAATTGCACTGCTGTTTTGTCCTTGTTTTGAGTTTGTTTAGTTTGTACTGGTTTGTATTATATTTATTATTCATCCCCTTGTTTTTCTACTGTGCTGTGATTACAACATACTCAAGTGAAACTAGCAAGGGTACTAGACACAATAAGGAGGCGATTCTTGGAGTTTTATGTAAAAACTTAAAATATTATTATAAGGAACAGGGTGTTGTACAGGATAGTGGACTAGTCAGTTTCTTGATTTAACTGCTGTGCCATGAAGCTTTAAGCAGTGACGTCAACAGGCACTGATCACGCGACAAAAACAACCCAGACTCCACCGAGGGGACAGGTGAGGAGCCCAGTGGGTCGTAGCAGCAAACTAGCAGTGGTTCATCAAATGTGTGGAAATAAACATGAAGCCCATTCTACCGTGACATACAGAATATATAAATAAGTCAGTCCTGAATTACAACGAAAGTACTAGAGTAATGCACTCTCATTTCAAAAGGCATCTGCTAACGCTAACACAGGAACCGTCCAAACCCTCTCGACAGTAGTCGATAAACAACTTTACCAAATGAACAGCCTCAGACTGCATTAGACCTTTAAGTGGTACACTATCCGGCTACACTTACAACATGCTGTGGAGTACTACTAAATGCCGCTGATGGCGCTGATTTGCAGCCTGTTTTTATACACACTATACATACTATATACATGTATCCGGAGTATGTCGCCCATGAACTGTCTGGTCTCAGCAATATATTCAGGTCAAGAATGTAAATTTCACTGTTACAAAGCATTACTCTGTACTGTGTTTTCATCAAAGGTGTGATTGTAAAATGCTTGGAAACAACTCCTGCGCATTCATAAAGCACTATCCCAAACCCAGCTCTCCCTAGAGCTTATTTTAGACATTGGTTCCGCCGGTGATCCCGGTTCTAGTGCTCTGGGGAACAATACTGTGCCGGCAAATAAGCTAGTCATTGTTATAGCAACAGTGACTGTGGATGTAAATAAGGGCACTTTAAAAATTGGAGTCATAACTCAAACCTGAATACAGTGACATGTTGCATATTCATGTCTGACAAGGCAAATTTAATTTTTTTTATGGTAGACCTTCTCATTGCATATTACCGTCTCAAGTTCCCGCTACATCCTCTGCACAAATGATGACAAATGTCCATCTACAGTATCTCAGGGTAACTCATGTATCTTTTCTGTTCAATGTTTTGTGAAGGTACAGTAAAACAAACAAAAAAAAGTTGGTCTATTGTAAAATGCTTTGGAAAAGAAAAAAAAAAAAAACATGACTGCATCTCAAGCCCAAATGTTGCCCGCAGAGCCGGACCATTTGTGATTGGTACAACAATCTCTGAACATTAATCTAGACCCTGGATCGTCCAGTGCGCTAGCTCTCGTGCTCTGGGGAACATTCTTGTGGTGGCAACTAAGCGAAAGTCATTGTTATAGCAACAGTGACTGTGGATATAAATAAGGCACTTTAAAAATTGGAGTCATAACTCAAACCTGAACACAAAGACACGTTGCATATACAGTATTTGTTGATTCAGTGTGACTCATTCTTCGTATATCATTATCTCCAGCACCTACGGTAAATAAACGCCTATAAATCACAGAAGAAAAAAAAAAAAGACACTTACTTGCCTAAGAATACATGTCAGTGATAGTCTGTACTTTTCTGGCTTCAGCGGTGCTAGGAACGAACTCGGCACACTGTTGACAGTGCTACCGAAAGGGGCTGAAGATGGATGTCCCAGCTTGCTGCTGCCTTTGATGCAGTCAAACTTCTTTTTAAGTGTTTTAATGACTCTCAGAACCCGGGTTTATTTGTAAAAGCGAGCAAGGAGGAAGCTCTAAGAGCAGTGCTGAGGTTCAATATTTATCTGTTCCTTGGCGTTTTGAGGAAAGTTACACTAATTTATGTCACCGCTACAGAGAAGACGTTGGCAGCTTTGCACTAATGACAACACCGAGGCCATTCGACTCGTTTCAGGATGAGGTCAGACTCGCAGATGCATCATTTGGTCTTATATAACCTATTTAAAGACAGTGCTTTCTAGCGACGCGTGGAGCTACTGTTCATTTGGTAAACAATCCACCTCTATATATTTATTTATTCAGAACATCTCCGAAGGGAAAACCGTTTAAAAGCACATTTCAGCACCGCGCATTCAGACAGCAGGGGGAGGAAAAAAAAAAAAAAAAAAAAAAGGCGAGGATCTGAAATGGGAGAGAGACTAATGAAACTGGTAACATGTTTTTTTTTTTTTTTGTGCACAGAAAGCTTTCCTTCACAATGGCCTCCCTCGCGTGACCGAGGGAGCTCATCAGCAAAAAGTGAAAGCATTAATTACCTGAATAAAGGCAGCTGGCGTGGTACTTTTTAAAAATTCACCCTCTTTCAACCTACGTGTGAAGGAAGAGATTTTAAGGCTTGTTGTGGAGGGAGCAATTTTATGTAGCCTATAAAAACCATTATTCTCTACGTGTTGACAGAATTGCAGAATTCATATGATTGAAAAGAGGTAATGGTGCCTCTTTCAACAATAACAGTTCCCAGTTTATTTCGCCTAAATTAGCAACACACTGCCGAGGAGCAATTTTCTGTTGCTGCAGATCACGCTCATGCATTCCTACTTTACTTCTTGTTCGTAAGTGTTTAAGATTGCAGCGTCCTGCCTACTCCAGCTTATTAAATCTGGTGTTGAGTCCAGTTTGTCTTCCAGAATATGATCACTCCAAAATTATCCTTTTTGTAAAGGAAACGATCAATTCATCATTAAAAATCTGACTGAAAAATCCCTAAAAATACTCTAAGTAATAAGGTTGTTTCTCCAAAAGTTGCTTTTCCAGATGGTGGATTTGTGTTAGTACAAAGCTGGCTGTGCTCTCCCCAACAAAGAGAGGAAAGACAATAGCGTCAACCTCACACCGCTACTTCCAAGCCCTGGTGCATGTTGCCGTGTGAAACAAAGCATGCATCTCAAGCTGCCGTGCTACTCTGATCCCACTATGTTGTGTAACCACTCATTACGTGGCCTGAGTTTCAACAGGCACCTGCAGACAAATCACACTGCTGCAGGTATGCCGCTCCAGCGGGGGGAAAAGTCGGAGACTTGTAATTGTGACAAACTTCAGAGAACGCTTACAAATGAATGCAGCTATTCTTACAAAGTACATTTGATATGTTGGCTGTACCAGCCTGCGAGGGCAGTGCTATGACCTAAGGTTGCTGCTGCTGTTGGTCAGGTCTAGGTTCAGCGACATTATGCAGAAAGAATGAAGTCAGCCGACTACCTGAATATTCTGAATGACCAGGTTATTCCATCAATAGAGTTTTTCTTCTCTGATGGCACGGGCGTATTCTGACAATGCCAGGATTCATTGGGCTCAAATTGTGAAAGAGTGGCCCAGGGAGCATGAGACATCATTTTCACACATGGATTGGCCACCACAGAGTCCAGACCTTAACCCCATTGCGAATCTTAAGGTTGTGCTGGAGAAGGCTTTGCACAGTGGTCAGACTCTCCCAATAGTCTTGTGACACTGCGAAAGTTTTTCGAAACAATAACACATGAATGCTGCTGTAGTCAAAGCTAAAGGAGACCTTTTCATTTGGTTGTGTTCTTTTTGGGGGGGCAGAAAGTGTGTATATACAGTGGTGGAAAAAAGTTTTCTTGAAATTTGACACAATTTCAAATATTATCATAAAATATTTGTGGAAAAATCGTGAAAATTTATGTTTCAAAAGGTGTGGCTCCATTAGACAGGCAGTTTCAATATGTCAGTTCTCAACATTGTCTGGATCAAAGTCAACAAATAACAGAATGTATTCAAAAGTGAACAAAAAATAAATAAACCACCACATCATCAAGTTAATATTTAGTACTCCTGCCATTACCAGTAGGCAACGCAGTAGAGCTCTAATCCTGGCTGGCATGTTCCCTACGAGCCTGTTGAGGGGTAATCTTCTTCTTCTTGAATTACTACTTTTAATTCTTCGGTCTACGCTTTGACACAGACCTTGTGATATGCCACCACAGATTTTCAATGGGGCTCATGTTCTGTGATTGAGCTGGCCACTCTTAAGACCTGGATACTGTGCTGCTGCAGCCAAGTTCTCCTGGCCCTGGATGTGTGGCAAGGAGCATTATCTTGTTGAATATCCAGTTCTGACCTCGAACAGAACAGTGCACATGCTGAAGGAAGCATGTGGGTTTTGAGAATGGAACAATATTTGTGCCATTCTCCAAACCAGAGTTCAATGTGCCATCACAGACAGTGAGTTGACCAACACCAGCAGCACTCGTGCGTCCCCAAGCCATGATACTGCTGCCACCATTTCTGGCAGTAGGTACTGTACAAGCTGGAGATGATGCTCTACCTGGTCTTCTGCTTACCCTCACATCAGCAGGTGAAAGATAAAGCTGGAAATTGTACTCGTCTCACCACAGAATCTTCTTCCAGTTCCTGACTGTCCAGTTCTTGTGTGCTTGGGCCCAACAACGTCGGGGTAACCTGTCTCTCATTGATCAGGGGCTTCTTGACGGCCTTGTAAGACTTATGTCATGATCTAAAGGTCGACTATGTACAGTGCAGGTGGAACACTGGACACGGGTTTGCTTTGACCACTGCTGTTGCAGCTCCTGTGGTGTCATTCGGTGGTTTTTCCTGCACATGTTATTTCTTGCTGGAAAAACCCTTGGACGCCCAGATCTTGGTTTGTCTTCCAAGCAGTTGGTTCGTCTATATTTCTGCAGAACGGATCCAACTGCTGCTGCATCTGCACTTCCTGGCGATCTGGTGGCAGCTGTGCACTTCCTGGCTGAGAATCTGTATTTTCAGGCGTGTTTCCTGCATTAGATTCCTTGTTTTATTGTCTCTGAAGAACTTTCAAAAGGACTGGCTTCATATAGACACAAAGCACAGCAACAAAAAAAAGGTGTCTTTTAATAAAAAGCAGCCTTAATTAGTTTTGGTACCAAAATGACCCAATATTCAAACTTTCTTATGTTGTATGTTGTTGTTTTATGGAACCGATCAATTTTAAGTTTTTAATGACTGTTTTAGGATTTGTTTACTATTTTGTCTCTGACTGTTGCACTTGAAGACCTAAGAATGATTCTTAATGCAATATTTCACAAATGCATGGAGTGTCCAAAAACTTTTTTCCACCAATCCGCTTGCTGATCCTTTCAGGGCTCGTATATAATCATATACACAATTACACTTACATGTATATACAGTGGGGGAAATAAGTATTTGATCCCCTGCTGAATTTGTAAGTTTGCCCACTTCCATAGAAATGATCAGACTCTGGTTTTTATGGTTGTTTACTGGTTATGGGTATAGACAGAATATCAGTCGAAAATGCATAAAAAACACACAATCTAAAAGTTATAAATTGTTATGTATTTTATTAAGGGAAATAAGTATTTGATCCCCAAGCACAACACAAGTCAGTACTTTGTAGAGAAACCTTTGTTGGCAAGCACAGCGATGAGACGTTTCTTGTAGTTGGTCACCAGGTTTGCACACAGCGCAGGAGGGATTTTGGCCCATTCATCTTTACAGACAGTCTCTAAATCCTTCAAGTTTCTTGGCTGCCTCTTGGAAACTCGGAGCTTCAGCTCCCTCCACAGGTTTTCGATCGGGTTAAGGTCTGGAGACTGACTAGGCCACTCCATGACCTTAATATGCTTCTTCTTGAGCCACTCCTTTGTTGTCCTGGCAGTATGTTTTGGGTCATTGTCATGTTGGAAAACCCCCCCACGAGGCATCTTCAGTGTTCTTGCTGAGGAAAGAAGGTTTTTGTCCAAGATGTTACAGTACATGGCTGCATTCATTGGCCCCATAATGCGGTGAAGTTGCCCTGTACCCTTTGCTGAAAAACTGCCCCAAAACATGATGTTTCCACCTCCATGCTTAACCGTGGGTATGGTGTTCTTTGGGTCATACTCACGTTTTTTCATCCTCCAAACACGGCGGGTCGAGTTAATGCCAAATAGCTCAACTTTGGTTTCGTCAGACCACAGCACTTTCTCCCAAGCCTTCTCTGAGTCATTTAGATGTTCACTGGCAAACTTAAGGCGGGCCTGTACATGTGCCTTCTTGAGCAGGGGGACCTTGCGGGCACTGCAAGAGTTCAATCCATAACGGCGCAGTGTGTTGCCAACTGTTTTCTTGGTGACGGAGGTCCCAACTGCTTCCAGATCATTAACAAGCTCCTGCCGTGTTGTTTTAGGCTGCTCCCTCACCTTTCTCATCATCATCCTCACTCCATGAGGCGAGATTTTGCGGGGAGCTCCAGACCGAGGACAGTTGATGGTCCTTTTATGGGTCTTCCACTTGCGAATAATGGCACCAATAGTTGTCACCTTCTCACCAAGCCTTTTGCTGATGGTTTTGTAACCTATACCAGCCTTGTGCAGGTCTACAATCTTGTCCCTGACATCTTTTGACAGCTCTTTGGTCTTGCCCATGGTGCTGTAGAAGTTGGAATGTAAGAAACTGATTCTTAGAGCAGGTGTGCTTTATATACATGACGAGTTAAGATCAGGAGTATTGGTAATTAGTTGACTGAGCACAGCTGTGTGCCACATGCGCACCAGCCAATCTGTAGGAGCCTGAATTCTAAGTGAATTGTTGGGGATCAAATACTTATTTCCCTTAATAAAATACATAACAATTTATAACTTTTAGATTGTGTGTTTTTTATGCATTTTCGATTGATATTCTGTCTATACCCATAACCAGTAAACAACCATAAAAACCAGAGTCTGATCATTTCTATGGAAGTGGGCAAACTTACAAATTCAGCAGGGGATCAAATACTTATTTCCCCCACTGTATACTCATACACACACTTATATGGCATAACATTATGACCACCTGCCTAATATTGTGTACATCTCCCTTTTGCCTCTACATTTTATAGTCTTTTCCTAACAACTCCTAATACCTTCTGAAACATTAAAAAGAATGCTAAGCTCTGGGTGTAATTCATTAAAAGCTCAAGCTGGGCCTAGCGAAGCTATCGATTTTAGAGTTATTCCTCAGAGAATACTCATTACTTTGACAAGTCTGAATGAATTAAACTAACCAAACTAGCAGTTGGCTGACTTAACATACCTCTTGTCTGATGAATTTGTACATAAACTGAAATGTGGAAATCATGTACGTTGCTGGTCTTAGAGCTACTAGTGGTAGAAAGTACAGGAAAAGACTAGCAACCAGTTGTAGCAACGATGACAAAAAAAATCTTTGGCAACATAAGGTGCTGTGTGAACCTATCTCAGCTTAAAGAGATTCAGCAGAACACCAATGGAAGCAACTGATATAGTTGATTACAATATGGTGCAAACACAGAGTTCCACAAATGGTAACTCCGTCCATGACTTTGTCTCCATGCTCATAGCGCGCTTGGAGTGTTGGGTGAACCCAGATGGAGCTGCGAGCTAAAAGAGCGAGATCCATCCGTACACTGGCAATCATTTTATGACATGCTTGTTTCACTTGGAACCATTTGTGGTGGGAAATACACAAAAGGATTACCAAGGCAACCGGAGACCGAAACGTTCACTAGTGACCAGCTGTCAGCTTAAAAGGGATGGGCAACGAGTGAATCGCCTATATGTGGACAGGGCTTAATGTTGAATATCAAAAGGCACCTTTCAGGCTAGCATGTAGCCCCCAAACAGCTGAATTATCTCTGAATTTATGGACTATTTAATGGGTCTGGGTTTCCAGGAGCAACAACAACTGAGTCTATTAACCATCTCCATCAATTATGCAGACTGCCAAGAGATGTCCATTAGCCAAGCATATAGGAAGCTGCTATTATAATATATTGCCATCATTGTCATTTTCTCTTTTCACAAGCAAGATACGCCTTAATCAACAAGCACCAAAAATAAAGACACAAAACTGCACGGAGAGCATATATCATAGCAACTAACTGTCACAAGCTGGCATTAAAGACTTGTTAGCATCCACTGTAAGCCAGCACCCATTAGGGTGCATTATTGTGTGTGCCCAATCAGGGGTGTTGAATTCAGATAGCACAAGGGTTGTTTTAGACAAAGCCTGTGATATTTCTGTGTCTCGTTGTGTTAAAGATAACACTTTTCAGAGCATAACAATTGTTAGTACAGGTAGAAACAGGAAGCAGGCTGAAAAAAAAGATGACGACTTGGGCAAGTTTGATTCTCCTGTGTTATGTACCTTTAGGCAGCTATCAGTGTGAGGGCATTTGGGAGGGGGCAGCTGGGGGTCTCAACATGCCTGACAGGTGGTAATGAAACAGGTAAAGCAGTGAAGCGTGGACATGACAAATAGCTGCAGGTAACCAGCGAGCCGGGAGCAGAGGACTGCAGCACGGTGTCAATAAGGACTGATGAGTGAAATCACATGTGTGTGCATGTGTGTACACACACACACACACACACACACAAACACAGAAACACACCTTTAACTTTATTTATTATATTTTATTTGGGATGATGATACTATCATGTGTACATCTTCTAAGTTAGCTTAATCAACTCAGGACCTGAGCATGGAAAACATTCATGGTTTTGTCATATGATAAGTTGTCATGTGTTGAGTTGTAACGGTTTCGTCTCAGGCTATGCGTTATCATTATAAAACAGCATGAAAGTACATCTAGTTTTATGAAACATAGCAACAGGCTATGATAACGTTATATTATCCATCCTATTTCATTATATCATCATCATCATCATCGTACTATAAATAGATGACAGGAGCCTTTATGCCTTTATCTCTTCTCATTTTTCTTCCCCTTCTCTTTTCTCAACTCATCGAAACAACCTTACAAAATGTGTTCAGCTACAGTGCAACAGTAACAAGAATAGAAACTGGCAGTGAGACTAAATTTAAAGAATAAATTAATGCTAATTAAGTTCCTTCCCAAAGCCGGAGACTCCCCGATGAGCCCGTCACCTTCAGATCGTGCTGCTGCTGTGAGGAACCAAGAATCAAACGAGCATTTGGTTCAGGTAAATCTGTCTCGAGTGAGTTTGAGGCAGGAATCAGACTTCAGTGGCAGCCTGTGTCCTCCCAATTTCAGTAATCAAAGCTCTGTATATTACAATGGCTTGGGAGATAAGCTATTCTGAAACCTTGCCATGGATCAAATGGGCAATCTTGATTCAAGCCAACTACAAAATTAGCCAACCAGTTTCAGTTGTGTGTGTGTGTGTGTGTGTTTTTTTCCCCCCCTCCTCGCAGAGAGAAGCCCAATTTAATTTCACCCCACGTGTGCAGAGAGGTTGCTCAGACAGTGTGATCAATTGATAATAAGAATATGGGGCCAAGCAGGAGAGAAGTTTCATTATTTTAATTCCTTTATAGCTGCCCTCAAGCATAAAGTCGCATGAATTTATTTGTGGCCAGATGAGAGGATTAGAATATTGATTACATACATGATTGAAAGTAACAACCATTATAATGAAGGCTTCTGGGAATTAAAAAATGAAAATATGCTTCCTGACATCATCTGCACCCGTGTATGAGATCAATAAAAACACATACGGTAAGTCGGTAAGTCATTCCTTTTATATTGCATAGCACTAAAGCTAACGTTAAAGATAACAAAGCAGCAGGAAACTTTTTACTCTCCCTTATGAGCTCTGTGGATGATGTTAACCGTATTCACACCCTGCAGCCAAATTGGCGCAATTTCGATATATATATCTCCTGGAGAGCTGCATTATTGCCTTTTGTTTCTTAAAAATCTCATCAGCGGTCCGATGAACGGGCAAGTAACTAAAACAAACGAACTAACCGAGACCACTTTTCCCCTGGCTTACTTCTGGAATTAATTTAATACTGGCAAAATGTTGCATCAGTGAAAATTCCACTTTGCCCCACTGTTGTTTGATTGCAACTCTCGTTCGGTTGAGTTACTATTGATCTTAACAGTTAACGCAGACACGTACGGTATTAGTGCTGGGATATACTTTCATCTGAATGAAAATAAACAAGCTTGCTGCATTACAACTTTTACATCTGATATGTTATAGTGTCAGCCAATTATTTATAGAAGGCTTCTACCAACTCTCGATGGAGTGCCCATTAGCACAAGCATTAGCATTAGTGCAGCTAACTGCGATGACTCACTTGCGCACTAAAACGGCGCTTACTGTTCATCAGGGTTCATAGCGAAGATGAGATTTATACGATCGGCCAACATTATTTATTCAGTGAACGTCTAGAGCATGCTATAGATAGTGAGTGGTGTCAGTAATCCAGGAACTCATTCCCTTTGATAGGAACATGAAGATATTGCCATTACATCACCTCAAGATGTTACATTAACTTTTTGAAAAGTAAGCTGCTGTCTGCATTGTTGTCTCATCTACTTCACGTCTAATTGCAATTTGAGATGAATTTAATTCAGAATCTTTTCTTGCAAAAAAATTGCTAAAGTCAGATAAAATTGCTGACAGGAATACAAAGCCTCATCAAGGGAAGCTGTGTATTAGTGGTTATAGAAGCAGCTCTTGGACCTTGGTGTCGCTGATTCAATCCCCTCTGTGTCTGTGGCTAAGATGCTTTGAACATGGCCCCTGGCTGCATGGCTTCTTTGGAAATGATTTGTTTTTTTTATTAAGAAAATACATAACTTATTTTGCATACTCAGTCTTTATCAAGGAAATTACTGGTAAACCTGGAGCTGCTGCATTGCGTTATATACCATAATATTCTGCTATAACCGCCTCCATTCTTTAGATTTTCAGCTTTCCTTCTTGATGTTTAGACACCAGATCCCTTATGAGAAGCCTTTAGCTCAGTTGGCGAAGGACATCTGCCATTAATCAGAGGGTTAAAGTACCCTTGAGAAAAACACTAAAGCCCAAACTACTCCCAATGTCTGTGTAGCTGTAGAAGAAAAAAAAGGTAGACTGGCAAAAATCGTCTGCCAAATTAATGAAGTGACATGGCTCCCATTTGGAAAAGGCATTAGTGAGGTCCAGGACTGATGTTGGCTGATAAATCCTGGCTGATAGTCGGTGTTCCAGTTCGCCCTAAAAGTGTTGGATGGGGTTGAGTTTAGATATCTGCACAGTCCTCCCCAACAAAATTGGTACAGGTGGAAGAAGACTACGGTTATCATTGTGTGTTCTAGTTTTAATAGTTGTCTTTACTGCAGTTAAGATCTAAAGTGAGATCTATGCTTCTGCGTCAGATCAATCCAAAGGTTTCACCGTGTCCTGATGTTCAACCCCTTAAGAATGCAACTATATGTTGTGGCTTCCCTTTGCCCGAGTCACTTCATAGGTCATAACAGAAGACACTGATCAAGACGAGAAAAGACGTGTTCAGAGCTTCAATATTCATGCAAACAGCAAAAAAAGAATTACAGGTCTGCAAGATTATTAATTCACTAATCAGGGAGGTCGTTTTTCCGTACTGTTGTTTCCACATTTCATGAGAACATTCATTAAGCCTTTTAGTTTAACAGTCCACATGCAACTGGTGCACAATTAGTGTCAAGCAGTTACACTCGCGCCAACGTCACTCACTTTGTCTTCCCTGGTTAACATCAAAACGATTCTGCGCCACGCTGTGCGAAAGATCACATCAGATAATAGGGTTTAAAAAGCGAACTTGAAAAGAAATCTGCCAGATTCCTTTGGGGACTTCTCACAGTTTACTTATTAAGTGAAATATGCCTTTTGAAGTCGGCTGAAGAACACTCGGATCAGGTCTGACAAAGACTGATGTTTACAGTTTGCCTCCTCGCTGGTGTTCACCTTTAAAAGGACAATTGTTCAGTTTGTAGAGGACACACAGCTCTGAAGACATCAGTTTATGCATAATTATACAGACGCCTGTACTGCGGGAGGCAAACAATTTATCAGCAGCAAGAATCAAACTACTAAATTGGAATTTGCCAATCAAAAGGCAACTCAGAAACGTCCTAGGGCAAGGTTTGGTTTTCCGGACAGATTAGACCCAAATTACACTCAACTGCATTTAACATTCTCGGCCATCTATTGTAGGCATTAGGCTATGAATGCAGATAGACAGTAAGCACTGCTTTAGTGCATGCTACAGTAAATGCTTCAATCAATGTTATTGGGACAGTTCCCATCACCTCCAAAATGCAGCTCTGACAGATTAATGCTAACCAACAAAAGCAATGGCACTGTGTCAGAATGGTAATACATGCATATTATGTTTAAATATCTCACCAAAATGCTGTTTTCTACATTATTGCAACAGATCCCCGTCCCTCCAAAATGAAACAGACAAAACTATGCAAAACTGCTCCCATAGTTATATATATATATATATATAGAATGTAAGTGAAATGAACACAGTATATGCACAATATGCATTAATAACAACCAAAACTTAAGAACATGTGGGGTTGGTACTTGCTGCAGCTGCTGCCACTCCAAATGATTTAAAGTTATGCAGCAGCGTCGGTTTGTTTGTTACTACATGAACCACAAGACCACGTGGCTGATGGATTAAAGGGTGCCAGGGCTCTATTTTTCTACAGCACTGGGTTCCATGAGTCCCTTTTTTAAGCCACAGGGAGAACAGGTCAAATGCTCATTCAACTTTTTATGTGGGACACTATTTTTCATTTGTAAATACTTGATTGTTCCAGCTTTATAAATGCAAGGATTTGTACAATTGGTTTGACAAAACAAGACGTCACCGTGGACTCCATTTTAAAAGGTCTCTTCGGGTGTCACTGTGATGGTACTTCTATTATCGCAAACCAAACATTCGCTAAATCAATGGAGGAAATAATGAGCAGATTAATCCTTAATGAAAATAATTATCAGCTGCAGTCCTACAACTTCCCGTTAAGGAAGGTTTTGGATGTGATGAGGATAAGTGGGTTTGTTGTAGGAGTGTGTGAGTCATGAAAATGCTATGCTATAAGGGGTAGTTAAGTTGCCGTACAAATAAACGTTGACACCACAAACACATTCACGGCAGCTCTAGTCTGCTGTGGTCAGACTCATTTCCTATCACAATATGAATATAACATGAATATGAGTCTCAACATTGCCCTGATCTCACCTCAGATCCAGATCCATTCTTTGCTGCCCCTTTCATCTCCTCCTCTAGTGGTCATCTGAGCTGCATCAGTGGCTGCTTCTTCTCTCTTGTCTTCATGTTCTGCTCTTTCACTGTCTTGGCTCTTCCGCTTCATCTCTTTCCACTGAACAAAACAGGAGTCTTAACAGAGTCTTACAGGTCTTAACATCATCTTATATACCTCAGATTTCTCCTTCCTCTCCCTTAACGGTCATCCCTGTGCTGTTTAATTGACTTTCTTCACTACAATAAATTTGTTAAAATCCAATTCTCTCTGAACTACATACATTAGTATACAGTTAGTAAGGTATATACATTTTCACCAGTCATACCATGTCCAAACACTTACATGTAATTTAAAAAAAGCTTACACAGTGAGATCCTTACTACTTACTTTTAACTGAACATAGACAAAATACTCACAAACACATACAGAATGTGAGAAAATCCAGCATTTTATTCTTCTTTTTACGAATACCGTCGGTCCAAAACATCTCTTACAAACACACACAAAGTTCCATGTGAGTGACTACTGTATATGGCATTTCCGTGGTGCTTTGATTTGAAGTGGTCGTTAAAGCCACCTTCCTTACGCAAGTTAAGTTTTCTTCCAGCCCAGAGAAGTCAGCTTCCTGTTCTGAATACAGAGGATGGGACATTTGGAAGGGAAGAATGATGGCCAGCAGCAATGCTCGATACCACCAATTTCCTTTCCTATCCGATACTGAGTACAATTCAGGCTGGTATCGGCGATGCCGGTCCAAAACTGATATTTTGTGTAAATACACCCTAATTGAATGTATCTGGTAAGGCTAAAAGAAGAAAATGGAATACAAGACATCAACATTAATTATTTATTTGATTTAAACTCTTAAGTATATTGAGGTAGTGGCCTCATTTTCTAGCCGAGCTAATGTAACAATAGAAAAACTAAACGGTGTTCTCGGTTTATGTTAGCAAATATACAAAATATGTGAATATGCTGTTAAACTCTAAAAAGAGAAATAAGTACAATAATAAGACTATTAAAATACCTGTTTGACTATTAAGAAGTACTATAAAATGAAAACCTGCATCTTACTTCTGACTCTGTGTTCTCCTCATGTACTCATTATGAATGCCTCGTATTCTGTGTTGTGGTGAGGTGTTTCACGAGGTTTGTTGTGTTGCCACAACTCAATAATTTTGTTACTTTCCATTGTTACTGAAGTATCGAAAGAATCGATATTTTGATTTGAGAATCAATTTTAGAGCACAAAGACCTGGTATCGGATGTATCGATATTTCAGTATCGATCCGCACATAATGGCGGCAGGTGTTACAGGTCCCTAGCTTTGGGACCTGCCACCATTTTCTTATTATATATATATATTAAAATACTATAATTAACTGCCTACATGGTCTTAGATTTAGACCATGTAGGTAGTTAATAATAATATTAAATCCCAGTATGAAAAAAGAGAGGTGGACGTGACGTTTGTTGCTGTTAAGTTCTCTTAACACAAAGAGGGCAAGATGGCCCCTCCACTGCTTAATTTAATATTTGTCAGACTTAAGCCATAGAAGCTATATGACGCAAGTAGGCATTCGTGACTTACCAACAAACTTCTCAACACGTAGACAGCTACCGGTTGCCGTTTGGAAAAACTTTCTCCACTAGAGTGTTCAAATCTTCTTCTGTAAGCTTTATTGACGCTGGACATTCCTATTTGGCTCACTAGCGTCATTAGTGACATTAGTGTTTGGACGTGGAACTGCACCCACGTTAATTGGAGTAACGTGTTTACATGCACTTAAGTTCTCCTGTTATAGTCCGATTAAGGTAATAATTCGTTTTTTTTCACATGCATGTAAACGTAAAAGTCACAAGGTCACCTTTATTCAATAATGTTCTGCAGGAGACATGAGGCACAGGTATATATAATATGATATAATATAATATAATATAATATAATATAATATAATATAATATAATATAATATAATATAATATAATATAATATAATATAGCTGCAGGTTGTGATGGCAATTACTTACAACAAAAAAGCCCACAAACATGTCATTATTAATACTTTTATCCTCTATCCTGACATTTAATGCAACTGATCAGCTTCAGTTTGACTAATGAGACAGATGCAGAATCTGAAATAGCTCTTTATTTAATACGTCAGAACATCAAATATTTTTAAAGGCTTCTAGATCTTCAACTTTTCTGGTTATTTCCAAGTTTACATGAAAATACAGTAAATTTTAGATGCATTCTCAGACTTCTGGACTACTCTGTGTGTGCAGTGAATGAACCAAAAGCTGAAGCCAGCCTCTGCTTTTGTCTCATGTCTGAAACTTGAATACAAATGCCTAAAGTAGCATAAATAAATAAATAAATAAAATTAGGTTGTACTATTAATATACTCTTGAATGGCATTATACTGCTACAGCATAAAGATTCAAGTGCAGTTACAACACAAATTTTTAGAAGTACCTTTCCTTGCCAAAATCAGCAGCTTTCTATTGAAGGTCATTTAGTTATTTTCATAATCATGCTACGAGGCAGAAAAGCTGTTTTAGGGCCGTTTTTAATGTTCCTACTATATGAGACAGGCTGAAATACAATAACTTGTGCAATACATAACATAAAGCCCTAAATACAAAAAACACGGCAAATGAATCCTTGAAATACTCAGTGTCCTTCTATATGTTTCCAACTTAAGTAAAATTGTTACATCGTGTACTTAGATAACGCAATGCAAAAGGGATGCCAATTATAATGAGGACCAATGGCAATTTTTTTTTTTTAAGTCAGCTGAAATTACTTTCACTTAGCAAAATGACTCCAACACCCCATTTCACCCTGTTGGAAAACCGCCAGGGACACACAGGAGGAATTAGAAAATTAATGACAGACAGTTTCTGACAAATGTCCTCTTCTCTCTTAAAAATGTATTAGTGGTGGCATGTACAAAACTATTATTTAAAGGGATACCTTGCAACACCTCCTTCACCTTAAGTAAACTCTGCATTCTTTAAACACGGGATTCACCAGTTACCATATTTTATATAAAACTGCATTGAATGAAAATCTCAGATAACACGTCATCATAAAGAAGTAAAGATAGCACTCGCGGACACTTGTGTTCCGATTCACCTCTGATAACATGTCCAGTAGGAAGATGTTAGCTCCTACCAACTATGGAAACACTTCATGAAAGTCACTCGTCACTCTCCACGTGGGGTAAACGTGAGGCCTTTAGGAGGCTATCCCAGCTACCATTGTGCGAGAGGCTGCATACACTATGTACCAGGGATCCTCAACTTTTTTCAGACCAAGGACCCCCAAACCCCCTTAAGTAGGGACCCTAAATTCCATATTAAACTTGGTCTACTGCCATTTATAAATATACATTATTATTACCATTTTTGTATTCAATATTAAGCTATTCAAATAATACAGAGGTTCAAATATTCTTTTTTTTTTTTTTTACTTACAACAGTAGGTAGGCCTTGCAACTGACCTAAACATAAACATACATAACTGGTGTGTATGTATACATAATTGACATATAAAGAAAATAAAACAAAGTGAACCATTTTGGCCTCATGGGAGACGGTGTAGGGGAAACGGTGGGACAAAACTTTAAAAAGTATATGTAAAATGTCTAATCAACCAAAGATTTTTGCAACATCTGTGAGATGGGGGTGTTTTTTTATATAGTTTGGTCAATAAAGATGGGACAAGCTACTTCCTGTGTTTTATTACCAGTTGTTGTTCCAAGGCAGGACCACTTTGTCAAAAAGAATCCTGTTGTGATTGATGTTTGGGGGCATGTTAAGACATATACTGTATCTTATCAGATCATTTTATTTAGCAACCATGTAAATAGTTAAGTTGGACTCTGTAATCAGAATGATCTAAATTGTGTTTAGACTGCGAGAGCTGGAGGTGGTGACAGCAGGATGCAATATGCCTTTCGGATGCTCGTTCTAACCAGTTTGCCATCGATCTGGGCTTTACATCACCCGGCAATGTATCAAAAAATGCTTTTAGGATGACAGTGACTTGCAGGAGCATGAGTTCTTAACTGTGTTAGTGGTAGAGCGATGCTCTGCTGGGTCCTGCTCAGAGAGAGGCTGCAGTAGCTCCAGGCTGTATGTCAATATGACATCACACTTTCAATATTGTTGGTATCATCTTGTAATGTCACACAGAAGCTTACTGAACTACAGCAGTCATCCTGAGACACTTCTTTTTCACTTCATGTTGTACTTTAGTATAGTTTTATACTGATTTTATGTACAAAATATCACCTTGCAACAGTTGCAGACTCTGTTATATTATATTATTAATTATTAACTTCCTGTACCTTCTACTCTTGAATATACTCCTATATGAAATCCAGTAATCCTGGCGTCTTGCAACGCTCTTTAAAAATGGTTCAAATGATCAATAGTCAAAGCCTTGTGCATTTTAGCACCTTTTAGCTGACTGTTTTGTTTTTCCAGTCTTTATAGTCAAGGTTTTGTTTTTGTCTCAACCAAAAAATACCAAATAAATCCTAATAAAAATATCCTTCAGCGTCCAGAGGTAAGCAAGAAGTAATATTTCATGTCCCTGGAGGTTTTATTTGAAGTTTAATACTAATGATAGACTGTATTTATGAAGTCCAACTTCAAGGGTAAATAATGAAAAATATTTCACTGGTTAAAAACTGATGATTAAAAACTAAATTGTCTGCCAAAAAATGCAGTGTGTGATATATTTTTGTCATTTTAATAAATGAGTCATAGTTGCCCATGTGAGAACTAGATTAGAAAATGAAAGTGTTTATTTCTAGAAATGATAAAGTATTTTGGTATGTAAAAAATGACTCACTGGCGACAAATCTGAGATGCATACCAAATCAACCCGAAAATCAGAAATGGAAATTTGGCTGAAAAATTAGATAGTGACAAAGAGAGTGACTCGTCTGTGTTGTGCTTTACTTTCTGCTGATTTTGCTAAGAGAAAACTTACCTCTAGGAGCTCTTACATCTTTTCACAGGAGGATCTGGAGGATAAAATCTTGATGAGTACTTTCCGTCGCAGCAGTGGCACCGTGTGACCCTCTCAACTCCAATTACACGCAGAGTCCCTTTCTGAGAATTGCACCCAATCCACCTAAGACTTCGTGCTGGATGCTCATTGGCTATGCAAGTGGCGTTTGTTCCCAGAGAGCCTGCACCATCTTTGTTAATTACCCCTCGTCTTCTTTATACATTCAAAGAGGCCCACATCTCCTCAAGTGAAGATGAAGCAGGGAAAAATCTGCTCCTTGAAGTGGGCAATTACTCCTGGCATTGTTCAAGTTTCGGCTGAGGGAGAAAAGCCAATGAACTTACATAAAACTGACTGTTGTTTGTTTAAGCTGTTTTACACTCAGTAAAGACCAATGGACATTATGGGATGGAGAATGATGCCTCTTCTGCTGTTTACTTTAAGCCAGCAGATAAAGCACGGACTTCAAGTTGCAGCCGGAACAGGCAATAATGTGATGGTTTACAGCTCTATAAAGAAATGTGGCAATAGTTCTGTTCTGTTTGCTAAATGCCAACACAACATGCTGAGGCTTAACAACGTACATGAAAAACTATTTTTTTTTTGTTATTAACCAGGGACCACGCAATGTTTTTGAGACATTTCACTCCAAACTAGAGACAATTTCATGTTTTAGCACTTTCCTACCTATTGATACTCAAAGTATTCCACAGTCCACACAAGTGCACTCACATTTACACACCAGTGGCAGACACTGAGATCAACTGCAAGCACAGCGTCTTGCTCAAGGACACTTCAGCAAGTCTCAAACCCCAATCGAACTGCTAACCCTATGATTCATGAACACACCGCTCTACCTAGTGAGTCGCTGTATGCTATGCTATGCTTATGGAAGTTTTTCTGTGCCATCAGAGTTTGAAGATTAATTGCTGCATAAATGTAGTTTACATAAAATATTCAACATCACAAAAAGTTCAACCTCATAAAAAATTCTACCTCATAGAATTCAACCTAAAAAAACAACCTCACAAAATTCTACCTCAAAGATATAACCTCAACCCTCAAAAGGTTACGCTAAATTGATTGGCTAGACCTGGAGACAGGGATTGATTGCTTCTCCCTGGTGACCCGGAAGTCTTTTTCAGAGGTTGAAATTTGGAGGTTGAATTTTTTGATGTCAATTTTTTGATGTTGAATTTTATTTGGTTAAATTCTTTGTGATGTTGATTTTTTTATGTAAACTAAATCCAATATTCAGAAAAGTCCAAAGAGTCTGTTATCAATTGTCCTCTACTACATTATATTGATGGGTATTCAACAAAACATATGACTAAATGAAAAATGTTTGCGCTGGAATATATGATTTGGTTTATGAATTGATTTTAAACTCCAGCCGTGGGCATGTCTCACACAAAAATTTTTAAAAGGTAGAAATTCCAACATTTGAAGTATTGTAGACAGCTGTAGAAAAATAGCTGCCTTTTACCTCATTGTTCTTGTATCTACTGATTCTGCCACCTTTTTTCGAACCACTTCAACCAGAAATTATGACTCCTGAAGGGATCTAACTAGTGAATACAACCTAAAACATTTGCCTTGCACAAAGACTGCATGTAGTGTTCAAACAAAGATTATTTCTCAGCAAGCTCTTTTATTCTTCAGACTAATTCTAAGTATCAATGACCACTTGGGCAGTCTATATTTTGAACAAAAAAATCAACAGATCAACCTTTAAAAACATGCTATCATCACCTGCCACATGTACTTTATTAATGGGACAGAAAAGAGTGACTGGTGAAGTACTGCAGAAAATGAATTTGCCTTGAGTTTCTTGCTTTTCACTTCGGCGAACTGAGGTTTCACATTGAAAAGATTGGTTATTGTACATATTCTGGTTTGCTTTTACTCTGAGTTTTTCAAAAGGTTCTCATGTTCCCCAACTACGCCTTTGAAGTAAAGCTGATTCATGCGTGCAAATTTGAATTTTGCGCACACAAATGTTTTCACCCAGTGTGAGCTCATCAGAGGCTGGATGTGCTCTGCTAACTGTGCTCAATGAACTGGAGTGTTTGAAACATGATGGTTTTATTATGAAAATGTCCTTTCATCTCTGTTAAGAGAAGTAATTTTACTAATGAACCTCTGCCTGAATTATAATTGACAACCGGCAAAGACCAGGTGTTTTTGTGCATTTGAATTTCAAAACTGCGCTGGATACATGTTTGCTTAAAGCACGTATTCAAATGCTGAGTGTGTCAAGATGAAGGACCAGCTCTGGCACCAGCTGCCTGGCACTACGGAGCCCCTGATTACAGCACCGGGGGCGACGTGTCAGCTTGAAATACTACACCCAGGGTTAGCATGTTTTGAGGCCAACAGCTCCACTAAAAACCTCGTCTGGATCATGACTTTACTCAGTGATGGAAGGCAGACGAGAGAGCGCCGTGAAAGTAGCAATCCCAGGCAAGGGTATCTGCAAGCACAATAAATAATGGGGTGTGTAAGGAGCTGGGCTGATGGCTAGCTGTATTTACTTTGTGCTCTTCTTGACAGCTCGGTGAATGTGGTGTTTTTCTTCTTTTTAAACTCTCTCGCCTGCAGAGGGACAATTAAAGGAGCCCATGCTCGCTTCTAGACTCGGTGAATGATAATGGAATACTGATGAGAGGTGATGCCCGG
The DNA here is from genome assembly GCF_022458985.1 of Mugil cephalus. Classification (NCBI taxonomy): domain Eukaryota; kingdom Metazoa; phylum Chordata; class Actinopteri; order Mugiliformes; family Mugilidae; genus Mugil; species Mugil cephalus. Next base: position 14,011,192 of record NC_061787.1, read on the forward strand.
CCAATCCTAACAGAGTTTCACTGCTGAGTCTTGCATTGATTTGTTTCTGTTCTGTTTTTTTTTTTTTTTTTTCCTCCAACTGGATGAAAAGGGCTGACAGATTGATAGAAAAAAAGAATACATTTTGTCCAGTCTGTTGAGGAGGTAGGGTTAGAAATATGCACAGTTAAACAGCTGGGAAAGATTTAGCTCAGGAAATAAAATATATCACACATTAAGACATTTGACACCTACATTTCACATTAGGTTTTGTCCTAATAGCGCTCTTTATATACTTAGTGTGTTTTGATAAATGTGGGGGACAACATACACTAATTCCACATAGACTCAACGCTCAAGGTTGGAACTCAAAAACAAGTAATTAAACTGGGAATGTGCACAGCCACCCTCATCAGTTCTGGGACCGCTTGGTCCTTGGAGGATCGTACGAGGAACTATTGGCTCAATCAAAAAGACTGGCGCAAAACATACTGAAAGGGATAAATAGATTATTTCACGTGGGGCGACCTCAGGATCACAAGGAACGATGTGAGGATGTGGCATTTCACACCAGCGTGAGGGAAAACACACACATGATCTGCCTACATCAGTCCACACCATTACGGATCAGCACTATCTCTGACTCTCAGACTTTCTGGTCTGTCTCAAATAAGTAATTGCAAATGTTTAATAGATAAACAACAGTTTGCAGAGTTGTGGTACTTGTGTTAGGGTCAGTTGGCAGCAACTGGCAGTCATGTAGTGTCATGTATCTTGGAGACATAAACCACATTACTTTGTTTGCTGTTACCTGTCCTTAAATGGAGAGCTGTCCCCATGCATAACCAAACTGCTAATAATAAAGCCATTTACTTTTGGTCAGACTAAAGAAGAATATTCACAAAACAATCTATTTATTCTGTAGAAAGCAGCAGGAAGTTTATGATAATCCACATTGTTTTGTGAGACCAAGAAAGCGAAAGTAGCCTAACTTTGAATCTATTTCACGAGTTTGATGTGGGTTTATTATAATGAGGGTTTATGTAAACTTGTATTTAAGCACTACCATCCAAAATACAGAGAACTGCACATTATTATACAAACTGTATATTTTAACTAAACGTTCTGGAAACTGGTTTTGTCAAAGAAGTCAGGAGGTGAGAGATTAGTTTTGAAAAACTTGGAGCTCTTTGAATAGAGGCACTCTACCAACTGGACCAAAGCTGGATCCAAAATGGAACCGACCCAACCGTATCAACATGCCACACGACGGATGTCCACCAGGAAACACTGCCATGCACACAAAAATGACTGTGTGCTCAACAAACAGAGCAAAGGGAACAGGTGTTTAACAGATTTTAACAGAAACTTTTGCATTTATGCTAAAATATACATTTAATATTTGATTAGAAAATAATCTGGTACTCTATGGCGGTGTCCGTATTTGACTTTCTATTCAGAGATATTGAGGTTTTCCAGACTGAACTAATTGTACCTCAGCAGAAATACATTTTCTACGACTCATTTTTATTAATAAATGCTGCAATTTACACAGTGAAAAAGGTTAATTGGTGATTTGAAATTGGCCGTAGGTGTGCCTGTGAGTGTGAATGGTTTTCTGTCTATCTGTGTTATCCCTGTTATAGACTGGAGAGCTGTCCTGTCACCTGATGACAGCTGGGATTGGCTGCAGCACCCCCCATGACCCTCTAGAGCAGGGGTGTCCAACTCATTGTAGTTCGGGGGCCACATTCATTCAATCTCCAGTGGGCCGGACCAGTAAGACAACAGAACAATAACCTATAAGTAATAACAACTACAGATTTTTTCTATTTGTTTTAGTGCAAAGAAGAACATGTAAATCAGGAGAATGTTCAGATTTAATAAACTATCCTTCAAAAAAAAGAAAGAAAGAAATTTCTTAAGAAAAATAAGTGCAATTTGGGTACATTGCTGTCTACTCTGTAGTCCTAGGTCTCAGTGTTGTGTTGTAAAATTAAGGGTAGAATTGGGGGCCAAAATAGATGCTCTGGTGGGCCGCTTTTGGCCCGCGGGCGGTACGTTTGACACCTGTGCTCTGGAGGACAAGTGGGTATAGAAGACGAGAACGAGAATCTAATTTGGATGAAATGATGTAAAAAGACTTGAATATCAAAGAATCTGTAGAGAGTTGGAGGTGAGTGAACCTGAATGAACCGTAAAAGAACACTCTCCTACCAGAGGACGTTATCGCTGCTAATTTGGCTACTTTTATTTCTACTGTGCACGCTTGCAAACGACATCATATTTTCGGTCATAAAAAGGTCTGAAGTTATTTTAAAGGGAACATCTGCAGCGAACAGATCTGAAAGCAGAAGATCAGAATCTGTGATTTTATCTCGACTGTCAGCTACAAACCGCATTCAATCCAGCTGGGTTTGATGGTCGAAGCGGCCAGTCACATCCTCTGGAGCCTTTCCACTGAAGGCAATAGAAAATAAAATATTTCAGGCTGCTTTATGAGCAGCGTGGCTTCTTCTCCTCTTCAACAGCAGGAAGGATTCTGGACCTGGGATCAAACAACAGGAGCTCTCAAATCTTTCTTGCAAAGGGCAGCACAGACTGCGAACTAAGCTGCTCACAGTACGGGATAGGGCAACGATGGCTGTCGCACACATGAATGCAAAGGATCACTCAGGAGAAGGTCTCATTTATTCAGGGTTTAGCTGCGACAAGGGTTACAAAATTCCGTAATATTTAATTAAATTTGTTATTTAACTTAAGCTATTTCCAGGTTTTTCCTTCAGCAGCAGCTCGCAGCAACGGCGAAGGCCAAATTACAAATCAGTAGGCTATGTGGAGAAGAGACACTTTGGAAAATTTCAAAAATATTATAAGTCCCTTTGTACCTTCACTTCCTACTAATAAAAACTGAATTGATGGGAATTGACAGCCTTTCACTAGGCTTTAAAACCAAGATGTTTGTCCTCGTAATGTTTAGACCGTGGAGATTTAAAATGATGTAAAGAGAGTAGATCAAAACCAGAAGGAAAAAACTCCAGACGTAACTAAACTTTAAAAGCACTAGCTAGCAAAGTTAGATTGATAGTCAACTGTTTACTATAAATTAGATTTATTCTCTGACACTTTATTTAATCTTACATACATCTGAATACATACATAGAGAATGCCATGTCTCAAAAGGATTTTGAGACATGGCATTCATGTAACTGCACTATTTGTACGACACCTACTGCCGCTATTTGTCGATAAATCCAATCACCGCGTTGTCACGTTAATTTGAAGGGGCAGGAAATAAAGCTGTGAATGAAACTAAACTTTTAATAAAAATAATTATAATAGTTTTATCATAGGATCGCCGTGTTAGGAGCAGTACGACAGGTAATTTGGGGTGTGACTTTACAAATTATGTGTTTCAAATTGTAGACGTCTTCTGCAATTATCACACATTATTAGATGTCCCCAGGCACAACTAGTTTCATGTGAAAAGGGCGTTAGATAATAAAATCCAATCCAAAATTCCAGGAAGTTACCGATCCCCACCAAGATACAGCCTTCTGCTGTTCGAACATACTTGTGCCTCTTAAATTAATAACTTATTCACTTATGAGCTTGTGATACAGGTGTCGGTCACTCAGTACATTTACTTGCACAGCGATCTATACTTGAAATTGGCCTTTCTGAATGTGGTCTTTGTCCCGGTTTACATGCAATGCATAAAATCCAATAACTGACGGGAACATGTTGTCCTCCTCCACACAATGTGTCAACAGGTTAATGTGGCCTTTCTGGCTGACCTGTTATGTCATATACTAGAGTCGTTTATGAGGCAGACCGGCATTTCAAACAACAACAAGATGGTTAGTTGCTTCTTAATCTCGTATATAATGTGCACGCTACTTATAGTACAGATAAGGTGCACTCCATCCCTCAGGTGGTTCTTCTTCTGGCTCTATATAAACATCTTCTTCTGCAACCAGCTTGTTTTGGATGTTTTTGCTCTGGGGTTATACACCAGAGCAGTGGTTGTGGAGCAGGCGCATGTCTGTTATCCAGTTAAAGTCCGATTGAGGCGTATACATGACGGAGAAAATCCAAAAGCTTTATCTGGGTGTCTTAATCGGATAAGGAGAACTACGATTTTAGTCGGAGTAATGCGTTTACATGCACTTAAGGTCTCCAGTTAAAGTTGGATTAAGGCAAGAATTCGTTTTTTTCCATGTGCATGTAAGTGCACCGAGTCTTATGCTATGCTAAGGTAAGTTAAGCTACACATTCCTGTGCAAACATCACCGAGGTATAATTCTTCACTAATTTACCACAAGAAATCGATTGTGAAAGTATTTCAGCACTATTCCGGATATCTACAATAAATACAAAAGATGTAAAGATGGACTAAGAGACTATTCTCAAAGTAAATGTGACTTCCAGTTAATTTTCTCTGTTTATCTCCCCATTTACAGCCGCCTGCAAATTTTGAGAACTTGGTGAGCTTTGGACCACTTCAGTCTGCATGAGCCTGGACAGACTGGGCTCGTCAAAAACAAACAAAATTATTGTCGGGTTTCAGCTGCTCTGGATTTATAATAAACCAATCTGCACATATGAAGCCGTGCCACAGGAAAACCTCCACACCAGGCACTTGTGGGGAATTTAGAAAAACTTTCCCTGTGAACTCAACTTTAGTTTATGGAAACCAATCCAGCAGAAGAGCTGTCCTGATTTGGTCATTCGACAGACATCCCTATTGTTGTTTTTAATGATATGCTTCTCATCTAATCTACACAATAGCACAAGAGTGTTGTGCTGATTAGGGCTGACCCTAAAAGTAATTGGCAGGCTGCTTGCCAAAGCAGGGAATTAATCTAATGTTTTGGACCGATGATGAATCAGAAGCATTCAGAGGAGATAAATCACAAGAGACTCAACAAACAAATGACAGTGACTGTAATTATCAGGAGGACTTTGTTTTGCAGCTTCACCTAACAACTCAGTGCACTGAGAGAAAGACAATAAAGCTCCTCGAGGATGAGAATGCAGCCTCAGCAGACGGCCAGACGATTGTGCAAGTCGATGGCCAGCCATTACTTTTCCTCGTCGACCATAATCGACACAACACTCCAGGCGAGGCTGTAGATTACAGGCGTCTGCTGAGAGGTGGGAACACACTGGGTCTGGGAGGGCAGTTAATATGAAATTCTGTCGCCATCTCCGCACACCTTTAATCCGTGGGTCCTTGACCAAGGCACTAAAAACACAGTGGAACTGCTCAACGGCAGACTGGGGGGGTATTATAGACAACACAGCATGTGCAGTTCAGCTGACAAACATCTAGGTCTTGCGCCTTGTGTTCAGAGAATGGACATGGGCCTTCTGAGGGTGTAATATTTTGTGGGCCTTTGGGTCCTCTGGGTTGAGAGGAGGGGTCTCATTATATCAGTTTGAGATCCCGGGAATTTCTTGTATCAACCGTGCACACACACAGATGTGTGTGTTCCAACGCAAGTATGGCATTTATCAATTTGTACTTGTGCTTAGAAAAGTGTAAATTCACGCACAACTCCGACCGTGTGTACGCACAAAACCTAGTGGTAGAACAGTGAAACTACACATAGAACCCATTAACAGTCCCAATGTTCAGCAGCATCTCAAACATATTGCCGGGTCTCCTCTAATAATAAAAATGTTCAGTCAGTAATTTAGCAGACATTTTGAATACTTGGTGTGACAAACTGCACCAAAGCCGTCCCAGTGCACACCCAGCTCCTGTCCACCCCCGGGATGTTTGGCCACCGAAACATTTCAGCGAGAGTTCGGAGACATGTAGCCGACACCAAGCAGAATCGTGCCGCCAGTGCTGGGTGAAATTATTTCTCTGGCCTCAGTTTACATCCAGTTCCCGTACGGATGTCACAGACGAGCCCAAATTGAGCGAGGATTTCAGGCCACTGCCGGATTCCCAAACGGAATTTGGAGCCACAGATTGACCCACGTCGCAATAAAACCACACAATGAATTCAGTTAAGTGAATGGGAGAGGATTTCATTCAATCAATAGGCTACACAAATAATGTGAGATTTAACTACGTCTCTATTAAACGTTGCTGAAGAAACGCACTTCAATGTAAACCTCAAAAACTCAGCATTTTAGGTAAGTTTGGCTGTTAGCTGATGTTTGAAAAGTGAGAAATTTCATTTTTCTTTATTTTAATTTGATCTAATAACATTTTTATTTATTTAACATTACATCAATGTCTTTATTTGCAATAAAGAGAGTATTCGCGATGTTCGTCAGATGATCAGATGATTTCATTTATGGATTTGGTGCGGTTGATTTTCTTCCAACTTCTCCAACTCCTCCACCGCTCCCGGCTCAAGCGCCCACAGGCAGGACTGGCTCTTTTTGCCTTGAATTCGGATTTCGGTGAGGGTAAAAAAAAAAAAAATCCCTTCATGCATTCTAAAAGGGATTGTTGCTACCACATATGGTTGATTTGGGGCGTTTCTTAATGTTAGAATCTGCGTACGGTTTGATAAATGAGGCCCCAGGTTTCCTAGTTGTTCATAAATCCGAATGTCCCCTGGGATAAAGTATCTATCTAGAATCAACATGTCTGAATAACTCAAACTCAGACATCCCACCAACAGAATATCGGTTGGATGTCTTAGTTTGAATGATTCAGATCCAGATCTTAGCCTAGCATTCCTCCCTTTGATTATTTCCCAGATAAAATCAGGGCAGAATCAGAGGAAAAGAAGAAGAAATTAACAGTCAGAACTTTGATCATCAAAAAAAGTTTGAAAAAAATATTAAGGGCCTCAAGAACTTCTACTTTATCTGTTTCTCCGATGAATAAAGGTTAACTAGGACACACCGAATGATTTTGCATCTCTGTAGTCGTTTTCTAATCAACATACTGTTCTTTTGTGTTTTATTTTCATTGAGCGTCAATTGTGAAATGCAAATCAGATTTAAATGGATGCTTGGGACAATCAAACAATATTGATTTGTTTCCAAATCCAACTATAAAAAATAATTTTGAATCCCATTACCAATCATAACTGATGAATTATGAAAACGTGTCAGCAGGGAAAAGCTAAGACCCGTTAGTCAGCGTGCTGTGATGTTTTGTTTGATGTGGTGCAGTTTGTTGCTTTCTGCACAGGTGAAGTACTGAAGGTGCTGCTGCTGCTGCTGCTGCTGCTGGGTCTCTTTAAACAGAATAAACATGGGTATTCAGGGGCTTCTGGAGAGCTTTCTGAACAAGTGCAGAGCCGTGCCTGACCGTGGCTGAGACAGTCACAAAACACCTCAAATTAAAGGATGTTGGGCAACCACTTGAGCTGGCATGGGGGAGGGAGGGGAAAATAGGAAAAGGCTAGACGGAAGGAGAGAGGCGAGCGGGGATCCAAGCCGGTGCTTTCATGTCCTTCCAGTCCTCTCTGCCACATACAAGTTTACTCGGAGAAATCTGCAGCCCGTGGTTCTTCACAGAGCTCTAGATTGGCCCTATCAGTGGGATTTGTTTGCACAAAAGGGAGACATTTGGACTGGGATCATCAAAGGGCCAGACCTCCATGTCTCAGCTCAGTGCAATAGTCCGCCAGAGACGCTCCTCTTGCCAAACTCCTGCAATTCGGATCTAAACTGACGTACACGGGTCTACAATAACAATAAAAGTGTTTAAAGTGTGGTGTCTTTGTTTAGAGCCTCTCCTAATCTAATATCAAACAATGGATTTTGTTTATCTGATGTGAGACCAGCGTGTTAGCATTGCTGGCTAACTAGCTTACAACTAGGTCAAAGACCATAGAGTACATTTTAAAAAAACATGCTTTTAGGCTAACTCTAGCAATGCTAATTACGTTGTTTGTGTTTGCACAGGCATCAGCTAGTCAGGTTAGTCAAGTGAATCAGCTGAACTAAGATCAAATGTTTTTCCTGAATGAAAAGTGTGGCGGCTTCATAAAGCTTCATAAAAAATACAAGGCATCAGAGTAATTTATTTATGTATTTTAAACTCTGAAGCATATTGAGGTTGTGGCCTCATTTACTGTATTGCTGAGCCAATACCATAAAAGAAAAACAAAACACAATTATACATTATATGTGAAAATGGTGTTTCAAACACTGAAAAAAGAAATAAGTAAAGTGTTAGTATAAGTGGCTTCTCGACATCAACAACTGTACAGCAGTGGTGTTTTCACGACGGACAACAGTGGCTGATGTTACCACTTAAACCAGGGGTCTTCAGTGTTTTCACCTGGGGACTGAATAGACTCCTGACAGAGTCGTTGTGTAACATGCGGCCTTGTCATTGGCTCAGCAGCGATAGGGGCGGGGCCTACTGTGTACAGGAGGCTTAGATTGACAGGTCTCAGCTAGCGCGGCGATCTGTGTGTGAAACGGTTGCTCTGTTGAGACAGCTCCTGTAAGTCCTGACTGAAAGATAACGTCTAAGCCTCCATTTATCCCTTGACTTAAACAGGTTGCAGATTCACGTTAATGTGTATTTAAAGAAATATAAAAATACACAAAAATGTCTAACCAACCAAAGATTTTCCAACCCCCCTGCAGTACCTCTATGGACCCACTGTTGAAGACCTATGACTTAAACACCAACATTTTCTGTACATGACTCCCCATGGTGTAATCACAAGCCCATGACAATAAATTCCCTATTGGTGGGATTTGGACCAGTATTCTGAAAGGACCAGACCTCCATGTCTCCATTTGTGTTTTTGTATTTGTATTTTTGTAAAATAAAGGGCCTTTTTTTTCATTTGATTTGCAGTCGTGTGTGCTGTATATGCGTAGCAGAAGACACAAAAAGGGTGATCTAAACGGCCAGCTCCACAGTCCATGAGTGAAAGTAATTATGTTCAGTCTGAGGTTAATAACATTCTTATGATTGTTGTTTTTCGTATTTCTCAGGACGGAGCATGCTGTAGCTGCAGCTCAGGGACTCTTTATGGAAATAATCTGCTGAAGATCATTTATTGTTTCCTGCCGCAAGAATAAATGAATAAAAGTACGGGCCAGGAGCGGCTATAAACGTCCATTTCCACTTGCCCATGGCCGACCACTCCTGCGAATATTCCGCACCTTTGAATGCAATTGTTCCTTTGTTGCTAACTGGAGGAGATAATGAATACGTGCAAAGGCGAGTTAAAAACATCAGTGTTTTCATTCGATAACTGGCGTCATTAATCGCAAGATTACAGTGTCGACGTCTTCTTTCGCAAACTGTGTCTCAACCATCTGCCGCGTATCGGCAAGCGCGCGGCGCACAAGAAAACAAGCAAGGAAAGGCACTGATTAAAGCAAATTTGGTAGAAAGAGGCTCTCATTAATTTGAAGCGGTAGCACACAACCCTCTGTGTTACTTCACCGAACATGAAAGCGGTGCAGTTGCTTATCCAGAGCCAAAAATATATACGCGCGCGTATATGTGTGTGTATAAAAAGAAAGCAAAGATTAGTCTTGTGAGATGATTTCAATCAGACTCCCCTTCAAGGAGATAAAATTGCATTGCATCACATCTCTTTGAGGGAGCCCGAAAATGTTTATCCTCTCCCCGCTTTTTGTGTGCGTATTCCGGGGTCAGACTCTGCAGCATCTGGGCCTGCCGGGGTGAAGATCTCTTACCCCGAGAGCCACGGCAGCAAAACATAAACGAGCGGATAAACTGACGCACATGAAAAACGAACAGCTGGATTCGAGGCGGCCGCATCTCATCTGCTCAGCTCTTTTTTCTCTGCCCTTTTCCACACACTTTTGCCGCCGTCCCTTTTTTTTTTTTTACCCCTGCTTCATCTCTTCATCGCCCTCGCCTTGCTGTTCCAGTTTTGAGCGCTGCTATTGTGAGCATAATGGTCTCAGATGCACAAAAACAGATTTAAAAACACACAAAGAGGCGGGGTGGAGAAGGGAAGAAAGAGGCTCCAGAGGTGGCGGCGGCGGCGGCAGCGGTGGTGGCGGCGCGCTTTTTGTTAAGCTTCTTTATGCCCCATGCATAAAGAAGCATGCCCCACAGATGTACACGGGTAGATGCAGCTACCATGGAGCAAAGACCTGGAGAATATCATGTTTGCCTCATTAAAAACGACACTATGTGAGGTGAGCGCCAGAAAACAGACAATGGGGATAATAAGAAGCCCTGCAGCCCTTCACATATTCAAATGAGTGGGATACATGCAGATTTGCACTTCATTATTTAAAAAATGTTGGTCCGCGCTCGCTAAATACAACCCGCCATCGGGATAAAACAAGCAGCGGCAGATAGAAAAAAAAAATGAATTCATTTTAGAGTAGTTCATAGCTGTGAAACCTATTAGTCTCTAGACAATTAGGGCGCAATACGAAGCAGAACAGCCCGCATGCAGCAGCTAAAAGGTGAGTTAATCAGTTAATTAATCAGAGGCTTTTCAGTGAGTTACACAGGCAGGTTTCAACCACTGAAAGTGGGGGGAAAAAAAAGAAAAGAAAAGCAGTGAACATGCATATTCTTCCACATGCTCCTTGATAAGATCCACTTTGATTTAAGTGTGCTTTTTTTTTTCATGTTAAAAATCAGTAACACTGTTATCAATCAAGCAATAATAATAAATATGTTTCGAAACTTAACTTGTCCTATCCGTGGGTGTATGTAAAAAATTCTTGTCTAATTGTATCAACAGACATAAGGCTAGCAGAATAATAACAACTAAATAAACCATAAATCCAAAAAGGTAACAAAATAAAAAATACAAGACAATGCACACAAAACCAAGGAAACTGATCAATTCTATCGATCGTATGGCATTTAGTCATCCTTCAGATTAATGTGATAGCTCTTCCGCCCACGTAGATGTTCTGCATGACGAGCAAATATTTAGATGTTACATTAACAACCGTAGATTTGAAGTATCAAAACGTTGATTTATGAATGTTAATCGCAGAGCGCATCTCCTCTTCTTCTACGCGAGTCAATAGAGACAGAACGAGCGTAATTACAGTCGTCAGCTTCACTTATTTTCAAAAAAAAAAAAGAAGCTGCAAAGAGAGGCAGATGTTTTAGGGCTTTTTTTTTTTTTTTTTTACGTTCCGCCACCAAGACACATGGTCTGCTGTAATGGAGGCATCTGTCTGAGCGCAGGCACTGTTTCGTCAACTCTAATAACGTAGTAACGATGCATGAGATAAACATCACACTCGGATTGCAGCGACTGGAACACCTTGAAAAGTGATTTACCTCGAAACGCCCCCACAATGTTCTGATACCAACTGTTTGCTTACAGATACTAATTAAAGTCATCAGTCCATCAGTCGGCCCTGCACCACTGACATGAACATTTGGATAGTCGCACTTTTCAGAGGATGGACCTTTTGTGCCGTTTGTGATCCTCTAGAAGCGCTGAGGTTAATAAGTATTGACAATGATTTCACTTCCATGCAAAATATGTACAGTAACATAGCTGACATACACCAATCAGACATAACATTATGACCACCTTCCTAATATGCTGTAGGTCTACCTTGTTCCTCCAAAACAGTTTGGATTCATCAGAGAATGGACATGGGCCTTCCGAGGGTGTCCGGTGTCCTGGTCTGGTCTGGTCTGGTCTAGGTGGGTGGTACATGTCTACGTAACATCTAGATGAATGCCAGGTCCAAAAGTTTCCCAGCAAAACGGTGAATTATCATAAGATGGTCAATGTTATTTACTTCACCTGTCAGTGGTCATAATGTTATGCCTGATTGCTATACACTTTGACACATATTCACATTCCACTCAGGATGGACTGTAACAGTGGTAAGAGTCCAAATGTTAATATCTCCAATACTTGACATGACATTCCCATCATCATCATCATCATCATCATCATCATCATCATCATCATCATCACAATGAGCTGTTAGTTGTTTGGTTTATTTATTGCAAACTTGCGAAGAGTAGCATGCTAACACGCAACAAGATACTGAATTTGGGAGGCATTACATATTAGAGTGTTTAAATTATGACTGTGAGAATACTCCAAAGCTGAAGCATTTACCGTGTCAACAGCAACTGGACATGGATTGATGAATGGGCTCATCGATCACTGAAGAGCCATTTGCCACTAGAGGCCTTTTCAGACTATAGCTGCAAGTACCCTCTTTTATATTTCCAACCCCAAATGTTTCCAAAAATATGTCGCTAGGGAGCAAGAAAGTCCAAGTTTGGGTCCAGCTCAGGCCTTCCTGGGTGGAGTTTGTTCTCCAGGTACTTGGTGATTCTAAGTTGATCCTACGTGTTAGCGTGAGTACGAATGGTTGTTTGTCTCTGTGTTACACCTGCGATAGACTGGCGACCTATCCAGAGTGTACCCCACCGTTTGCCCAGTGACAGCTGGGATAGTTCTCCAACAACCCCCGTGACCCCAGTGAGGATAAGTGGCCGTAGAAGATGAGATGAGATGAGATGTTGCTAGGGTACAGAAGGAGCAAGCTTTTCTTGCCTTCATCACTGCTGCTCCGTCTGGGTTCACCTGACACTCAGAGCCTGCTATCAGCATTGGTGGTGAGAACCAAATTCAGCATCAGCCGCTCCCATTGGTTGTCAACTCGCAGTTGTGATTAGCTGAACTTGGTGCCCGCCCACTTTGCGTCGCCGAAGTTTCCACTGTCGTTGCTACAACTCGCAGAACTTCATAACATTATCTTTTGTCAACACATTTCTGCCTTTTAGTCAGTGCCTCAATTTTGAGTGATTGCTAAAATATAAAAAGCAGCTGTAGAGAGACAAAGCCACAAAGGGACTCAACATCGGAATGAAGAGAGACAAAATTACTATATGAGATAAATTTTATAAAAGACTACAAATGTGGGAGGTCTTTCTCCGCCCTGAGGCCTATCATCCGTCCATATCTGAGAATAATTTAATTATTCTGTACGTTCAGTGTAACTCACAGAATAAATATACTATTGTCTATATGTCTATGGAACATGGTTAATTGTGATGGACGCCATCCAAAATTACCATTACATTCATTAAATTAGATTTAATAAAACACGAGTGCCTCAACAGTTTAAGTTAGCTATTTGGAGTGACTAATATTTTTCTTCTTTTGTGTAGTTGTTCTTAAGCAAGTGCAGCATTTGGTGAAGGTTAGAAAAAGATCATGGTCTAGGTTAATGTAGAGAAACAGTGACTTGACACTTTTTTTTTGTTTTTTAAATATATTTCATCACACGCACAATGTTTCTTTAACCTTTAACTCAAGTGCTTTTGTTCCTTTGACCTCCTCCCCCAAACACTCGCCCTGGTCGCTCTGCCCCAACCTCCTCCTGCAAAAAAAATGAAAGAGGCAGTGAGGCTGGTGCATTACACCTGATTTTCACCAGTATCTCCAGTTTTTTAGTTAAAATTCATGTTAACTTCTGCCATTTGGAAACATCCGTGGGGTCTTTTTAGGGGAAAGGTATGTTTGAGTTATGCATAAGTAAAGAGGCTGTGAGTACAAAGCAAGAAAATGTACTGGATATTATAATAGAACTCACTCAATATGCAAATGTTCGCCACGTTTTCAAGGTAATCACTTGTTTGCTTTTAGCTTTGCTGAACATCTTCTATTTTTTGCGTTGAATGGAAATGTGTTTTTCTGAATTATTTTTTTGCTGCTCACTTGAGCATACAGTATCCAGGCCGAGGAAATGGACGCATTTTTTATTCCAGGCACAGACAAACACTTATTGGGATTTAAGGAAATAAAAGTTGTCACATCATAAATTGATCACGTCTCTGTTAAATTTCACTCTAACCCAGTTTCCTTTCCTTCTAGCACTGCAGTCGTCGTCGGTTGAGGATCTGCAGGCCTGACGCACATGACAGCATGACAAAATCAAAACGGCCTGAAATGACAAAACGAACGAGACGCAACATGTGCATTTGACAAATCGATGTTTTATCGGGGCACTCTTTTGAACTTATGACAGTCTTCTGAACAGCCCACTGGGAATGAAAAAGCCTCACCAAACTGCGTCATTAGACCGAAATGAGAAATGAACAGTCAGAATCGAAGCTTCATTTGTGTGTAATTAAGGAAAATTATCTTAAAGCATTTGCTCGGTGCAACGGACTGATGAAAATTTACAGTCAGTTTTGAATGCAACGAGGATGGTAAATAGCACTGCCACCGAGAGATGTGTCACAACGACTTCTCAGACCACCTAATGGTTTAAGTTGAGGCTTTCCTATCAGCTGCAGTGACACTGAATCGTGTGGCACAAATGGATTCTGTCTCACCCGTCGCTTACTGCAAAACTTTTTTATAAAGGGCAGTTGTTTACTTTTACAATTGCTACATTATAATTTCATAACTCATCCCAAGGTTATTTTTTAAAAGTGGAAAACCTATATGAAAAGACCTTGCTCACTTTGGTAAAAAGGAAGAAAGAAAAGCAGAAAGAAATGAATAATATATAATTCTAAGGCATCAGCCTACTTTAATGAATCTTTAAGCTGTATGTTTTCTACAATGTAGCCAGTAACCATCTGCCGTCTAAAGCTAAACAAATAAGGCTTCTGTATAGGCCACAGCAGACAGGGCGCGATGCGAGAGCAGTTATTTGATATTAAATTCCGACATATTATCTGTCGTCTGACTGCGCAGCACAGTCATGTTTACCAGCCAGCTTGTATATTTCCATGCCAAAGGAAGGAGATCTGAGGTGTAGTGATGAGAGTAAACAGGTGTGCAGCATCTGCCTACCTCTAAGTTGGTATATTTACATATGTGTCAGGGTACATCTTGCGGAACAAGCACAGCAGAAAATCTTTAGTTCAGGGCTTTAACCCCTTCAGTACTTGGGATAATTTTTTCTTTCGTATTTCTGCCCCCCCAAAAAAAGTTGAATTCAGTCCAGAACTGCTGCAAAACTAGGAGGACAAAATGAACAACCTTGGGCTCCGTGATTAAGAGACCCTTGGAGAATTTTGAAAGGCAGATGGCCTGATGTGAGTTACCTTTACCAGACATTTGTCTGTGAAGGCTCTCAACCATCCAAGTCATGGTAATCCAAAAGACGTTTAAAGAAAGGCAACCGGACTTGTACAATTTCTTGAAGACGTTTTGCCACTCATCCGAGGAGCTTATTCAACGAGCTGGCTCTCATTGGGAAAATCAAACAACCCAGCCACAAATGCATGGCCCACAGGAGAGCCAGCTCATCAGGGAACGACTCAGTGGTCCACCTCCACCTGATGGACAAAGGACACTCCTTTGAAGATAGCAATGCCAAAGTCTTAGCCAGAGGAGACGGATGGTTTGAGAGAGGAGTAAAGGAAGCCATATATGTGAAATCGGAGAAACCTTCTCTAAACAGAGGAGGTGGATTGAGATTTAATCTGCCATCAATTTACAATACAGTTTTGACTTCTTCACACCTTGAGACTGGAGGCTCCCACTGAAAATGACTTTGTTAGAGCGGCATTCATAGGGTAAGTACCTTAGGCACACAGTCCCACCTTAACGACAGGTAAAGCCCCTTTTGCGTCGAACAAAAAAACTGGGCCGACGTGGCATTCCTGTTCACAGTGAAGCTGAGCCGCGCCGAGCCGATAAAATGACCCAGCAATCAACCCAGGGTTTTAACGGCTCGCCTCGAATCGGCTCAGCTTCAATGTTAACCGGAAAGTCGCGTCGACCTGCTAATTTACACTGTGACGTTGAAGTACCTGCCTGTCACTTTCTGATTTCTTTACTGGACGGCCTGTCAGACTGTGTCACTGTAGAAGCTCCAGGGCTGCGAGCAGCTCAAAAAGCCTGAAAATCCTGTGTCAACCCGCTATTTTCGACGTGTAAGAGGCATAAGTAGAAGTCAGAAACAGAAATAAGCCAAGAAAGTTTCCGATTGGTTTCACCCACAGAGTTTTCCTATTTAAAGCTAAGCTTCCCACCAGTCTCTCAGAACTGAAGAAGCTACTCGGATGAGTGGTGAAACGTCTTCAAGAAATTCTACAAGTCCAGTTGCCTTTCTTTAAACATCTTTTGGAGTGCCTCTGCCAGACCAGAGTGAGATTTCTATGCTAAACATTGTCACCTACTGCTCTACCAAGTTCAATGCAGCACACATCAAGCATAATAATGACACATCCACTTGTATTCATACTAGCACTTGTGCTCTGTAACTTAGATAGAAAAGGAAGTCTCAGCAGTATTAAAGCACCACTAATGCTCTACCACATTTGACAAATGGTAAAAAGCTCCAATAAGCTACCCAGTCTGGGTGAAAAAGCTCAAGGTATCGATCGTGAACAGCAACATCCTGATTTAAAGGTCAGCTGACCACCATTGTTGGCTGGTGTGACCCCGTTTTGGCTTCCCGTTACTGCTATTTTGCCAGAAAGGTTCTGGCTCTACAGCCTACTTTGAAGCTGCTTCATCTACACAACAATGGTGAGCCAAGCTTCTGGATCTTATATTGTTTATCTAGTAGCTTTTCCCACCTTAAAAATAGTGTAGAGATGAGTATGAATTATTTTATCTGAAAACCTCTTCCAAAGTTTTTTGAATGACTGCTATGGGCCTGGTACTTTACCTGATGTTTTCATTCAGAACACATTTATTCTCCAAGAAATTCTCCAAGACGATTTTAAATATGATTCAGAAGGTAGAAACAAATCATTGGTGGAAACGTCTCGATATCTGTCTACAATCAAATGTCTAATACATGTAAGGCCGGCTATCCCTCCTGAATTGATTCGATTCTGATTAAAAGGCGCCCGATACAATTCAGTTCATTACCAGTTCATTTGGAGATATTTCACTTTGCTACTTAAAACCAAAACTACTGTTGTCATTACTTCTGGAGATTTGTGGTATTGCCATTACAAACAAAAACCTATGTTCACCAGCTGCGTCTGGCAATCCCTGCTAGATTCAAGATGTTCATTCTCATATGCACAGTAAAAAGAGTGAAAGTCTTACGTTGGAAGACGCCATGACTGTACACAGAGAATAAAAAGAAAGACAGAAAAATCAATGGACTAAAACAAGGTGCAGAAGAAATCAATTAAATTAAATGCGTAAAACCCGACTTCAGGAAAGTGCTCTGCGCCTTGTGCTATAGATCCAGTCAGTGGGAGTGATGGGGGAGTGAGGCAGTGTTGAACTAACTGTTCAGGAAGCTGATGACCCAGGAGTACAGAAGCTTTTTTATTAGGCCACAAATACCGCCAGACAAAACCAGTCAAATAGGAAGCTAGAAAACCAGCTTTCTAATGGTAAAGTACATATTACATATTACAGACATGATTGAGTATTTTACAGAATATGTCTGTACGCACTACAGCTGGACATGCTGCAGTTCTGCCTGGGTGGACACCGTCTGTTTGTCTGTAGCCTGACACTGTCCATCTCATTCCTCTGTGTCACAGAGCTCCATTGTTGCCCAAAAACCATTAAAAATACACCAGTGAGTCACACTATTGCACTGTGTGACATGATCCTTCACTTTCATTTTGGC
The DNA here is from genome assembly GCF_022458985.1 of Mugil cephalus. Classification (NCBI taxonomy): domain Eukaryota; kingdom Metazoa; phylum Chordata; class Actinopteri; order Mugiliformes; family Mugilidae; genus Mugil; species Mugil cephalus. The sequence continues at coordinate 14,028,658 of NC_061787.1, forward strand.
TCAGCCACACATACCCCATCCCACTGCCCCACACGTACACCGAACATGTTTTTTTTCTTCTTCTGGGAAATTATTAAAAATGTAACTGTATATTTGTGAGCTTTTTCTAAAAGATTTAGAGAAGCCTGAAATTATTGAAAGAGCAGCACTTACATAGAATTTCTTGACAGTAAGAAATGTTAGAGAATAAATGCAGACTCTCTTAGACATTTTCAGTGTCCTCCACTGACCCACCGTGTCTCCACCTGAGCTAAACAACAGATGTGAAACACTCCACGGTCTGAACGGACCACTTAATCTTATTGCTAACACAGGATGGATAAAGACAGAAAATGTGTAAAAAAAAAAAAAAAAAAAAAAAAAAGTTCATGGTGATAGGCCCCAGCTTCATCACACTCTCTCCATGGAGAGATTTTTGCAATTTTCACAAGTGGAAAATGAATAACAGCAGTCAAAACTACCAGGAGAACCTTTTCATTCTTGATGTGCTCTCGCTGGAAATCAAGCCGAAACGCAGCTGCGCGTGAATGAAAATACTACAATTGTTCTGTCACATTGTTGCTTCCTTCATTTTTCGCATTCTAAAGCTTACGAGGGTGTTTTTTCTTCAATGCAAAATTTTCTGTTAATGAACACATCAGGTTCACCATTATCGCTGCCACACTTCCCTGATTCCTTTTGTCTTTTTGATCACAGCTTCAAGGGGCCTGATGCTTGAGCTCAAGTTAAAAATCGCAAGAGAAAGGAAGTCCAATTAGTTCTTTTTTTCTCCCCCCTCCACATGTTCAATTAACCACAATAATTGCCTTGTCTTTATCAAAAGAAAGAAAAAACATCAGGTAAGAAATTTAGCAATTAGACAATGACGGTTTTCTCCCACTATGCAGGATGAACAGTGACAGAGGACTGCACAGCCGTTGCGAGCAGCTCAGTGTTAGTATTATTAATATTACCCCGCCCCCACTGCCATTAGTGGTGATTCATAATTTACCAACCTACTGTATGTGCAGGGAGCCCGGGGATTCTCAAGTTGAACCAAACCGCAGTAACACGCTGATTTACTTTGGCTAATGCCAGAAATGGCCAAAATCCAATTTTAATAACAAAGCACACGTGCACAGTTGCGTGATACAGGTTCGACTCTTGGATTGGGGCCCAGAAAACATCAAACCGATACTAAACATCTAGCAACAATTAAAGCTGAAACAGCCTCATGTCACCAGTGTTCGGGCCGTGAAGTTGCTCTTGAATGCAACACAAAGACTACACTCAATTGCCAGCTAGAGCGTGCGTCCTATCAAATCCTGGTTGGAGGAAGAAGCACATCCTATGAGGATCCTTTGAAAGACAGATTTTTTCCCCCCCTAGTGCAGTGTTGGTTAGGTTTTATCATTTTCTGGTAATATTTCTCAGCAGTTGCACTTTATTTCACATGTTTTGCATGAAAACACCAGCTGAGTGTTAGGAACAGCTGTTAGCGAAATGTTGTGATTGTCACGTCAGCCTTATGATTCATGCTTGAGTATGTGACTGAACAGTTTTAGTAAAACAACAACAACATAGCTAAAGCTACATCTTTTGAGTGTCTTTGAAAACTACTTCTCAGTAGTTGGATTTTTTAGTCGGTGCTCGTGCATGAAAGCACCGTTGAGTCTGTTAAAAAGGATAAAGTAACTGAAGTGAAGAGTTCTGGTTTGAGTTAAAATGCAGCTAATTGAGTGCTAATTGAGGGAATAGTTCCCTCTCTAGCATCATCTTTCTGGTTGTTTTAGTTTATCATTACATGTGGGGTTTTTTGTGTGTTTCCATACTGTGATATTATATTCTACTATCTCATTTTCTTTGATTTGGGTCGCAGCTTGTCATTAAGGGGTGATGGTGGGTCCAGAAGCCAAACCACTGATGTAGAGCACTAAAAACTTATAGTGTACCTGTAATTGATGTAACTGTGTGTATTGCATGTGTTCCATGTTCCTTTTGCAGCTGTATTAACTATTTAATTGGTATTCTGCCTTTGTCAGCCCACGCATTTGTGTGAGAGAACATGTTCCAAACCAGAGGAACAAAAGAGTATTTTAGTTTTGTGTTATTAAACAGAAGTACACATTAAGGTTTCTCCATGTTTGCTGGATGTCCAAACCATAATTTTGCCTAGGGCACAAAGCTGGCTATAGCCGGCTGTGTGTGTTTACGACTTGTTCTGGAGTCCCAGAGCGGCCCAAAAATCAATCAATTCCGCTTTAGTATCTCTTGATTGAACAGAAGCCTTCAGAACTGGTATCAAGACACACATTTGATGACTGCTACTGTGGAAAACAAATATCTCTGGAGAAGAGTTTTCTACTCATATTAATACTGTCTTGCACATCAAGGAGTGAGCGTCTAGTGGCCAATAGAGGAACTGCACCTGAGGGCACTTTAGATTTATGGATTTTCAGTCTTTTTTTTTTTAACTGCCGCTTGCTGATATTGTACTCAGTGTGCACTTTCATGTACTCATGGAGGGAAAACACCTTCGTCTTTTCCACTCACTACAGCATTTCACAGAACTTTCATCTATTTACTGTATAATATAAATATCGTCCTCTCGAATTTCTCATCTCGCCTCCTCACAATCGCTCTCCAAGTGTATTTTCCTGTGATGATCTGAGAGAGAGAATGATAGCAGGCGCAAAAGTCCAAGCCAATCAGTGTTACTGGGTTCTTTGCAAGATGTTCACTACAAGGTAGCCTGTAAAGCTGACAGAGCCAATCATCAGCAAAAGACCACGCGCACCCCGAGAACCCACCCCCACTTCCGATGCAGGCACCTTGTCATCTCCCATTAGCCCTCCTGCGAGGTGCAAAGACGTGCATGCATCCCACCGACCCGGAGTCATCTTGAGTCTAGCTTCATCTAAGGAGAGCTTTTATCAACAGGATCAACTCGCAGCGGCTCTTCAGCCCCCGAGGCAAACACTGTAACTCTTCTGAATTACTCTGTTAGACACTCACACTGCTTCAGAACAGGTAATGTCCCTCCTGAGATCGCCTAACAACCCCCTTCGTGTTATCACTTTATTTACTGTTTGAATAAAATGAATATATAGATCCAACTTGAATTTTTCTTTTTTTTTTTTACCATGAAAAAGGTAGCCTCAGCCTCAGTTTTTTGGGTACTTAAGCCACTGAAACGACTGCAAGTTCCAAAAGCAAGTTGAACTGCACCTGATTATTATAAATATATTATAGTAGTTAGTTCATATTTTGCTAAAATGTAACAGAACCTTTCCTAAGAAGTGCTATTCAGACGTAATAATGGCACATGTGAACATGATACATATGGATAAAGAACCCACTTTACACTTACATCACGTCATACTATTTAGCAGAGGTTCATATTTATTGGAGGTGATAAGATGTTTTTAATATACCCTGTCCCTCATTTGTATTTCAGAGAGTCTAACCTAACTCTAGTTACTTATTATTACTGTCCTATAGAGGGTCACCATCCAAACACTGTGTCCACCCACTTTGAGTGTAACATTGGTCGAAATTCAAATTGCATTAGAAGCACGATCCCATCTGAAGGCAACTTTTTTTTTTCTTGCAATCACATCAGTAAATCCATCAAAAATGGTAAAAGATCGCAGCTGCTGCCACAACTACAGCCAATCTACAATATATTTTCAGACAGTTATACTGAATTCCCTCCTGCCCTGTTCTTTTATATGTTTTTTTTCTTACTGATTTAATCACTAACAACGGCCCATCTAATAGCTGTGTGGTGACATGCCTGAAATGGGAATAATCTAAGTAAAATTCACCCAAATGTGCCAATCAGATGTCGTCTGTTCACCCCCCGAGGGACATTCAAATGTTCCGTAAAGGAGAGCGTCTGACCCAAAAAATTGCACCGCACTTATTTGGTTTTCAGCACAAAACTCGCATATAAAAGCTTTTTCGGAGGTAAAGGAGATTAAGGTTACTCTGACATGACATGAACACGGCAACAAAACCAGTGCACTGTGCAGCTCTGTGGAAGTGGAAAGTGTTAATGGGGCACCTTGACTCGGTCAACAGCAGCCCTTTTCAGAGCCTGCTCTTTGAAGAAGAAAACAGAAAGAAAGAAGCCAGTTGATGTTTAAAGAGTTGTGCTTGGTCATCCTCATCTCTGGCTACATTAGAACTTCTCTTCTAATCAGAATCGTCCAATCAGATTAAGAAACGTGTTCCACAGGGAGATAATGGTCTGATAGTTTCTCTCCATTTGGGTCGATCTTAATCTTCTTCTTCTATTGAATGAATTCACTGTTTCCTCGTCCTCTTATAGTTGTATCGGTCAAAGGAGCGGAAACATGGGGAGCTGGACGACTTGGGTTTCTTGAAGACATTTCATCCAAGTAGCCTCTTCAGTTCCAAAGTTCCTTTGAGGATACCAATATTCACACTTCATCCAGAGAAAACATATGGTTTGAAAGAGGAGTACAGGAATCTATCGATGTCACAGTGGAAATTTGGAAATACAGAAGGTAGACTGTCCCAACATCTGTCCCCAAGAAGATTCAGCCTTGTTCAAAACCTTAAGACTGGAGTCACTGATGGGTCATGTGAGTACTATTCATTGTGGAAAGGTTTAAAGAGCCTTAGCAATTGGTTCAGCCTTTGTCTGAGTGGATTCTACTTTGTGTTGTTTTTTTTTGGTGAATCATGTTGGCAACATTGAATGACGATGTCTGTGCCCATCAAATTCAGTCTGTTCACATCCCCGAGGGAAAGCCACATCTTAGTTTTAATTGTGCTCGGTGAAGGAGAACGTCTGACCTTCTTTCTGGGATCTTTTGTCAGCTTTTGACGCCGGCCTTTAGAACAGAAGAAGTTTTGACGTGACAGGGACACGTTTTTGGTTTGCGGCGGACCTAAAACCTAAAACGAATAACTACAAACGATGCGATCGACCCAAATCCCACCGCAACCCACATGTTCCTATTTATACCCCAACTCTGACCGGCCTTGTAAAGCTGAAGACGGTACTTGTATGAAACGTCTTCAGGAAAGTTCTTTCCCTGTTTTCGCCTGTTTTGTGGATCAGATCATTTTATTTAGAAATCATATAGGAACTAGGATTAGAATGATTCCCGTCCAGTTGGAGAGATACTTTGCCTGTAAACTGAGCCACTGGAATCACTGACTGGTTTACAGAACAGTTAAAAGGCACACATTTGTTTGTCAAATAAAATCAGTCGTAACTTACTTGTTAGAAATCTAAGGCACAACAGCACAAAAGTAAATCTGAATGATAACACCTTTAGTTCCTGGCGTGCCATTTTTATTTTGATTGATTCTTCCATCTACTGGAAAGCTCTTTTTCTCCATTTGCTGTGCATCAAAAAACACGAGAAGACGAGGCTCCAGAAGAAGGCGTTTTATCTCTCTCTGTAAGGAGCTAACACAAATATATATTTGTTGTTTTTCTCATTTTCCACTTTCTGGGGAGACGAGAAATGTGTTAATAAGAAAGACAAGAGACCGGGTAGGAGAGTGTGCCTCCGTTCCTTTTGCTTCTTTTGTTTGTTTTAGAGAAACATTGTTGTTATGATGTCTCTACAGTACGCCGCAGACAGGTCACAGCTCTCCTTGTATTTGCACATTAAAAAGCCTCGCAGTTTCCTCTCATTATTATTCATTTCTTCCCCCCTCTAACAGTGAAAAAGGTCCCTGCAGATGTTCCCTTGGCTTTTATGTCAAAAGCTATCTGACTGATACGAGGAAATGTCAGCCGGATCCAAAAGTAAAAAAAAACAAAAAAAAAAACAAGCTGATTATTCTTTTCCGCGAAAGGTCACCTGTGACACAGTATCTCAAAAATGTAAGATAAATTTGTACAACACAGGTAGGTGTACTTGGCCATACCGCAGCCGCTCACATGTGTCTATCTCTGTTCACCTTCAAACAAAAACAAAAAAGCTCGGCCGAAACCAGAGTGCATCGCGTTTGTTTGTAAAAAATCTATAGGCGTCGGATAAGCTCTGCGTAGCTGAACAGCAGCTCATTTCAGGACTTTTGCTATGGCTTCGTGGTGAGCGTACACAGCCAACACGATCTGACGTCTCCATCAGGCTGATTGTGTGCATGCAGTCATTTTGTTTTCTTCCACAGGTGACCGCTTTGCTCACTCACACAGGCAATGGAAGATGTAAGAAGATTGTTTTTTATGGATTGCATTCTGAACAGTTGAGAGTGACGGTTCCTTTTTTTTTCCCTCCTCCTCCTCCTCCTTCTCCTGCTGCCGGCTGGGATGCACTGCACAAAAACACAGTGGGTGATGGAGGTGCGTTGCTCCGTGCGTCGCTCTGTGCATCGCTCTGTGCATTGGTGAAGCGACTCTTAAAAAGGTTCTCCTCGGATGGCCGCTGCAATTTCAAGTTGCACACACATCTGTCTTTGCGGCGAAACTGAGACACGACCATGTGCGCATTCTAAAGGTTTCCTGTGTACTGTAGGTAACATTAAAGCAGGGAGCAGAGCAGGTGGATGATAACAGTATAGGCACTGGCGGTGTTTCATGTGACTCCCTGCTGAGGACCGTGCAAACTTCCATTGAACCTCTGACAGTGAACGCAGCGCAGCATGCCTCTTTCTCTTCTTGCCTAATGATGCAAATTATTAAAACGCCTTCCCTCCGCAACCTGTTTCATGTATTTTCTTCCAGAAATAATTGAGGAATCTTTTTATGTTTTCAATTAGCCGCTTCCCCCCCTCCTCCTCCTCTTTGGTTGACATTAGTTCTAATTGCTGAAGATTCAGACTTTGCCTAGAAAATGTTGCGGGGCATCAGAATACCAGGCGCTTTATTCTCCCTGTCAATCTCCTACAATGGACTGGAGAAGTGAGAAGGAGTTTACAAATAATTACTGGAAGAAAAACAGCATTTTTTTTTTCCTTTTGTGCCTGAGAAAGAAAAATACACATATCTTCCTCTCAGGGAGTAATTACACTGAATATTGACAGAGTGCAGCAGTAGGTTTTTATTTATTTATTTCTTTAACTTTTGACGTACTCTAACCTGATGCAAATACATCTCTAATCCTGCCAAGAGTGTCCTGATCTAAAACCTCTTGTTAGTGTTTCAGTACTTCAGGAGAAGCTTCATACCTGGAAACATAATGTGCCCTGTTCTAAAAAAAAAACAAAAAAAACACACACATATATATATATATACACACTAAAAATATGTACTGTATATGTATATATATATATATATATATATATATATATACACAGTACGTATATGTACTGTGTATATGTATATATATATATATATACAGTACATATTTTTAGTTTCAAACACTGCAGCCTTGAAGGTAGTTATTCAGAGCTAGTAGTTGGGTCCTTCACAGAAAACAGCTGCAGCTTGAATTCACTGCAGCTCAAATAGAAGGTGACTTAAGTTTCTCCGAAAGAACTATTATTAAATTATTAAAGCGACCATTAAAAAAAGCTCAGACCACCTCGACATGGCTCGCTGGCTATCTGTGTGCCCAGAGGTGTTGGGAGAAATTCAAGCAAAATAGTGAACGCTGGTTCCCGAACACAAAAGGAATAACTTTTGCCATTTATATTTCAATTTAATTTCAATATTTAATTATATTTAACATGAAATATACAGTGCGGTGGAAGAAATCATTTCAAACTTCAACCTAATGATGCCATTAATCAAAAAAAGTCAAGAATAATTCAGCGCAGGCCCAGGTAGGATTGATTAGCACAGATAGCACAGAGCGTGATTTAATGGCAGGTGCTGTTTGCAATTGGAAATGCACCTGTATTATTTATCTATTTTTTATTACACACTTACAATCTAATCTACATTATTCCATTTTACTGGTGTATATGCATATAAACTAATTGATCACAACTTGCAGATGCACTGAAAAGTAGCATTGCAGTGTTAGCAATTAGCTTCTGCTCCCAAAGAGACCTGTTGTAGCCTGTTGAAAACTGATTATTCTCCATCAAAGATCTTTTCTAGAGATACAAAATGAAACCTGCAGGTCTCCGCCACTTTAAAATACACTCGGCTACTTAGACTAACGAAAAAAAGTGGACATATGTGGGAGGAGGACACAAGTTGTCACACATTAACTCCCTTTTAAATTGCTTATTGACACATGCGGCAGTTAGGGAACAACATATCCATTCATCTGGTGTCACGTTTCTGCCCACGTGACAAACACAAGTCCAATACACGCTCTGTTTTTTTGATGCGCTCCTGGGGGAAAAATTAGGCTGTTTTGGCAGCTAAATTTAGGAATTATATTCACCAGCTAGTCTCTAATATTGATGTTTCCTGCTGCTGAGCAGGTAGGATACTGGGAGTTTTGAGGTTGTTTTGCTGAAAATAGCTATTTGCCACAGCCAAAAGTAGTGCTATGAGCATAGTTGTGTAACAGAAAGCTCAAACTCAACACAAAAACGGTGCATAAAGGAAAGGGATGGTGCAGTCTTATCTGTTATATGTTTAAGCTATGGTTGTTTAAATTTAGAGGTGGGAAGCAGTTATTCACAAGTAGTGACAAATGACACAACTCTAATACGAATAAAAACACCTGAGCAACACAGGTAATGTTAAAATGAACCTCCAGAGAAACACATTACATCTGTACTGGACTGTAGCTGTACATCCTGTGCAGTCCCAGTTGGTTGGTGAGAGAAAACTCCAGACTCTTGCCTCGCGGAGGTAAAAAACTAGGCTAACCTTGCTGGACATTTCCCTTGGGAGGAAGTGGCATATGTACAGAACCACACATGCACACACACATATACAACACACACACACACGCTCATAACCCAAAAGCTCTCCGGGGTTCTGTCTCAAGCCGAGCCAAAAACCCAAGCTGGGGGTAATCCCGAAGGAGCTCAACTCTACCACCGGCTCTCCCCTCAAATCCTGTTGGGTCAGAGAATCCAGACAGCTGTACCACAGAAGGAAGGAGGGGGTTTACGCGGTTGTTATGTGCATCGTCCTGCAGCACTGCTGTCCCAGCGGAGACAGTGAGGACGGGGGCCACTCAGACGGAGGGGCCGTTTCGTGACTTTGCTAGGCCCCAGCTGAGCCTGGCCAGCTGTTAACACGCGCGCTATACCATCGTTAAAAACATTCAGACTGTACACGTAAGCTGTCGACACTCTTCTGGGGTTTAGCGGCACATTAAACAGTTGCGATCCATCAGCCATGATTATGTCACGGACCAGAAGTGGAGGCAAAATCAACAGATTTTTTTTTTTCCATCTCTCAAAGCAGTCTGGAAGTACAACAATCAATTAAGGACTAATCCCATGAAGAGCTGCAGTCTTCTAATCAGAAGCGCGGCCGCAAGGTTCGCCTTGAAACATGCAACATCGCTGTGGATGCCAAGAAAAACACCAACAAGACATAATGCTGCAGAGAGGAGGCCGTTTAACAAGCCCAGATTGGAGAAATTGTCGTAAAAATCGTTGTCAACCAAGCTGGCGACCAACGAATAACGCACTATCGAACGTACTCGAGTGAAAATTAGGGAACAGTGTAATAGCCGTCAGTGACATATTGATAGGAAGTCTACATGCGTAGGAATTGCATGATGGGGAGTAATTGCAGTCAATATGATTTACAGTCATGAAATATTTACTTCTAACATCCACATGCAATCTGTGAACTGATGGAGTGGCCTAATAACACCTCGTCTCCCATCCCCCTGTGCGAAAGCAACCAAAGGTCAACATCTGCTCTCGCCAGTTTGGAAAACGCTGGGAGGCAGAGTATAAGCGGGGGTGGAGTGGGGGGAGTGTCATTAATTGTCAATTGGAGTGTCAGTGGCTCCATTCGGCCTGTTTGGTAGGTGGAAATTAGTCCCGGTGATAATGATGCAGGGATATACTGTGTGTGTTCACTACAGCGTGCAACGGGAGCTCAGACACGACATCTTGTGCCAAGATAATGTTACGAACATTAAATCTGCTTAGTTTCACAATATGAACAACATCTAGATAGATAGATAGATAGATAGATAGATAGATAGATAGATAGATAGATAGATAGATAGATAGATAGCATTCTAGCCCTTGAGCTAGCTAATGTTTTTCTCACTGTAAATTATTATGTTGTTCTTCCCTTTCAGTTTGATCGGGGGTTGGACAACCAGCATGCCGGCACATTACTGCCACCTACAGGACTGGAGTGTAGATTAAGAGATTTGCATCAGGGGTCATGACATTTTGTTGCACCACATTTTGCATTTCATTTACATCCCTTTCTCTTTCAGGGTATATGACGGGATGCACTTAGGGCTATTATTTTCAAATCCTTTGGCGTGTGCCATTTTAGGATTAGTGAGAAGAATATCTTTGGTGCAACTAGATTTCAAAATCAGGAAGGATTTTCCAACTATAGCAGTCCGAGCCCAGATTAAGTCAATCTTTTACTTGAACATTCTGGACCAGCTGTAGAACATGTCATACACTAATGAAGTGAAGTACACATGTGGCTACTCTGCTAGCATGAATTTAAAGGTAGCGGCCTCCATGTGTTCAGTACAAATTACATTTTAAGTGGTTAATTATAAGCAACTGAAAAAATGCCCGGAGGAAAGGTCACGTATGGTTCGTATGCACACAGTGGACCACTCCATTAGCCAGAACAGGGCATAATTCAATCTTCAGTCCTCCGCAGCTCAGAAAGTTCAATAATGGAGGGATAAGAACAGAAGGCGCACAGGCGGACTGGACCACATAACTGAGTAAAAACAAGAACAGACAAGAAAGCGCTGCAAGCATTACTTGAGAAATCAGCAAGGATAACCAGATACAGCTCTGCTCACACCCCATTCAAAACATAATCTAGCGCTGCTACAAAGAAAGAGGTATACAGACGACATAAACTTTTCAGATGAGTCCAATTTCAGCCTACAGAAAATGGAGCTGCGGTTTGACAAGTTTATGTGGATTTTGTGCCAAGATTCTAAGAGTTTTTTTTTCCTTTTTTTCATTTTTCCTTCAAAGGATAAGTCAAGATTATACATCTATTGTAGCTCTACATCTCCACTGCATAGTTACAGGGAAAAGAGGAGCACCGAACACCAAGCAACACAATTTCTGTTTGCTATTTGTTGCAACAAAAGACAAATGGCGCTTTGATGAATGTTCATCAAAACTGCAAATTCATTAGTTCCTTCATTCCTTCCTTCGATGCCCTTTATTCGAGATTTCGTTCCTTGTCTGCGTCCCTCTTCCGTTCCAATAAATGTATTTCCAACCATCAAAGTGAAATGACTCGGGAACATCCTCATAATCCAGCACCAGATCACCACCCACAACATTTTGTTTTTGTTTTTTTGTGGGGAAAAGTCGGTTTGGAGTCTTTCCACTGGGAAACGATTCCGCACGGCAAGGATCTGCTGGGCCATTCAAATCGTCGCGGTGATGTACAAAAGAGTAGCAGCGTCATAGTCATGCGAGTCATCTGAGTGCTGTGGATTTTAATGTATTTATCACCAAATGGCTGTGATGGCAAGTGTGTGGTTAGGTATTTTTCCTTTGTGCCGATTGAGACACGACCCATGATGAAACCCAGGTGTTAGCTGACTCATATTCTGATAAGAATAGAGCCTGGCCATGGCGTGCTAAATGTGCTGTTTCAACATAAAAAGTGATAAAATGTCAGCGTTGTGCTTGCTGCTCACGAAATGTTGAAATGAGGGCCATGAAAAAATCCAGATGTCGTGTTGCCGAGCAGGTTAATCCACCACCGCACTTAGCTGCAGAGTTCATAGAAATCCAGCATGTGTGGATAAATACACAGGGTGATAAGGTCATCTGGCATCTTGTCCCTAATGAAGAGCTTTCACTTCTGTTCAATTTCAGTCCTAAATTGCAGTTGGTGTTAACAGAATAAATGTTTGTTCTTTTCCAGAAAACACTTCTTCTTTCCATCCGCAGAGGTTGGCTGTTAGGTTGAGCCTCTGTGTCTGATGCACCACGCAACATTTATTCCAACAAAATCGTAGATACTGGATTTGATTTGCATCCCCATGTGCACAGCATGTATGGATCACTCTGCGTGGCATCTCGCATTTCACACATCTCATCTGCGCGGAGGAGAGAGACGGTCCCCGCAGCGAGGTGCTGGCAGTTTCTGCTAGGGGTTTCGCGCAGCCGCACCATATAAATAAATACACAGACACACCGGAGCACAAACACACATTCACTCCGTCATGCTGAGACACTTGCAGCAGGCTGACAGTGTTTGGCGACCGGCGTGTTGACTGACAGATAATTGCATATCTGGTCTGTGGGGCTGACAGCTGAATATCAGTTGATCCACTCTAACTCTAACTCGGGCAGGTATTACTTCTTCTCTGATGCTCCTCAGATGTGTCACGTCCAGGACAGCTCAGAACTCTTTCCCAGCAAAGTTCTCCTCCGTTTTCTCTGTGCACAAATGATCGTCTCTCCTTGCGAATTATTCGTTGAGCCAACGCCGGACAAACCGCTGGAAAATGGGAACTGAGGGAATAGTAACTAACTGTCAAGAAAGGAATTGGTCAAGCCACCTTTTTTCCCCGCCGTCTCCTCTGCCGGTCCAAGACGCTGCAAAGAAAACAAGAAAATGCTCATCAATCTTCCACGTGCTGTTGACAGATTTCGGACATCTTTGCAGTGAGATTCGGTTTGTCATTTGAATAGTTTGTGCCGCTGTTGTTGCAAGGCTGGGCCTTATCAACAATTTACAGCAGCTGTGTGGTTGCTCTCAGCGGCGTCTCATTTTGTATTTCAAACTATGACAAACTTTATGTGACAGTCGCGCCTGCAGTGTAACACTGATCCAATACAGGAAAAGTGTAAGGCCCCCCAACCTAATTTGCCTTATATGCTACCGTGGTGGCTCGGCTGTTTCTTGTGCTACAAAAAAAATAAAAAAAATAAAATAAAATAAATTGATTTATCTTTCATCTGCACAGCCTTGACTTACATTTCACCTCTCAAATCGTTTCGTATTTTGCAAACCTGAGAGGGTTTATATCGTAAATTAGTAACAGAACTAGCATTGCACAATAAGAGCCTCCTTTAGTAAAATGTATTCTTTTCTTTGTATAAAAAAGACTTTGAAACTTTCTTGAGCATTTTTTATAGTGAAAAGTCTGATTTTTTTTACTAGACAGATGCTTCTTATAGTAAGCACAAGAAGCTGAGTCATGAGTCACACAGCCAGGGCCAGCAGCTACTGCACATGTCCATCACAAGGCAAATGGCTGCTGGCATGACTGCAGTCCAAAACCACCGGCGGCAGCTAGTTACACAACAAGGAACTGTCACAAGAAAAGAGATACAGCTGACAATTAGGAAGCTGTCGCTGCCGTTCAGCCCCAAATCATTCACATATGAAACTGACCATTGGCCCAGAAACCGAGCAGTGTTTTCTCTCGTTATCTCCCATTGAAGCTACACAGATACTTTAACCACCTGTCAAATTCTAAAGGTTTGGCCATCATCCGCAACACGCAGAGGGCATCTGGCTCGATCCAACTTCACCCCTCAGTCCTGGAAAACCATCCAAGCACAGCAGACAAATCAGTAACGAAGTGGTAGGCGATTGGGACGGCGCGCCGGATGAGGTCATTTGAAAAAGCTCTGATCTTTGCACGTCTGCATTAACTCACAGTACGAGAGAGGATATGAATGAGCAGCTCTGAAGATTTCGTGATTGGGAACAAGAATGAGGCAAAGACTGCAATAACTCAAGACTGAGCTAATGCATCGCAGTAAAACACAGTTAAGAGCTCATCTGACACATCTGAGGAGCATCTGTCCTTACACATAGGGAGTGGTGTGAATACCAGAGACTTCTTTCCCAAAAACTTTTAAAAACTTTTAACAATACCAGAATCTCAAAGTGATGTTAAATCAAATGGAATCAGGACCATGTGGATGGGAATCAAATCAGCTTCAGAAACACCACTTCCACCACTTTGGTTCCTACCAAGACGTTCACCACTATTTATATCAATCAAAGACATATGGTTGAAATTAAATGTAACAAAGTTTCAAATGAATCTGGCTTCCTTTGGCTTCCAGTCTTTTTAGATTACAATAAAACGTGTCAGATATTTGAGGCGATAGTTGTTTTACCACAAACAGAAACACTTCATTCAAACTGAAGAGGTTTCATTTTCCAATGTTTGCCCAAAAAGCAAAGATTTGAGAACATTCAGATGTATATTGTACCAGTTAATTTGGTAATGTGACAGACTACTAAACTCTGCATCAAGTGAATCAACCTCACAGTGCTTTAGCTTTTAATACTTTATGTACATTTTGCTTATAATACATTCAGGCTTTTGCTTAAGCAGGATTTCATTTCAGCACTTTTGCCTGTTTTACATTGTCGTATTTGTCCTTCTACTTATGTAAGGATCAGACAACAACCAGTGGATTAATGGTTATCTCTGTATGTCGACTTACAACAATCTGTGGCTTATCTCAGTTTCCCTTTGGAATGGAGTCTTGTCTTGGCACAGGACGATAACATCTCCATTTTTAATACCTACAAAGCTCTGATTGGCTTGTGGCTCCTCCAAATGAGGAAGCAGCCATCAGTGAGCAGTGGACACTGGGTCTATCCCAGTGGTCTGGAAATCACTCAACCAATAACCACTTGATCATCAGAAAACTATTGAACGCCTTTGTAGTAGACGTTCGATAGTTTGGTTGGTAAAGTGTATTTTTGTGGTTCAGATGAATAAAGAACCATATGTTACCTCGTTTAAAGCCATCTGTTTACCTTTCACCTTAAAATAAACAGTGTAGATTATAAATTATAGATTAGGTCTTCAGTTTTTCAGGCCAAGGACCCCCAAACTGATGGAGAGATTAAGTAGGGACCCCCTAGCTACTATATGTGTTCTATATTAAACTTGACCTAATGCTATTTATAAATGTACATTATTATCATTTTGCATTTAATATTAAGCATTTCAAATAATACACAGGTGTAAATATTCATTTTTTATGAAATTAATTGACAGATTCAAGTTTGGCGTGGTTTTGATTGACAGATCTCAGCTAGTGTGGCGCTCTGTGTGAAACAGTGCTACTTGAAAGATAACAGTGCTGACTGAAAGATAACATCTTCTGCCTCCACTTATCCTTTTACTAAAATATGTTGGATTCATGTTAATGTATTTAAAGAAATTTAAATTTGTGGGGGAAAATTATAATATAAAAATGTCTAATCAACCAAAGATTTTGCAACCGCCCTGCATTACCTCTGCGGACCCCCTGTTGAAGACCTATGTTATAGATTAACACCCTAGAAAAATGAAATAAAAAATATGTGTCCTCCGTCAACACTTGAGATGTGGTCTCTGAGATCTGGTGAAAATAATTTATTACTAGTTTGTGTGTGATTGTGTCAGAATGTATTAAAGGTAGTTAAGTATCGATGGAATCATGTTAATGGAAATGAGCAAATTCAAAAAATACAAAATTCTTCACTAATAATGTGTGTATTTATTCACCTTCATTACCAGAGATTGCGGTGAGTATGGGTTCAGTTATAATCTGAGTTTTGTCTCTCAAATAACTAGATAGATATCCTTTAGGGACACACGCTGTTAGAATATTATACTGCTCCCCAAGTAGCGTCAGTGTTTAATTGCAAACAAAGGAACACAGATCAGATCTCAAGTGGGGGCTGGGGGGGATGCATGTGGAGACACATTTTAATGCTAGGAGTGAACTCAGGTACTTGAAGCTGGACACTTGATTTTGCCCAGGATGGATGTTAATGTGAGATCTCAACAGAGCCTGAGGTGAAAACAATACGAGCTCTGCTACTTCTACTTGTAACTCTGCTGTTAACGCTCCTGCTCCAGACATCTCTCCCAAATGTGATGCAACAGAAGTGACGATCAACGGGACTACAGTCATTTTAATCAAAAAAGTATAACGTCTCCAATAAGTTCGAAATGATATGCGCAGTTCTCAAAATTTTGGCAAGACGAGGACCTAAATGCGTGTAGAGCCAAGAAGCTTTTAAAAGTGGTATATTGGTGAGTGCAAACACCAGAAGCTTGCAGACAGAGGAGCTTTAAGCAAACATTGGAATAATGACTTTGTTGGGGATGATTTTCAGCAGATTAATCCGTACGGTAACATGTCAGCAACAGTGTGGCTTAATGATGTGTTTTTAATTGTTATTGGGCAATAATAGAGAACTGTGGAACACACTGTCTTCACACACAAAAAATACCAAATGTGGCACAAGCTTGTTACAGAAAGTATCTACCACAACTGAATCCAAGTACAGGATGTTGACAGCTCAAACACATTCTACAGGTCAAAATAAGGAGGTGAGGGCTACCAAAAGATGTCAGCAACACAGTGGGAAAGATACATGTGACAAAATAACACACCCTGCCCTACATTTAATGACTCCCTGATACTGTCTGCAACATTGACAGCACACACTACCATCGTCCTCATTTTGCTTTTTCCTTTCGCCTTTTATTTCCCACCTATCTATCTAGCTCTTACTTCTGTTTCATGTGTGTCTCTGCGTCTATCACGCCGCTCTAATTGTTTTCTCATCTCACTCTCCGGGGACATGTAGGCATGGCCTTATTATCCCGGTTGATCGATGTGATATATAGGTTGAGGGAGCGAGACATGCAAACTTTCTCATCTCCTGGGGATAAACCGAAGAAATCAATCACGCGCACCCGATTTGTGTGGGCCTATCCAGACCATCGGGGAAGTTCTTCGAAACGCATCGTCTAAGCTGTTCTTTTTTTCTCTCACAAATACTCAATTTAATTCCCTAGGCATGCACATGCTGAAAATGTTCTCTCTAAAGGCTGAAACACCTTTTTGTATGTCATAAAATACTATTTGGTGTGTTTTTTCTGCAGAATAATTGCACTGCGTATAGTACTGTCATGATGCATTGTTGTTTTCTCCTTTTTCCTTTCAAATATATGTGTTTTAATGCAATCAAGCTTCACTGAAGGAGAAAGAAGAAAGAATCCTGCCCGGCACACATTGACTGTAGACTTTTTTTTTTTATTGATCTTAAACATGACTCAGACTGGCTGATAATGGCTTAAGGACAATAAAAGCCTTTAAAAGCCTTTCACACACTGTAATGGATTAAAGTTGCTCGCATTTTTTCCTTTTTCTTTAAACGTCTCCTTTATCCTTGATAACCAGCCAAACTGTGCACCTGCCAGACAGGTGTGTGACGTCAAATAAAAAGCCAGTTGCCTTAGTCACAGCTTAACTTCTCGCTGGGTCGATATTGAACTGTTAAACATTCAGAGTGAGCTGCTGGGCTCGGAAGAATAAGTGAGACACGCAACGAGGGGACTCTAAATCATCTCCATCTAAGTCCACGAACATTAAAGTACATTAACGAAAACTCAGAAATCTTCCTTCTCTTAGCCCTTGGTCATTATTTCAGTATTTCCCATCGCTGTGAATTTTGCGCTCTTAACATTCAGTTTGAGGAAATGAGAGGTTGCACAACTCGGCCCAGATAGAAAACAAAACTGGAACAGTTCCAGCCTGTCCAGGTGGCAGATTTCTGTATTTTGTTCCAGCAAGTCTCAAAATCCAATGTTTCGATGAATAGTACAAATTTAACTTCTCCCGTAGAACCAAAATCACCACATCAACACAAAACAGCATACGTAACTAGAATTAACCTTCAAGTTAATGCCACTGGCAAGAGTGATAAGCAAAATTCTTCCAATTTAAGTGTGACTTTCCGTTATTTTAGTCCCACAGTGGGTCAAAGTGTCAAATCAAACAACTTGACAGTTGACAGACACAATTATAGAACCGCATATTTCCTTCTGAGGTTGGTAGGAACAGAGAGAAAGAGAGAGAAAACAAAATGGCTGCCAGGCGGCTAATTCCTGTGTTTTGTTTTGGAAAGTCTCAAAAATAATTGCTTACAGTAAAAAAAAATCTTCCACAGAAAGAGATGAATATTTAGCATCTGTTATGCACAAAATAAGCTAGACGTAGTTAACTACTGAATAAAATTCAACTTTCAGCCATTAAAGAACCAGATATTTCCTTTCGTGCTAATGAATGCTACGATTGGATGTGCAGCTTTGTAAAGTAAAAAGTGTTTGCAACTTACTGGCCTCTTCTCTCCTCTGTTATAGCTTGGGTTACCACTGACAGTGAAGGCACTAAATAAGCAAATTAGCTTAAGCCATCTCATAGTCTAAATTAAAACACCTGAAGTCCTTTAAATAAACAGTTTGTTCTGATTCATTTGTCCCATCTACGTTGGCGTAATTGTGATGATGGTTTGTGGTAGCCGCTCTCAACGTGAGGCAGTGATATATTTGTAGCGGTTAATTCACCGGATGTGGGATGGATGGCAGAGATGAAAAAGACTCACATGTTGTTTGTCTGAAGATTATATGTTTATACCGCACTGTGTACTGACAACAGCTGATGTGAGCACGCGTGTGCACAGCCAAGCCGACTTCTATTGCTCACAAAATGTTTGCAGTGGCAAGTTGTTCTGGAGTGGCTCCGTTGGGGGATTTACGCGGTGATGGACGGAAGAAGAACTACAGTGAGGACACACACGTCATCTGAGTCTCATTTTTTTTTTCTCACTGTATTGGTTAAACCGGACCCTATAATATGGATCTCAATGGATTGCTACATGACTAATATTCTGATAAGAACTGGGTATATCCGGAGCATAAGTGGTTCTGTTGGAAGTATAAAAGATGAACAATGTGTTACTAATTCCAGCAGTAGAAGAAGATATTTCCAACTTTGCTGCCCACAATGATTTTAGCTTCGTTTTATTTCTGATTGTGGGTGGAACTCTAGCGTACATGCACAAGGAGCCACTGAAGAACAGTTTTTTTTGTTTAATATGTTGATGGGGGTAATGTTTAAAAGTCTTTAAAACTATGGTAACTTCATTACAGCAGCAACTTCTGAGAAAGTCTCCAGAAAGTTATCCAAAGACGAAAAGCAGAGCAGCAGCAGAACCCTGCTGTCAAAGGCTGCATGTCCTTATCGGCCGAGTGTGCGGGCGCACCTGTTTGGCACATGTGTGCATCTGCGAACACGTGCCAAAACAACACGAATGACCACTCACGGATGAACCGAATAATATGCATTATTTCGGGCACGAGACGTGGTCTGGGATGCATTCATTAAATACAGGAAGCTGGTGACTCAACACACAACAGGCGACACATGGGCGCCTCTGGCATCAAAGAGGACATCGGAGTGGACACGAGCAGGTTTCAGATTTATCCGTTTTCAAGAGACTCAATACATTTAATTAACTCCAATTAGACTTATTTAAGGACAGTTAATTATTGACTAGCCAAGGGAGGAGGTTGGTAAATATTTACTTATTCATCATACACATTTCTCGATCTGCTCGTGATTATTTGATGAGACAATTTTTCTCGTTAATGTATCGCTTTAATGATTGCACATTCACTGACGACATTGGCTGGACCATAATCCTTTATCGGAGCTTCAGACAGCCCGATGATAAAATCCAGTAAAGATCAGGGAGCACAAAGTTAATAGGCTATCACTCCCCCTAAAAAGAAGTGATTGTACTATTTAGGAGGGTCGTGCACACGCGCGCTGAGAGGGGTCGCGGCAAAACCGAGAACAAAAAGGGAAAAAAACTGGGGTAAAGTGAGTGGAGCGAAAGAGTGTATTCTGAGTCCTGCAGGTTAATTCAGTGCCTTTCAGCCGCAATTGCCGTGTCTAAACATTCATGAGCCGTGCGGGGAGGGAGGGGGGGAGGGAGGGAGGCAGAGAAATGAGGGGAATGGATGGAGCAACAGCACAGCGCTGAGACACGAGAGGGAGAGCTGCTGCTGCGTGCGCTTGTCCACACAGCTCCGAGCAGGTAGAGCGAGCACAGGATACAAAAAGGGGGAGGCGGAAAGTGAGAGAGAGGGGGAGAGAGCGCAGGACGGAGGGCGGGAGGGAGGGAAGAAGTCAGTCTTTTCACCTGAAGATTACTTTGTCTCACACTTCACTCGCCCCGAGTGCTGGAAGGAGCAGCGAGGAGGGAGCCCAGTTGATCAGGAGGTGTCAGCTCTTCGCTCTCTCTGGTCTTCTTTTTTTTTCTTCTTCTTCTTCTTCTTCTTTGGCTGGACTTCACTCTGCCAAAAAAAAAAAAAACCCTGAGGTGATCAGACCCAACAGGCGAGACTGAGAGACAAAAAGCCAACACATCAGGGAGAAAAAGTGAGAGAACTGCGTGTAAATGGCTGCAAAGGACGAGAAGTTCTGAGCATGTGACTGAAGAATGTACTTCTGAGGAGCTTTCGCAAAGGTAAGATTTATTTCGTTGTGTTTTCCTGAGCAGATAATGCATCTGAATAGTGAACGCGTGTAACGGTCAGAAAAAACCTGCGGAGCAAGGTAAGTCAGAGCCGGACCTTTTTAATGCATGTGCATCATTAAGGACTTCAGGGAGAGGCAGCTTTAAAATAAGTGAGCATCATGCAGTGGCAGGAAGTTGAATGGAGAGGTTTTAGCAGGAGGATGATAATGGTAATAATACAGTGAAAAGAGACCGGAGAACAGTGGGAGAAACGCATGAGGAGAGTTGGACTGAAAAAGACAGATAGCGGAACAGGAGGATGAGGGATGGAGGACTGGAGTGGCGGGGGGCTTGCTGGCAGCCAACTCGGTAACCAAGGCAGCTGACATGAGGGAGAGCCAACAGGGGACAGTGGGATTTCTATTTTTCACCCTCGCCGAGATACGCCGGGGCTCTGCCAAGTCCCCTGCCTCCTCCCCCGCGGATAAAGATTTCATTGTGTGCCGCTGTGACCGAATTCATTAAGCGTCTACATGTTCTCTCCCCTGGTCGCACTACTCTCCCTTACGCTCCTCTCCTCCCTCTCTGGCTGATACTCACTCCGCCCGTCTGCTCCTCCCCTCTCGCTTTCGCGACAGTCTCAACTGACCCCCTAATCAGCTCAACTCAATGCTGCAGCAACAGTTGTATTTTTTTTTTTTTTTTTTCCTTTAAGCTCTGCTGTGAATAATAATCACACACTGAGCGATTGTCAAGGAACGGCTCCTATCAGAAGGGACGGTTTTGGCGAGACCGGCCCCCAAAGTTTATCAACCTTGGACTCAGGGTGCCACGTGGGGTCGCTCTACGCACAGATGGGGGTTCACGGGCGATTTAATAGATGGCAGCCGGGCTTGGGAAAGGACTGTGGATCCCGTTGGCCGAAAACAACTGAAACAACTGAAATGGTGTAAATGTAAGAGGTTTGTGCACCATTTCACAGGTCACATGACCTCCAGAAAGACTTTCTTCTGGACTTGTTTTGGCTTGTTTTTCTTCAACATCTTCAATATTGTAGATTTTTAGCTTGGTTTTGTCACTCTAGGAAAGCCTAGTTGGCACAGTGGAGCACTTACCAGCCAGATATCCTGTAATAACCAGCTTGGAAGCCACCTTGAGCTGCCCCACCCAGAAATGTTTTGAAGATCTGCCAGGGCAATCGAATTGTTTGGGGGAGGTTTATGCTATGATGGACAAAGGAGTAATATAATAATCCACATGTGAGCACCAGAAATTTGATTTGTTGATGGTATCTCCAAATGTGAGAAGGGTAGTTGTTTTCGCTCGAAACCTACCTCATCATGAAATAAGAATTTGGCTACGCCTGGCTAATTTCAGAGCTAAGAGGAGCTACTTTGTTAGACCAACAAATAATTTCCGGTGTCAACGCTTGTAGTTTTTTCTGCTGCCCTCTAGTGGCCAACATTTCTGAGGGTCAAACGTCTTCAAGCAACTCTAAAAGTCTGGTTGCTCTTGTCTAGATATACCATTCAAAGACACGTGACACATAGACAAAACTAATTTGCATTTTCCGGTAGTGGCAAATAAAAATGTAACTAAGCTAAAACTACTCCATAAAATTTTGATCGTATGTTGTCTCATCATGACATGACAGTTGTGCATTGTTCGTGGATATCTATAACAAAGATGTCATAGACAACTTAGTTTGGCTCCTCACCGTTTATCCTCACAACTACTAATAAAAAATTAAAAGAATGTGTTTGGAGATTCTTTCTCATTTGTTTCCTTGCAACGTTAATTGAAAATCTTTTTCCTCTTTTCAAGAGGTCACCCTGAATATAAAAAAACTAGCAAAAGGAATGACTGAGGACGCAACAAGCTGAATTTTGTGTGCATTCAGTCCACACACTGCACATTAGTCTTTTCATTCCTCCCCCCACACTGAAGACCGAGTCATCACCCCTTTAGGTAAAAGGCTGGCAAAAGGCTCCTTATTGTTTTCAAGATGTGAGACTCTACGCTTGTGGTGAAATCAATAGCCCAGTAAATTCTTAATTGAATGACTGCAGGGCTTGGGGCCTGATGGTGCTTTATGGCTACCAGAAGGCGCCTTTGAGAGCACACAAAATAACAAGGACCCTGCTGGCATTGTTGTGGTCTGGGATACGACGTCATGTCAGTCAGGCAGGCCTGGCAGGCAGCGACAGCGGCGGTGGGACGGCGTTAGCGCTTGTACACCTGCCATGCTACGCTTGAGTTGAGGCGAGTGTCACATTACCTCCACTTTTGTTTTTTTTTTCACCCCCCTCCTGCTTTGAAATTCTTTTGGCTCATCCGATCATCATGCAGCGTGTTTTCCCGGTGTTATCTGACACCGGGGAGTCGTGTCATAGCGCTGATTGAAGATGGAAAACCACCTTGAGGGCTTAAAAGTAGAAAAACAACAAGGTGTGTGTTATTTTGAAGAGGAAACACCCGCATGGTGTTGTATAGCAGAGCGAATCCTTTTCTTTTGAGCTGTAAGTCATCTGTCTGGGCTGCTGATGGATTGACTGACCTCAGGGCTCTTGCTGCCGCTTCGACAGAGGCAGAAGACTACAATGCATTCTTGTGGTCAATTTGCTGAATGTCACACTTGTTTCACGCTACAGAATTTCACCCGTGACTTTGTTAACTCGTTTGTTCACAATGGAAAACGTGTTAAGCGTTTGCGCACCTCTTTACAGCTTCAGTAATTCTCATAATATTTCCATCATTTGTAGTTTCTGACACATAAGTAAGGTAGAGTCACAAAAACTGTAACCAGCAATCCCAACCAGTGTGGAAAGAAAAAAAAAGACAATAGACTTCTCCGACACCTCTTCTGCATACTTCTGAATGTCACATCTTTATCCAGCGCAACACAGTTGGTGTTGAAATTCAGCGTGAACCAAGGATTAGTTTCTTTTCTTTTCAGTCGACTATCATTTTGGCTTGGTTAATGAGAAAAAAAAAAATGCTGCTGAGTGAATCTACTGCTCTCACTGGAACATTAAGAGTCACCATCTGAGCCAGGAATTAGGCAAGAAAATTGGAAAACCTGATGAAAGCACAACCTTTAGGTTTGTTTAAAGCATTAAATGGTGAAAGGGGGGTCTACTCGGATCAAATGAGCCTCTTAAGTTGATTTATGACTTTCATAAATGGCTTTCACCCGTCTTAAATAAGCATAAAAACAGTGTCAATGCAAAACTGAAAAACATCTCACATTTGGCTGCTTCATATATTTTGTCCAACTTTTGTTCTTCTAAAAGGTAAAAACCATTTGTCCCACCTTGTTCTCACTATTCTTTGTTCTAACTGTTGCATGGACTACAAATATTTCTAGAAGCATCTGTTTAGTGCCACAAGTAAAAGAAGAGATTTAATGGATTGAGGCATTTAAATGAACAAATCAAACTATCAATTCCAACACTGCTAATACAACTCTACAACCTTTAAGAGCAAGTAATAACTCATTCACTCATTGTCCTCAGTGTATGTATGCTGCAGTAACATTCATATGCGTAGCACATACGCGCACTCAGGTCATTGTTTGTGTGTTAGACAGAATAAATTCCTCAATGCTGGAGCCTGATCACACACCAGAAGATCCAGTTTTTCCCTATTTCATTAAGCTGCTCCTGTATCTCCCCCTCCACTCCGACAGTCAATTACTCCTTCCCCTTCTGGGTTAAAGAGCGCAATCGTGTTTTCTTCCATTCAGAGTGAGAGTTGCTTACAGTAATAGACAGAACGCCTCATCGCTAAAAATTAATTTGAATTGATTCTCCCTAGTCCCTATCCCCCAGCTCTGACAAGGTTTTGAGAAGGAAATTTCAAGGCCACATGTAAAAATCAATTTCTAAATGAAGCCGATCCAAGAGATGGGCTGCCTCTCTCAGTAGTCCTCACTGTGGCTCAAAGAAAAGTTTCTGTTCTCACATTTCTCTCTAACTGCTGTATGGAAACATACTGTATTTGTTTTCACTGAACTGGTGGGTGGTGATTTGCCATCCATTTGAGTGTTAGTGAAGCGTACCTAAACTAGAAGCGATCGACACACTGCTCATAATAATTATAATTATCAAAGCCTGACATAAGGTGTCTGTAAAGCAGAAATGAAATGTTACACAACCAAGCTATCGTCTGCTAATATCTACTGAATAAGCTTGTAATATTCCAGCCTAATGGTGTCTGATAGTTTGAGAAAGTCGAAGCTTTTGTTTGGTTGAAAAATAAATCAGAAATTTGTTTTAGTCTGCAAATGTTAGCTTAACAAAGAGAGAACATACACGATGCGAGGCCTACCACAACTTCCTAAGGATGTGTTTAATTGGTTTAGAGGCTTTTTTGATTAGCAAGCTACCAAGTTTGCTTACATGATTTGATATTTCTGGAAAATTGGAGGAAATATTACATTTAATAGTCTTCCACATGACTAGGATAAAAAGCACATGGCTACTGCTTCCTTTTGCACGAATATACTGCATGCAGCCCTTAACGAACAGACGCTAACTTGCTAGCATATCTTTGCCCAAAAAGTGGTGGCGTTTAAGTGTCAACCTCAGCTATAAGAGCATCAACGGTGGGTAACTAACTGTAGGAAACCTAAAGGCACAATGAAAGGATGAGGGTGTTGGAAGGAGTTTATCTCAAGAAAATTTTTTTAATGTGTTCTGACTAAAATAATATTTGTTAAACTTTAAATGTGGGGCTAGGGTTTTTCAGATTTCAGGCTTACATGTTTGTTTGAACGGTGCATTTAGAAGAAGATTGGAAGATCATTTTATAAATTACAAAAAAGCAGTAGCAGCTCCAGTATAAAGCTACAATTTTACATATTTGTAGACCCTCTTTGGGTGGATTACTATTACATTTTGGACTGGCTTTGGACAAACTGAAATTCAAAAATCCTGTAAAACTATTACACTGGCAACTTTTAATGACCCAGATAATGGAGCTGACATCAGAGGCTGTGCATGCATTGCATTCTTGCGACAGGGTCGGAGTGGGTCTGAGAGCAAACAGGACGATGTCAAAGGAGGATCTGAGCAGGATGTCACCTCCCCAAAATGTCACAAGCATAATTCAGGCAACAGCCAATATGTTCACTGTCAACCTGTTCAAACATCCTACCTACTCAGTTATCACACTCTGGATTAGAGCGTCAGGAAAAAAGAAAAAAAAAACATCTCAAATAAAAGTGTAAACTGTGATCTGCAATTACATCAAAATCAAACATCCTCTGTTTAATTTTTTAGCAATCCATCTCCCGGGCATAGGCAGAAAATAAACAGCTAATCGACCCTCAGTGAAGGCCAAAATGATCATCACATTGCATAAGGAATAGAGTCCGACCTTGGTCCTGGCAGACAGTGATTACGTTTTATTGGCCTAAAAAAAGAAGCCCAGTACTCACCAATGTACTGTGGCTGAATAAAACAGACCGAGATGGGGAATGAATTATAGCCTCTGGAGTCAGTGTGCTCCAGTCAACTTTTTCTGTCCTATAGCTGTGGACAGGATGAGCTGCTATAAATCTGACCCAGAAATCCATTAGGTATCTGTGCTCTGCAGCTCAGAGCATGATGCTACTCTTTCTTTCACTTTCTCTGGCCTTTTTTTTGGTGTGTGTGCGTTTTTTCCCCTCATATGCAGTATGTAGCGTCTTTTTGTAAGAGCCCGTTTTGCTAATGAAATCCTTTAATTGTTGTTTGGATGCCTGTCCAGAAAACACTGACCTAATTTGAAAGGGATCCAAAGACAGTCGGAACCCAACCAAAACGGACCCGTGGACCACCAGATGCAATTCAGATAGAGCATGAGTGACTCAAGTCAGAGGGAACATGAGCAGTCGGAGTATTTGACCTACTCACAGACTTATTTTTTGACAATCAATTTGTGAAACTGGAAACTACTCCTGTCATCACAGGAGAAACATTTGTAAATCAGGAAACTTCCCGCACCCTTGGATCCATGTGGTTCCAGTGTTAAAATTTGATTACCAGGAAACGAGATGCCACGTAATAGGAAATTTAGACAGTCATATTTATGGGCTGAGCATCGCTTAACTCTCCAGAGAAAAAGACAATTCTGGGTCTCTTCCTCCAAGGGGAGACAGCCAAGAGGCAATGTCACCAAAAGCCTCAGCTAGCCCCCTTTTGACACAGTCTTATCTAAATTGACAGTAACCGCTATGAGTTGATTGGCTGGAGAAAAAAAGAGCATTCAAATGGTGCCAGATTCAGGAGTACTTTCTAATACTTCCTTGTAGTTGGAGCATCTGGTCGTTAGCAGACACTGGTCATGTGAGTTTCTGGATGTCAAGACCCACAAAGCCCCCACAGTTTCTTATAAGCGCAGAAAGTACTTGGATAAAACGTCTTCTACAGGTCCAGTTGGTCTTGTTTTTTGGATATACAACAACCAGGATGACTGGGGACCCTCACAGACATGTTAAGGCTTCTTTTTGCGAAATTGTGCTGAAATTGACACCAAAACTAACATCATCATCATCTTTGGCTCATGGCTAAAAAAAAAGTGATTTATGTATTTTATGAGATCCTCTTTACAGTAACTGAAGCTGCTCCTTTTCATTCCCTGGCTTGATGTGATACCTGCCACTAGTGCCCTGTCCGTGTTTGTGTATACATTTCCTTTTGTCGGTAACCTGTGAATACATGTGTGCATGAGGGCGTTCATGTTTTCGCCTCAGTGCAGATTGCTCGTGAAATATGACCTCTGGAAAAGTTTCCTGTCCACAGACTCCTCTTTGAACTCCAATCCATTATCTTCAGGTATCAAATTCATCTCAACAGGTGTAGTGTGTTAAATGATATGGGCTCGTGGCAGCCTGCCACAGATACAAGGATGAAAGAGGAGAGGCGCTGCCGTGCGTTGGCCTGCTTCGCTTATGCACACACACAAACGCTCATATGCTAGCATACCTTACACTTTTCACAGAGGCCCTATACGCACTCGTTATCGCCCTCATCATCTGCAGCTGGGAGGGAAGTGAGAGTCAGTCACCTGATGAAGTCAAGTGAGTTTTCTTTCTTTTCTTTTTTTTTTTTGAAGGAGATATGACTCAAGTTTTGGAGTTATATTGCATAGTTACATAGTCTTCTTGCTGACATAGTTTTCCTTTCATATACTGAGGCATTCGATCAATATAGCGAGAGCTACAAAGAAAACAGACAGAAAACTAAGGTCTGACATCACTTTCTTTCCTGTTGTTTTCTGAGACTTGTCAAAGGTGAAACATGGCTTCACATTTTATTCCCCATATCGTACTAGAAAGAAATTTTTCAGGTTCATCCACTTGTGGCAAACACCACTACCTTGTTATGAACAGAGACAAGGTTTTTCTGCCTGCTGATTGAGTATCGGCCAACCCGAGTCCAGATCTGATCTTTTTTTATCTTACTTGTACACTCCTAGATCATGTGTGCACCGTCCGGCTGTATTAGGACCAATAAATATGACTGTCAATTTAAACGTAGCGTTGAGAGGGTAGCTCATACACTACTAAAAGTAGTAAAAGTAAAAGTACTCACTCACAACTGAATTCAGGGTTTCCGATCACTTCCATGACCACAGGTGGATAAGATCAAGCACCTAGGTATGCAGACTGCTCCTCGAACATTTGTGAAAGAATGGGTCACTCTCCGGACCTCAGTGAATTCCAGTGTGGTACTGTGAGAGCCCAGTTGTGAAATTTCCTCGCTACTAAATATTCCATGGTCAACTGTCAGTGCTTTTATAACAAAGTGGAAGCAACTCAGCCACAAAATGTCAGGCCACGTAAAATGACAGAGCAGGGTCAGCAAATGCTGAGGCGCATAGAGCACCAACTTTCTGCACAGTCAATTGCTACAGTCCTCCAAACTTCATGTGGCCTTCAGATCAGCTCAAGAACAGTGCGTGGAGAGCTTCATGGAATGGGTTTCCTTGGCCCAGCAGCTGCATACAAGCCAAACATCACCAAGTGCAATGCAAAGCATCTGATGGACCAATCTGGGTTTGGTGGTTACCAGGAGATTGGTGCATGTCTGACTGTACTGTGCCAAGTGTGAAGTGTACCTTGGCTCCTAAAAACCACATCCCCTACTATAGAAATGGACCGGTAATCCAATGCTATAAACTCTCTAATAACCCCTTGAGTGATATTTTTTACCTTGGTGCCATCAGCGGAAAATGTTGATTATCTTTTAATGTAGCATTCAGTATTGCACCATGATGGCTGCATCGCTTCACCTGCCTCTCTTCTCACCCTAATGCACCATCACTCTGGAACTCCATAAATCTGGACTCATCAGACCACATGACCTTCTTCCATTGTTCCAGAGTCCAATCTTTATGCTCCCTAGCAAATTGAAGCCTTTTTTTCTGGTTAGCCTCACTGATCAGTGGTTTTCTTAAGGCTACTCAGTTCCCTTCACATTGCATGCGTGGAAATGCTCTTTTGACCACATTTCTTCCGGTTCCCCACTATCCTTCAAGTTTTTAACAATGCGCTGGACAGCTGTTAACCCAATTTAAGTAGATTCTACTTGATGTGTGCCAATGATTTGATCCTTCTCAAGCAGACTAACATCGTTTCCACAACCACAGGATGTGTCTTTCCACATGGTTGTTTAAGAAATGAGAAGTTACTCATTCCATCAGAGTTAAATACTTCGTTGTCAGCTGAAAGATAATCACCCAGTGCAGTAATTATCCAAAAGGAGACTAGTACCTATTGTACCTGCAAGATGCTTCAGTTTTGATATAATGGCTAAAACAGCAATAAAGTTATAACTAATACTGATAACATTGAAAAGCTCGAGTATAAAGAAGAAGAAATCACAGACCTTGGTTGAAGAAGACGAATGTAACTTTGAAACTGATCTCATCATTAATGTTATGTATAAATAAAAAAGGTATCAGAGAAACTGGTGGCACGACAAATATATAGGTGATGAGGGTAGTTAGCAAAATTGAACTGAATACCAACAACAAATAATGTTTTTTGGAAAGCTGTAAGAAGCTTGCACTCAAGTAGAGTAGGTCACAGTGAAGCTTTATACATTGTGCCCATCAAACATATGGAATCATTGGATAAGTACAAGTCTGAAAAGGGTTTTAACATATTGTCTTATCTATCTTTAGCACTTGCATGCAATATTTCTTTAAGTTTTTAATCTATTTTCTTTTTGGGTAAAACTCTGCAATGATGTGTGGGAGTGGGGGGCTTTGGCATCCCCTCCCCTACGCATCAACATAGATGAGTTGTTTGATCTCACTCTACCCTGGTTCAAAAGAGATCTAACTCTCAACTGCTTTCACAATCCTAGCCCCCTCAAAAAAAAAAAAAAAACACACGCACACACACACTTCAACAGCCACCCCCCTCCATCCCTCCTATCATTATTCCTTCCTTTGAAATCACATTACCTGTGTCCTCTTTGTGAGAAGAGGAGTCTATAGTGGTAGATGAGACAGAATGGAAAATGTAGAGGAGGAGTGAAGTGAGGAAATAACTACGGCAAGAGTTCGTTATCACCCGTCTACAGGAATTCCCAGTCCGGTGGGAGGATCGGCTTCTCTTCCTGTGTTCAGGGTCTCGCACGTCTCCAGAGGAGATTTATGCGTCTCGTGTGGTAGCCATGAAATCCAACTTGAAGCAGAATCTCTAACATTTACCAGTAAGCATTTACCGTCTAGACATCTGGGTTACAACTGGAATTTAATTTGATCACTTAGAGGCAATAAAACATGCTATAATCAGCCTATAAATTTAATAAACCGGAACGTGCTGGCGTATAGTTTCAAGTTTAAATCTAGCAGACCATCAATCAACAGTCATTTTAATTTAGCATTCACTTCTGGGCATATGACAAAGGTTGATGGAATGTAAAGCAGTTGTTGTTAATTTCCGTTAGGGCAGTGGTACAAACCATAAACATGACACTGACATTGCTTCCTTGTGGTTTCCTCCTTATACGAATATGCAGTACTATAGGCAGTAATATGTTAGCCATTTTAAAACCTACAAGGTTAAAAAGCTAAAGTAACAGTTAAATTAGCATAGTCAGAATTAGAATTAGCCACGTTTGTGTCCACTCTTCATCAAGATTTTCATTTTCCCATCTTTACCTACAGGTATAAATCGATACAATTATTAATTTATATATATTGTGAGATGAGAGAAATTATGTTTTAGTGACAATAAAACTACAGTACCTTGTTAAAGTATAAAAAAGCCTGAGCTGTCTTTATTTTGTCATGGTGCCATCTACAAAAAAGAAACAAATCAGTGCTCACTGGGTTACATTTACTGTTTCAGCACATTCAGACCGCCAAACAACAGACTGCCTGAATATATAGTATCTCTGATGGGTAATCGTACAATGTCAGTCAAGGACAGGAGCGTCCGTTCTTAACTTCAGTAGCGAGCTCTTGTTGTCATATGTTTGAGTAAGTGCCTGTCTTGTACAACAACCTACCCGGCCTAGTCAAGTGGGCCCTGGGATCCGTGTTTGCAGTCACTTCAATTCTTAAGTCCTACCTTTTAAATATTTGAAGAGCCAGACACAAATTAAGAACAAGGAGAGGAGAGGCGGCACGGCGCACATGCAAGAATGGGAATGCATACATAATGAATGCGCATCAGCTCCCACTCTTCATTTATTTCGAGGCGAATGAACGTGGCGGGCGAGATCAGGGTTAGCCTGTTTTACACAACCAACATGCGACGTGAAGGGCAATTGTTTTTTTTTGTTTTTTTTTCTCGAAAAGTTGTAGTAAATTCCAGGTGCGGCCGTCTGGTACCTTTCTCTTCCTGCCTTCTGTACGTCGTCTTCAGTTTGACATTTCTGACATTTCGCCCAATGTGGTTTTGAAAAGTGCCAGACAACACGCTGTATGTAGCAGTGGGGTACATGTGAGCCTCAGTCAAGAGAAATATGGGGTCGTGTAGAGCGCCCATGTCCTGTAGTGGTATGGTCTATTGAACCCACCGTTGTCCAAGAAATTGGTGTCTGTCTATCTGTCAGTTAGCTTGAGTACATAAAAAAAAGAATAAATACACCAGCCCACAAAATAGATACATGCTCGGCAGAGAGATTTAAATGTTTCAGTCTGTACTTTGTACTCTGTACTCTGTACGACAACACATTATTTAAATAATTAGCTAATAATAAGAGAGGTCGTTTAAAATTCTGAACCACTCATAAGCAAAAACACAGAATCGCTTTCCTTTCATTCTCTGATGGGCAGGCTGACCAAAAATATAATATTTCTCTGTTTGTTTTGTGCTGGGATTTGCAAGAGTGCATAATCATGAGAGGTGCTGTTAGAAAAAAAAGGGCAGTTCAAACCTTCAGAGTAATGTTTTATTGGCTTGGTGGACACTCTAATCTGTCATTTCAACATGACAGCTTTATGCTTTTGGCGTCACTAGAAGGACTTTATGTTTATTAGAGCAACTGAAGTAAATTACTTCTCTTGAGGAAAACCCTACCGCGCACTTTATTCCCTTCTCCGACAATTACGCGGCTCCATGTGCAAAGTTTGGGTGTGAAATTCTAGTCAACTTTACATGAATATTGGTATTCAGGCACAAGGTAGAGAGAGAGCAAGGGTATCCTTGCAAAGTAGGAATAAGGGTGGGAAAAAAAAAAAAAAAAGGATGTTGAGACAGTGTGAGTAAGAAATTGACAACGAGAAAGACAGGCACAGACACATGTAAACAAAGCTGGCAGGGGAAAGGAGAGGCGGAAGCCTACGGAGTGTGAATTTGTCTCCTCGGCTCTTGGCTTGGTCTTTTTCAATGGCTGAATCAACATCTGGTGAAACTCGCAAAAAAACACAGGTATCCTAACCACACACAGAGCCGGAGACGGAGAACGAGAGGCTTATGCACTCGGCCATGTGTCACAATTGAAATGCACCTATGGAGAACAACACATGCCCCAGTGATCAAACAAACATTTTCACCACAGAGCCTATTCTGGTGGAAGGAGGGTATCATAAACAGACGTCTTGCTGTAATCACATTGTTGTTCCACGTAATG
Source organism: Mugil cephalus (assembly GCF_022458985.1). Lineage (NCBI taxonomy): Eukaryota > Metazoa > Chordata > Actinopteri > Mugiliformes > Mugilidae > Mugil > Mugil cephalus. The sequence goes on from NC_061787.1 coordinate 14,061,082, forward strand.
GACTATTGCTGGATATAAAAGCTCAAATTTTAGTCATTACATCACATTTACTGATCCTATCAGCAGGTCATGACTCGTATTACACATACAGCGCTGTTTGCGAGCACAGCAGAGAGCACAGGCGTAGAGGATGCAGGAAAGAAAGGTGAGAGGATTATTGGCCGAAAAACCAATTTAGTTTTGCTTATTGCCTGTTGGGGTCATGGGTGTGGTGAGCTTTTGTTCTCCTTGATCAGACTAACTGGGCTCGTTTGTCAGAGTGAGCTGAAACATGAGGAATGTGTGCAGATTTCTAAGAGTCATGCGGCCATACTGGTGAATGTTAGCTAGGTGTAGGGGAGAGTTTAGCTGAGTTTAGTCTTAGCTGGCTTTCAAGGTACAACTACAATTCAGGAGCCAACTTCATTTATTTACCGTTAAAGAATCTGTGAACATTTCTAGTGAGGCTGGGATTTCAGGAGAGCTGTCATCATTTCATGATGGTAGTCTAGATGCCATCAGATGTGCAGAAAAAAAATCTCTTCAAACTTATGCTTTTTTTTTGGTTTTCCCTTTCCACTGAGAAATGCCTCAATACCTGGACTCTGCTACCACTGAAATACAACTACTCTACCACAATTTGACCAAACAAGCTGGGGTTAGCCTTTGTGAGCGTTGCATGTCGAGCATTTCTAGTGTGCTTGCACTTGCCACTGACATTTCATGGTATTGTCCATGTAAAAAGTTGTATTATATTGTCCTTCTCAAAGTTAATCCAAGAGGCGGGGTACAATCCGGACAGGTCGCCAGTCTATCACAGGGCTGACACAGGAAGACAATTGGTTGGTTATTCTCAAATGGTAGGTTGCTTCTTGAAGTACTATAGAAATATCCCAAGCTTTAAAAAAATATTTTTTCTTTTCTTTCTTTCAAGTTATCGTGGGGGCTTTCGGGCCTTTATCACAGAGTTCTGTTAAGAGTGACTTAAAGCTGTGAGCGAGAGAGAGGGGATGATATACGGGAAATTGCACAGGCTGAGCTTGAACCTGCGCCACTGCATGGAGACCTGTAGCCTCGGTTTGCGGAGCATCGACTCGTCTGATACAGCTGACATATGATGCAAAGACAGAGCGTATTGAAACACTGTCCACGACTTTGATGAAAACAGATACACCAGCAATATTTGTATGTTCTGTTTTCGCCTAACATAAGCAGTGGGAAATACACAAGAGGGTAACCTAAGCAACCAGAGCCTGGCCCATCTGCTAGTGACCAACTTTGACCTTCAAAACGAAGGGAAAATTGCTTTTTATGAGTACAAGACTTAAGTACTGGTTTTCTTGAACCCTCGATTCCACATTTGTTAAATGCAAAGTATGTGTTACATATAACATGTTGATTTTGTAGTTTTAACCTTGCTGCTCTGTTCTGAACTGATTTTGGTAAATCCACATAATACCCTACTTATTAAAGCACAAACAGATAGCTATGTTTTTGCAGTGGGTTTATCCGTACAGTGTCCTCCAGTCATTACCTCTATTATTTATCTCTGAGTGTACACTGACCGCGAGGAGCATCATATTATCACATATTCATGCAAAGTGGCTTATATGAAGTGTGTTCAAAGGCAACAAGAGCCAGATCTCAGCAAAATCTTGAAGTACCTACTTTCCCACTCAGACCAAACCGCCAGTGAAACCACTCGGAAAGCAGATGTGCTTAATTATGAATGCAAAATTTCAGTTGCCTTTTGTTGATGTAAATCTGTTTATTTTTTGTCCCATGGAGTGACGCTGGTTGACAAGGAGTTGGATTATGGCTCTCAAATGATGATGTAGTCATGTTTAGACCTTGAGCTAACATAGTTGCCTTTGCTAAAAATGCCATGTGCAGATATGAAGCCTTGATGAGCTGAAAATTTACAACATAACAAAGTTCCTCCAACAAAAAGTGTGGTGCAAAACCGTAACATGTCCACAGAGATATTCCCAAAGGTTAATAAAAACAATTCACAGATGACCACTTTGAATGAGTGTGCAGACAGTGTTTCAGTCAGCCATCACAGGCCATCCTCAATGCATCAATCTGTTGTTCTATTTCTAGGCAGTGGGAGAGAGACGTCCTATATCAGAGCCCGCTCAGGCTGGCTTTATGGGAGACCTCCTCCTCTCGCAGTTCAAGTCAATTGTCAACATGATTTATGGAGATGTGAGCTATCTCTAGACTGGCTCCTCAATCTTCCCCTGACGAATTGGTACCATCGGCCCATGTAACCGTCGTTTGTTTTCTCCACCGGCCAATTTTCATCCCAGCTGACAAATTAAATCTGCCATGTTTTTGAGGAAGCTATTTTTCCCCTCTTTTTTCCATGTATGACCCGCTCAACAATTACCAGAGATTTGAGATGACACAGCAGCGAATGAACTTCCCAGAGCAGTTTGAGAGTCTAATATGAGTAATACCCGGGCTTTTAATGGAGGTATGGTGTCATAACGTTTAATGGGTGGGAACATGGTTTGGATGACATGCATCTCTCAAAGACACGCACCACTTATTGTCCCAATCATCTCACATAGCTCACCAACACCAATACACTACTTGATTAATGTGACTGGCTTTTATGAGCGGGATAAAAGGCTCTGCATATTACTGAGGCAATTATAATACCCTGGGAAACTCCTCTAAAAACAATGGAAAGCTCATGCAATCAACGTAAGTGGTGGCAACTTTTTAAAGTTTAGCTAAGTTTATAATTGACTTGTCTCCACCACCACTAAAAAAAGAAATGAGAGTCCAGTGAGCGATCAGCCGTATCTCTAGTCGGGAACTGCGCTGACCTGCTTCGACCTGACCTGTCTGCAGATTAGGGGAAATTAACTGCCGGTGGCGAGGTGGCGGAAAGGTTTAGAAAAACTATGAAGGCAACAGATTTCACCTTTGCATCGGCTAGGGTGTCTGTGAAAGAGACCAGATGTCATCAAAGTTTAAAATGTCAATACTTTTGAGGGGTTTTATTGAAGAACCACATCAACAACCAAAGTGGATGTTAGGCAGTAGAAATTTAAGACTAACATGCTGATGCTGATCACATGTAACACTCAGCATTTTAGTTTCGCATGTTATCATGCTGCCATTTACTAATTAGCAGTAAATCCAGCAGGAGAGCCGAGGCTGATGCGAAACTCATTAGTTAATTAGATTAGGACAAAGTGAAATCCCGTCAAGATGACGGTGGTAAATGATAAGCGGTCACAGTTCATGCGAAGAGAATGACAAATGGTTCAGCAACTCATCCAATAGTTTTTGAGAAATTTAACCGCTTAATGGTGCAAGAGGAAAAGACAGCATTACGATCCGAAATATGGATATTTTTTATTATATTTGACCAGTTAAAATCTTAATCTACCAGTGGTGCCGAAGCCATCAAGGTGCATCATGTGGAAACAACAATTAGTCCAACAGAATATTTCATTCTGAACCAACTCCTGTGGTTATAACGTTAGGTAACGATGTTAAATACCACAATTTTCTCCAAGAGGCAAATGTTAGAACCAAGAATCAAAACCATGCAAGATTCCTGTGACAACAAAATGATTAAGATGGCTAGGAATGAAAAGTAATTCACTCTTCATGATTCTGAAGTTAATGTGAATTTTATTTTGCCCGGATCCTGCTGATCCACCGCAAACACCGTCAGCTCAAACCAAATAACAGTTGTCAAAATTCATGATATTTGCTCATGTTTCTGCTGACTCTTTCCCCTTGCACAGAAGGCAAGATAATTAAAGAAAGGGGAAAAGAAAAAATGCACAAGCGTCCGTGCACAGTCCTGCTCTGGAGTATCACCAGCTGAGAGAGATGGATGGGGCGGCAGCGGTTTCTGACTTAGTCTGCACAATGTGGTGGAGTGATTTTCTCCGTGGAGCACGTCTCACTTCTATAAACCCTGCAAAGGCAAAAGCTACCCTCCAACAAACGCCAGCCTTGACTCCCCCGCCATACCCCCGACAACTTCTCCCACCACCCCCTAGCTCTCCTCGCTGCTCAGAAGATTGCCTCTCTTTTCCTGGTGTGATTGGGGTGATAACCACTAATGGATTCGGAGCCCTGGGTGCATTTAGGAGGCGAAATGTTGGTGAATCTTGCTTTAAGTCAGTAATAAGCAGCAAATACTGGTAAACATGTTAATCTAGTGCTACATGGTCTGTGTCAGAAAAGCCAGATTTAAAAGAAGCTCTAACGTTAGCATCACTTTTATCCAATTATATTCGTTACTGTCTTCCATTGATTTGTCTTCCATTCCATGGAATAAACAATAGCCTGAGATATATAATCGAATGTGTAGATAGGCAGACACAAACACAAAAAATGTGTCAGCAGGATGATCTGCGCATAGCTGGGTTGGGGCACCACCTTCATCACGTTGAATAAATGTGTCATCAAAGCTGCACTTTAAAGATCCAACGTGTCACGGTGGCCATGGGAGCGGCCACTCGCCTGGAGGCAACATGGACGAGCAGACTGGAGCAAAAGGAAGGGAGGAGGAAGAAAACAGAACTCTTGGCAGCGACAATCCTTGATATTTTACTACGAGCACTTGTAACTGCTGCTCAATACATCATGTGAGCAGCGGAGGAATGATAAATATAACAGATGAGGAGGAATAACTTTAGTCAGACTTCCAAGGCTCTTCTCTTCTGCTCATCTAAACAGCAAAATCAAAGAAATCGTGTTCGATCCCCTGTCACCCCAGTACCGCATTACTATCGACATCCAGTGGAAAATTTCAATATCTCAGAATAACCCATACAATTGGGCGGTAGTAGCTCAGGAGGCAGAGCAGTTGTTCAATGACCAAAACGTTGGTTGTTCGATTCTGCCCTATCTGTAGTCTGTCCGTTGTGTCCTTGGGCAAGACACTTAACCCACCTTGCCCCCAGTGTGAACTCCACTGGTGTATGATTGCGAGTGAGTGATGTTGGTGGTGGTCGGAGAGGCCGTAGGCGCATATTGGTAGCCACGTTTCTGTTAGTCTGCCCTAGGGCAGCTGTGACTAATGAAGTAGTTTACCACCACCAGTGTGTGGCTATGTGAGTGAATGAATAATGTATCCAATGTAAAGCGTCTTTAAGTGTCTATGATGAAGCGCTATATATTACTGATTGATTACTATTATTATTATTTATAATAAACAAACTCAGCTTTGATCACCACGTCACAAAAATCCAGAAAAGAAGCCAACAATGGCTGTCGGCAATCAGGAAACTGAAAGAACTCCACATCGCCCCCCACCTACTGTTCCCCCTTTACAAGATCATCATCCAACCAATCCTCTTCTACTGCTCCATCTGCTCCTACATCATGTTTTCAGTCATAGGACAAAATTAACATGTAATGTTTGCAGTCTCAATACACACCCACCCAAACAACATCTCATCCCACTACCATCAGGTCGGATATACCGGACTTTTAAATTCCAACGACCTCGCATTGGAAAGAACTTAATCCCTGCAGCCATAGCCAACCAAAATAACTGACTTTTTTTTTTTTTTATTCTCCTCTGTGTCTGCTATCTATGTCCACCACATTCAATATCCAATGTTGCTGTTGTGTTGAATATGTGTACCGTGGAAGCTTTCTTCCTTCTGGGACAAATAAAAGTTTATGATCAACTAAAATATACGAACTGTCAACCAACTGATCTGACACGGCTTTCCTTTTCCGTACTTCTTTGGTGTCGGTTTGGTGTGTCCTGGCCTTAACATAAGGGAGCATTAAGGAAGAAAAGCGAGGGTGTAGAGGATGCCTTTTCATTAACCTTTACTGCAATCTATCACAAACCTGTGACACTGTTGTACAGGACCTACCATAAATCCACATAATGCACCGTGCACATCGATCCTTTCAAAACCACCGTGTTTTCCAGCCACCAGTACTGATGATTTAATTCAATACCAATTCCATCCCTAGCTATATTACAGTTAGACACTAACAAATGTGACTCTGGTCATAAAATGTAATGAAGTGTTTTCAGGAATGATTAAACATCGACAATGACATATCTTTAACAAAACCACCCTCCTCAATCATCTCACAAGGAGAGACTGGTGCGCAGTCAGTGGCTAGTTTAAAGTTCTTATCAGTAATTGTAAGGTTCCAAAATGTGGAACAATCTATTTGATATTTCTACAACAGGCATTTTAACTCTGTAACTAAAGCTGATTGGAATAACATTAGAATAATAATGTGCGACATTAGAGACAGGACTTTTATTTAAGCCGGCTTGAAATGAAAACCGTGGCAACATCTGTTGCAGCGCAAAGTACCCTCCACCCTCCATCGCTGAACACTCGACAATCCGAGTAAGCTGGCGGGGGAGTCACAAATCTCAGCACCCGGTAAAGGAGCCGCTGGTGCATTTGAGGGTCATTTTGCGAAATCAGACATACTCAGTTTAAAACAAGGGAAGCACATTGTCACGGCGCCGGCATTTTAAAATGCAGCTACAGTTGTTTCCTTCAGACGAGTGACATTATCTGGCTGTGGCATCAAGATTGCATCATTTGATTCTCCTCAAACCGTAGAGCGGTGATATTATCTCATTCGACAGGCTGATTATTTCACCTGTTTTCAGAAAAAGTTTAAAGACTGTGCTACTAGATTGAAGTGTTGGTTGAGATGGCTTTTTCTTTCGCTGGTCTCCACCTGTTATCCTATTCCTATGCCCTCTTTGCACTTCTCTCTATTCCGTCCGTCTAACACACTGCCTCAGAGGGCTTTCATGCTTCAGTAGGTGTACATGCACCTCGACGGAGCTTCCTAAATGGGCAGATAGGTCAGACTCCAGCTGGAGCGGGGTATAGTCGACACAGGATTTAGGGCTGGACACGCGACCAGTGTGGCCAATTATTTCTTTCCTCGGCTCCATGCCCATTTCTTTTCCTTTCCCTTTTTCGCATGTACAAACACTTCGATGAGTCCTGCACCCAAGTAAAAAGCACACTTGTCTTGTTAAAGGCTTCCGAAAGCATGTTAAAAGAAGCGGGAAATGTGTGTTAGCAAGCTGGAAAGGTGTGGGTGGACAGGATTTTTTTTTTTTTGCGTGTCTTCGTATCAGTTTTAACCATTCTGACATGCTTCTTGGCTGTTCTGTCAAATGCCTTGGCGTCAGATGGGAAAACCAACCTGTGCTGGCCCCAGCGAGAACGAATATGTGAAAATCAATGATGTTTATATAAGTTCACTATCAGCCTTGACATCTGCTCTGCCTCCTCTTTCCCCTTTTTCCTCCATGGAGCGCAACAATGAGAAAAACAAGCCTGGGATACATTGTGTACATATGTGGACGGGCTGGATCAGAATGTGCCAGGGTGAGAGGAGGGCAGTGTGAGTTCACCGGGATGTTAAACACTGGAGAAGTTCGTGAGTAAGGTTGAAGGCTGGGGAATAAATTATCTAAATCATGATGATTTCACTCAAATCCTGAGTCTCATAGCAGCAGCGACTGTGGGAAGTGGTCAGGACCTGAGATTCCTAAAAATCAAGGCCCGGAAGGTCTGAGGTGGTGGGAGTACGGAAGGATGGAGATAGAGGCATTTGTGGTGATGGTAAATTTAGATATAAATCAATATGGTTAAAATGATTTGAATTCTGTTTTTGCCCCATTTATTTTTTCTTAATTTTGGTTTTTGAATTATTTATTCCTTAATTTTTATTATAACATATAAGTTTAAAATAAAGGATATCTAGTTTCGTCTTCATTTTATTTTTAACATTTATTGTTATTCTGCTTTATGACTTGCCAATGCTGATTTCTTTTTTCCTTTTTATTTTTGACTAATTTACAATTTTTATTCAATCCAATTATGTATATATATATGTGGTGTGTGTGTGTGTGTGTGTGTGTATTTTTTTAATGCATTATCGCTGTTTACTTGTGGAATAGAGGTACCATCAAAAAGTCAATCCATCATCTCAGAGGAGTCACATCTGCTGGTTGTAGAAACCACTTTGAAGAAAGATCAGAGAATTTATCGCAGCATTTAGGTCCAGAGCTTTATTTTATTCATTCTTCAGCCGGTCTCGATTTCAGGCGTGCCGAGAGAGGACTGAGACACAATATTCCGTCACTCCAACCTCCTCCCATTTCCTCTATTTACAGAGGCACATGAGACGTGGCAGGAGGCAGAAGATAGAAGATTCAGCTCCCGAGTGGCTGAGTAGACCTCAAATTACTGGATAGATTAGAACCGGTGTCTGGGGGACACAACAGGATTCTCCGGGATAAGAAATACCTTCCGCAAAGAGGTGCAGACCACTAGTGTGTGTCCAAGAGGCGCAACTATATGGTTCCCATCACCAGTAGCAGATGTGGAATTGCACGTAATGAGAGATGAGAAGGACTCGTTGGAGACTGGACGATGGGTTTTAAAGGGCAAGGTGAAGTACTGCTACTAGGGTTGTAAAGCGTCATGTGTAATTCACAGCAAACAGCAACTTTTAAAATTGAGAAGATAGTCCTGTTCATTAGCAGCGTGGAGAATGCCGCTGTTATGTGTGAGTGGACGGGGAGGGGGGGTGGAGCACTAAATGAGGAGTGAAGATGTAATCATGGCTGGACAGCTGTGGAGAATCTGAGGAGACAGATGACACTACAGCTGTACTGTTACAGCACTTCAGCGCTGAGTTTTTCGAGGTCTGTCGATTAGATTGTTAGTTTAACAACCTCTCAGGGACAGAGCGGCTTCATTTTCAACAAAGTTTAGAAAGTACCAAAGTTTGTGGATACTGGCACAAGTTGGGGCGGTAGGTGAGTCAAGCATCTCTTAAAAACCCAACAGTTGTCTAGGATCACGTTCACACAAGTCGGGTCAATTAATTTCTGACCACACACTTAAATATAGCATGTTATAGCATTGATCGTCCACCACCTATAGAAACAGTTGTTCCTGGGGGACTATTTTGGATGCAGTCATTACCCTGTAACCACTAGACACTCACCCTACGTAGAATAACTTCTGGTTTATATAAAATAGATACTGTATAATGGCTGGCCAACAGCAATGAAAAAATAGCTGGGGCTTCTATGAATATTGGGCAAACAGTAGTGCCCAGCTGTCTTTATTATACAAAGTTTCGTCAAACACTTTTAGGACAATTTTAATTTAGACACCATTTACTGAAGGCAAGTAAAAAGCAGGAAGGAATAAGCACACGGCGCCCTTCGAGCCTCTGGTGGTCATTTTATTCAAGGCCTGCTTGGTGCCAGTATTCCCTCCCTTTGGGCTCTATTACGGCCTTTCCCAGCCCATTCCTGCCGGCCAGATCCAAACGTAATCCCTTTGTGACATAGTAAGGAGCCAGGAGCTCGGGGCAGGGAGCATGTTTAACATCTCGATTCTTCTTATACCACTACCGAGGGGGAGGGAAAGCAGTCTTGGCAAGGCTGAGCTCCAAGATCAACACGAGGTTGACGGCCATCTGGTCTACGGTGCTGAAAATCCCCAAATGGCAAATACCACCCACTGCCTGGATTCTGCCTCCCCAGCAAACACAGCAGCAGCAGCAGCAGCAGCAGCAGCAGCAGCAGCAGCAGGCCACAACGATTAGTCAAGCAGAGCGGCCCAACATAAAGCCGAAGACACTTGGCCGAACTGGGGAGATCAGATCAAACAAACGGTCCCGTGTGTGGGAAGGTGGCACGTCTCTTTAAACAGAGAGGTGATTGGCTTTGTGTTCCTTTATTTATAGTAGCGTTTATCTGAGGAAGGAATAGACTTTGTGAAGGCCAGGAGGCTCAGTCAACCGGTGGGAGCAGGGTTTGTGAGGCAGTCAAGGCTCTCCACGGCCGATGGAGAGGAGCCGCGCGCGAGGGTTGCTATTATCATCCTTCGCTAACATGCCCTCCCTGGATCATCATTTCTATTAGAGATGCTATAAATCATTTTTACTGCAGTGGAAACATCTATTGTGATTGCCTGCCCTTCTATTGGCAAATGTCATCGTCATAATAATACCTAGGAGGGTTCGCTTTACTGTGATTATGAGTGCCACGCTGATGTGGATGGGTCTGGATGGGCACCAAATAATCCGAGTGAAGAACATCCTGGGGGGGTGGATGACTTTTATATGGCAGTGACAGGCTTGCATGAAAAGTTCTGTGAACAGTTGAATACAAACAGGTCGAATACCTGCTCTGTGGTGATGCAGAAACATTTTTTTTTTCCCTGTATTGGTTTTGTCGGATGTATTTCTGTCCACCCATCAGGACTTAGAAATGTTTGAATGAAAACACGGCAGTTTTAGGCTTCTGTTAATGAAATCAAATCACCCACCGTCCTAATAAAAAGCAGTGTAGCTCAGTCTGTCCACTTTACGTTTGATTTAGGGATGTTCCAATCAAATTCTTTGTCCCCTCATGGAAATCCCCATCATTTATTATTGAATATCGCCATATTCGAGTTTCAGTTCGATCTCAAATAAACAAAATTTCCTACCCTTGAGACTCAAAGGGGAGTCTCAAGCTAAGTCCAATAAATAGAGCTATGAAAAGTAGTACTGAAAGGGTAGCATGTATCTTGGCCCCAGAAAACCTGTGTTCTGTACTAAAGAAATGTTCTGGTCATCCAATATGACTCTGACTCTATAAGCCTCTCTGGAACATTTTTCTCCTTGGCGCTGCGTAAAGAAAACATTTCTCTTTGTTTAAACACAGGGTTCAGTGTCGTTTTGGTGCAACTGAGTCCATGTATTCAGCTCTTTTTTTTTTTTTTTTTTTTTCACGATCTCCTACTACCACCTTCTCAAACATCCACATTGCATAATAACTTCCACACTGCAGACCTATATAGTCAGATGATTTTATTTCTTCTGCTGGGTTTTTGGCAGCTTCAACACTAGACGACCATCATTAAAATACAAGTTTTGACCATACAGGGACTCTTTTGCTTTATAGCAGACCTAAATCAATTTATTACAAAACGTTGGGGTTTGGTTGAAGTCCAATCCAATCGTTTTAAAAATCCCTGGTTAAGGCCCAGATAGGGGACATCCCTAGTTTTATTGTCACTTATTTAGTCATGAGAAGTAAGATGAGTAGATACCTGGAAAAGATCCATTAACTTTCCAGTTTTCTCCTTTCAGGAAACAATAAAAGATCAATGAAACTGCAGGAAGAGAAAGCTAAATTATAATCAATTGTCCATCTTCTGGCTATTTTAAGAACTTGCAATTGCATCTCTTCTGCAGTAGATGGATGGATGGCTGCTCCTCTTCATACACATAACCTTTCAAATATGCTCGGCATTAGCATATGCTATAGAATTGGGGCAAATAAAAGCTGCTATTTGCTTAAGTGCAGTGTGCCATGTAAAACAGGCAAATCTTATAAGCCGTATGCAAAGAGAGAAATATCCTAGGTTTGAATTTTGCAGCATGCAGGAACTAGCTCCCAGCAGCTTTCTGTAAACAATATCTTGGAGGAACCTATATGTCAAACATTAGCATGCACAGCAACTGACAAGTGCACAGTGGAATTCAGTCGTTTGAGATCCGGGGTACGTCATCTTGAGTTAAGCATATGTCAGCTAAGAGGATGGCTTCTTGTTTCCCCACCACCCTTCGCTGCACCACATACATCTATGCATCTACTAACTTTCTTTCTCTTCTCCATCTTCAACCCCACAGCACATTTTTCTTTACTTGCTTTCCTGAAACCATAAACCTCATCGGATCCTCACTGCCTGTCAGGTTAGCCGCTCGTAGATCAATCTCCTGCCTGTTTAGCTAATTGTCAGCAATTGTGAGCGGCATGTAATTCTTCTCCGGGCGTGATCCATCAGCCGATCGATCGTATTGACATGCAGAAGTCTGCTCGTCCCGACATGTGTTTATCACAGTGCTGTGGAGAGCACATGCAGAGAGGCTGATGGATATTTGTCATGCTGATGGATGTGGAAGTCAACATGATTGTGATTTACGTTCTATGGAATATTGTAGGTTTCATTCTATCAAATGGCTGCTGTTGTCTTGTTGAACGGAAGGTTCAACGAAAAAACAGATAGCTTTTATTAAGATTTATACATTCTCCTTGTCTTTAGCGTCTGTGGAGTTTTTTCAAAAGGCTTTCAAGAAAAGACAGATCGAGAAATGTAAACAAGACTTTTATGTCAGACTATAACTGCATGCAATGTATATATCCACTGATGTTACTCTATACTTTTTCCATCCTTTCTTGCATTAATCCATATCATTTCCAGTAGGGCTACAACACAAACAAAAAAAAATTTTAGCATTTATATGATATCTGAACCTTTTGTACTAACCTACGCTACCCTAACCCTAACCCTAAGGCAAAAACATGCCAAACATGTTCGTTCAGACTTCTCACTTGTGACTTGTCAGATCAGAGCAAATTGAAAATATTAAGGTGGTGGACTCTTGCCAAGATATTTTTTCAGGAATGTTATGTTGTACTGTGGTATCACAGTAATAAATCCCAGCTGTCATTGGGCAAGAAGCAGAGTACACTCGGGGTACACCCAGGATAACACCCTTCCCCCTCCCCCTTTACCAGTCGCCAGTCTATCAAGGGGCTAGCACAGAGATACAGACAACCCCGCTCAAATGCACACCTATGGCAACAACCAATGAACTTAAAAAGCATGTCTTCGGACTGTGGAAGGAAGCCGGAGAACCTGGAGAGAACCCACACAGACACAGGGAGAACATGCAGACAGAAAGGCCCCAGTCGGGTAATGGATTCAAACCCAGAACCTTCCTGCTGTGAGGTATCAGTGCTAAAAAAGCAGAAAAAAAGTGTTTAGTTCAATGTACAGTCCACCAGTCCAAATAAATGTTCACCATGATACCTTTCAGTGTCCTCATTAGGTATACAGTATACACCATATACAATATACAAACAATGAACGTTTAATGGAATGAAAATAATTGGCAATGACAAGGAAAATTTATGTCAAGGACAATTCATTGTATTCTGGTAATGACAAAAATCTGTTGCAGAATGCCAGATGCAGCCCACCTCTTCTGACAGACATATGGGGGTATAGAAAGCCTGAAATTGTTCCCGCAAATCATTGTGTGAGTAATGAACAGCAGGCACAGGACTCATTTTTTTGATGGAGATGAATTACAAAGAAAGAAAGAAAAGATTGGAAGGCCAACAACGCAACGACACAAAAGCAGCAGAGACACGAACGGACAATGCAGCCTCGGCTGCTCAGATCTCAAAGTCCGAGCCCGTGATCGACAGAGATGGCGGTGTCTGCGCCGGGTGACAGGGCCGATCCATTTGGCGCGACGGGCGAAGATACAAACAACAGCTGTCTAAAGGGAGTAAGGTAGACTTCAATCAGCTAAAAGGTGATAAAACATAATTAATTCAATCACACTCTCAGTCCCACTCCCTCGCCAGAGAGGGAAGAAAAAAAAAAAAAAAAAAAAAAAAAGTAGGTATGCATTCACATTGGCAAGTTAATGGGAAGCTGCACTCAGTTTCTTTCAAAGCCCTTTCTCCCCATTATATCCGGTGCTTGCATCTAATTCTGAGCGGATTCACAATGCAGGCCATGCCATTAAACTCACACTCGCTCACGCACCCACCATTACCTGTGCCCGCGGATAAAGAGATTTATTCATACACTGCATGTTGAAACAAAATGATAAATGATGACCAGGTGACTGATAAAAGACTACAGTGTGAAAAAGTGCACGTACGTCTGTCTAAGAGACCATTAACCCACCCAACGGACGAACTTAATAGGCCATGGTGACGCAGGCTGTGGATACTGCACCCAACCACGCACTGCAACTCCTTAAAAACCAGATGGAGAAACAGGCAAGGATGGAGCAAAGAGTTGGTGGGGGCGGTGCAGCCTGAAAATGAACCAGCATCCGATTTCTTCTCGTCAGGCTGGTGTGAAATATGTGCCGGGAAAATTAGTTGTTTGTCTGTGAAGCTCATGTCGGCCTGAAGGCAGATGTGGGGAGATCAGAGGAGGGTGTGATTTGTGAGCATGAGTGGTGTTGAGAGCCACAAATGAGGAAGTGCGCGGGTAAAGTGTACAAGCGAGTCTAGATGTTCATTCGAGGAAGTGTATATCCCTGAGAACTGGTGCACCGGCGAAAAGTACAATCCACTTCCCCGAGGCGCTCGTCTACTGCTACAGCAAGGTGTGAGGGATGAGAAAAATAGCTATTGAAGGCAGAGTCATGTTTCAGCACAATTGCTACCTGCCGTAATACAAGGCCTGCTACATCCTGTCTCCCCTGACAACCAAACCCCATGCTCCAGGGACTAGTTGGTTACACAGAAGAGATTTTGTTCTCTCCGATGTCCAAAGTGATGTCAAAGAAAAACATGAAGCTCCTGTTACCAAGACAAAAATCCGCAGCAAGTGAAAATAAATCAATGACTAACTTTTCCCTCAGTTGGTCAGATTTTAGTCAGTGAGGCTTTTAAAGTGAAAAAATATTTCTGTAATATGTAGCTGCAGGTTTAGTATTTTTTATCTATTTTTAAACTCCAGGAATTAATATTAATCAACAACTACATCACATTAACAATAAATCACTGCGCATGAAATAAAAATGAACTTCTTGCAGCGAATGAGCTCACAGATAATTAGCCCATTACCAACTCTGAACCCCTGCAAAGCTTTCTGGACTCTTGTAGCTAACTCCGCTAACATTTACCATGTGTTCAGTCTCACTCCTGTCGCTTTCAGAAAGTCTGTTTAAAGCAGCAGGATGAAACAGTTTTTACGAGGCTTTGATAAACCCACTGTGCACTACCTGCTCCGAGCCAAATGACAGACTAAAGACTTGCTGGTTAAAAAAAGGGAAAAGCTACAAAGTCAGATGTTTTTCTCAGAAGTTAGTAGAAAATGAGTCGGAGCCAAATAGAGAGAGTAAATATTGGACATGCAAGCATCAACTGGGCAAAAACACAACTCAACATGAATGTTAATGTTGCTGTATCTATCAACTTTCTGATAACATATCCATGAAAAGAGGTCAGTCAGTCAACACTTAAAACATATATATAAATGAAAAATATATACGGTTTCATAGACAATTTCATATGCTCACAAAAGGAGTCACCTGTAAATAGTTATTGTCTAATAGTAACTACTGTAATAAAAATTAGGTAAACTGACTGATAAACCTGGCAAACAGGCAAAAAAGAAAAACTTAACTGCTCTAATTATGTTTTTTTTTTGTTTGTTTTGATTTGTTTTTCTTATACTGGCAAAGGGATAACATGTAGTAGGAGTAGTAGTGGTAGAGTTAGTAACTAATATTGGCCAATAAAAAATCTGAAACATTTTGCAAATAATGAGGCCCATTGGGGAAGACCAAGAACTGATACCAAACTAGCTTAAAATATGTTAGCACACGTGAGCGGTTTGTGTTTCCTAGTTTTTTTCTGTGTTAAAAATATGTGCGGCAGCTTAAGGCTTGCAGGTTGTGTAAATAAATGCTTGCCATTCAAGAGGTAACATCAGCCATACTATGCTGGACGACTGTTGGCATGTAGAAGTTTTTGAAACAGTTTAGCGAGATAACAACAGGAAAGTTTAGCTAGCATTTTGGCGCATTTAGGTCACAACTGTCCACAGCTCGACTTTCTCCAGCAAATCCCCCCTTAGACCTGCTAAATTATTAAATTAAAACATATATAAAGATTAAAACTGTTATGTTTGTACCAGGTTGTGTACATTTTCATTTCGGTTATTGATTCAGTTGCGAAGGCAAGTGGCCATTTTCAAAAACATTCTGTTTACGGTTTGCTGTTCGTTACAGCTCATGACTCAGTCTGCCGGTTCAGTTTGAAAGGCCGCTGGAATACATCGCTTTGATAAGAGAACTTATTAGCAAACAAAACATAACTGAGCAGCCAGATGAAAAGGAAAATGGAATTAAAATTTAACTGCCTCTTACACAGATTGATTTTATGTCACAAATGAATATCAGCGAACTCATACATCATTCGGAATGGATACTTCTTAGGACGTCTAAAATAAAATAATATGTAAACTTATTTTCATTTGCTTTTACTCTTCGTCCCATGATAGATCTCCACATCATTGTGCAGTGTAGCGCACTCACATGCAGGACTGCACATAATAACGCCATTACGAGCAAGTCATTTAGTTTGTATTCAGTCTTATATTTTCCTTCTGTAACCAGGTTAAAAATATCTGCCAGTGCTGATATCATATAATGAATAGGAAGCAGTCCAGTTGTATTAGGTACTAAATGCCTATTGTGAGATGTAGTAAATTGGCTTGAGGGAGGCCACACCAAAAAAGAAATAAAAAAATTAAAATGATATGGATGCT
This sequence comes from Mugil cephalus, assembly GCF_022458985.1. NCBI lineage: Eukaryota > Metazoa > Chordata > Actinopteri > Mugiliformes > Mugilidae > Mugil > Mugil cephalus. The sequence continues at coordinate 14,077,422 of NC_061787.1, forward strand.
TTCCAAAATAAAAATACAGCCTTTGCTTCCATTTGTTGCACCAGTGGGTGATCATTGAGAAAAGACCTGCAAGAGGGGAAGGGAGCATAATGCTTTAAAGATCCACACAATGAGACGGAGAGCAGAAGGGAAACAGAAAGGTTTCTGTCTTAACGTGGATAATTACATTTCTACCTTTCCCTGGCAGTTGCATAGCCTTAATGTTCGTAATTAATTTCATTATTTTTGGCCCTGGCTGTTGAGTGCAGATTAGTTCTCTCCGAGTTGTGAGGATAAACACATGGTAATTGCTTATTACTCTCACAGCCCACATTAGATTATACTAAAGCCAAAGAATTAGAAAATATCCAATCACCTTTAGCTAAAATTCAAAACCTGCTGGTGTTATTGTTGTCGCTCGTTTTTATTTCCCCAGTAAATCCTTTTCAGTGTGTGTGTAACGCTGTCGATCAAACCGTAACCACGCTCCAGACCGCGTTGCTCTGCCGAGGTTCTGTTCTGTTTGCTACTATGGCCTTCTAGATAAATTAAACTGTAAAACTTTAAATAAATAATGTGCACATTTTATCTTTGAAACACATTTCTTTATATTATTTATTTATAACCTCTGCAAACATCATCTTCTCCTGCTGAACAGCTATAAGAGCAAGGATGAAGAGGTCTTCCTCAGCTAGACCTCTGATTGCTTTTTATCGGAAATTTAGCTGGATTTGAATAGAGAGCCTTCTCCTACGCTCCAGCATGTCCATATTTAGCAGGCTTATAAAACATGGTACTATGGCAGGTTTTCACCAGAAGCAAAATGATTCTTAAAAGATTATTGGGTATTAAACACCCCTAAGATGTATATATTCCCTTCATCACACCAATTAAATCTCATTAAAGTCTTGTCTTGTTGAATTGAAAATTAATTTGTGTGACGAGTCATATTCCTACCAAACATATGTTTTAATCTTGTCTCAAGACTTAAGTTTTGGTGCTTTCCAGGGATTGTTTTAAGGGATTTCCAAAGCAAGCATTGGTTGAGATCTTCTCGCTTTATTATTTGACCAGCAAGTTTGTGGAAGTAAAACAGAGTGGAAAGGGTCTCATCAGACGGAAGGTGTGACATTGTACTACTGATAAACAGCAGCAGATGGTGGAGATGCAGAGAAAAACTGGTAAACTGGTACGGAATGGAATGGAAATTCTTGCAAACACAAATTGTTCAGAACTGAAGCCAGTGTGTTGAAGCCTAAATCATCAGCTCAGGGTCAATCTCCCATGCACTAACAAAAACACTCTCCTTGCATGGTTACCTGGTGATTAACAGAAAAACATCATCACAGAGGTTGTTGGAGAAGCACAGGTTACATTTATCTGACCAGGTGGCTTTTGAAATTAATATCAAAATGGAAAAAAATAAATGTCACACCCTGGATTCTTAGTTAATTAATCTATTGTACCAAGCACCTGTTTGGTCTTACTGGAATCCTGTGTTACGGTGTTCAGATGGTACTCACCGTTACCGTTACTGTAACTGTTGTACTGTTACTGAGTTAGTTTGACACCTTCAGCAGTGTCTCGTTGATGTGGTTAAGAAGCATGTCCTCAGCCTCTGTACACGTTCAGAAGTATCCAGTAGGTTCTCAGCAGTTTGGTTTTCCCCCTCCGTCTCTGCTGGTCTACTGCTAGCACAAAGGAGCTAACTAGCAACAGTCCGCACTGTGGTCACAGTTTAGCATCAATTAAGAAGACTGATGCAAGCTTACATCGAGTCTCACTAATTGGCCTATCAAACAGATTGATTGAATAAGAGTTTCAAACTTCCCCATTGACAGAGCAAAAATTTACACAATCACCACCAGAGAACTTTCAATTTAGTGTCCATTGGTAGCACTGTACTTTATACTATGTCTTTATACTAAGGCTTTTTTAATTATGACAGAAGTTTCAAGATCTTTTGTCAATTAGGAATGAAAGTCCACTGGAACTACACTAGTTGATCTGTTTAAGCTGCTGCCCATTATAAGCGTTTTTACTACTACAATAATTAAATTTGCATCGCAGGCAGGCTATCAGCACAACAACAGGAACTCAGTCTGGTATATTTACTTAAATTCAAATATTCTGTTCCAATCAAGTTGTAATTCGATGGCCTTGTGTTCGACATAATCGAGTTTAGTGCTTTAATCGTATTTGAATGCGTTCTAGGTGGTTTTGCCCTGTATTGTCCGACCATGAGAGAGCATACTGAAAGCAGCATGGATGCCACACAGAAACCTCCATAAATCTAATATCCTGTCCAGTTCAGTGATGTAGCGGCACACACACAGCATGTGACAGAAAGTAGATTTTTAATACCATACACATAAAGTCTGACGAGTTACAGTGGGCACCGAGTAAGGTTTAGTGAAGCAAAACCGGCGGTGAACCTTGCACAGGATCCACATTTAAAATCTATCCACAGGCAGTAAATTAGTTGTAACCCACTACAACCTTCTCCCATGTTGAAAGACGAACCCCAAAAACTTTAAAGTTCTTACTCTTTTGTGACCACTTTTGTCACCTCTCTCACCCTCTGACTCGAGGCTCAACATGTGGTTACTTGTGCTCAAAGGCAGAAGCACACTTATCTGTCCTCACCAGCAGAAAATCTACCCGAGAAGCACATCAGAGGAGCAGGCTGTTATGAATGGGTCATAACTCCCGTAACAAGATCTCCACACAGACACCTTGTCTGGGTAGGAGGGTAGGACGTGCAACAATGCTCCATTGTATGTGGCTGGTTTTCAGTGCAGCTTGGTGAAAAGACGAGGTAACGAGATCTTAGCCGCCAGGAAAGTACACCAGGGGAATGGCGACCCAGTGGAAAAAGAGAGAGATAAGATGGATCACAGTGCCAAGAAAAACAAATCGTCTCCAAGAATATCTGTGAACCGCTTCTGTGTTTACTCATTTACATATTTACATAGTTGGACATTTTGACGCAATCGCTTGGGAGCTAGCAAAGCTATTGAATCTAGGAGCTGCCTTCCAGATTTTTTCATCAATTCAAATGTATTTCGCAAAACCATGAATAGAGAGAGTTTATACTGTTAATTCTGGTTTTAATATATGTTAACCCGTCATCCAATTAATATAGCTCCATGGGTCATGCTACAATCTCCACCAGTGTTGGTGGTTGCAGACATAAGTTGCACAATGTGATTTTATTGTGAAATTCTATGAAATGAAGGTTGCAAGACCATTGACGGCATTGTGTTATTGGGAAGTACAAATACATTTTACTTCACGTGAAATCAATGGCTTACTGCTCAAAGCACTGAAGATGATTTCGAACTGCTTTCTCCCGAGAAATATTGGTTGTGACACTTTACGTGATATGCATCTTTAAAGTCACTCAATCCGTAATTTTGAGTAAACAACTGAGTCTGGCGACTGAGTGTAACATGAATGGAATAGTTATACATTACTTCCCTGACAAAATGAGCAACCAGCTAGAGAAGAAAATGGAGCAATTGGCAGATATAATCCTTTAGAAGTCACATACAGTGATGGAGATGAAAGGAGAGTTAATTAACAGACGCTGCAAAGAATAGACAATATAGATCAAAATTTGATGTGCAACAACTATTAACTGACATGTTTGCCAATATCCACTGACAGCGGAGAGACACAATCTGAGAAAAACCAATACATTAGAGTATGTGCAGGTAATTATTTTACCTTTGTGTATGAAACCACTTGCATTCAGAAATAAGCGTACTGAATCATACATTTTCATCTAATCACTTGCAGGCCAACACAGTTAATGTATCTGACCACAAAAAATTTTAAAAATATAGAAAAAGTCTTCTTCTTGAGGAGCTTGACAGGCCCAAGGCAACACACACACATACACACATCAGCTTATTATGTGTAACCGGACTCAACTCAGAGATCAAATTCATTTTCTCAATTTCTAGCTGTCAAGTCCACATACACGTGCGGAGTATAGAGCGCAGAGATCCAGAGCATGTTAAAGGCCTGAGTAAATTTCTTGTGAAGGACTGGAGGAGCTCTCCTGGGATGCAGCAGCCTGGCCCTGCCACTAAAGGTAATAGGGTCAGACAGCTGCACATTAGCTGTGGATCATTTCCTTTGACACAGCCGCTGATTTCACTGGCAGTGGCAGTGCAGAGCCCGTACCTGTACCTGCCAGGCATATCTGTGCTCACTGCGGAGAGAGGGCAGCCAGCGGAGCGCCTCTTCGCTCCCTCACTTCCCAGGTACACTTCACGCCTTTCGGATTCTCCCCCCAATATCTGCATGTGAAGCACGGTAAGCTTGTTTCATGGAAAACACACAGAAGCACGTGCGTGCGCTCTCTCATCATGCGTATATACTAAGCGGCCTGTTTTAGCCGGAGAAGCATCGTTCCCCGAAGATGCGAGGTTAGGCCATTCATTTCACAGAAACACGAGCAGATCAGACTGAGAGAGCTCCCTCTCCCCAGCGCTCCTCATTTGAACAAGACAAACACAAGGCTGGTAATTAAAGATGTAACAAAAGCTCTGTCAATTGTTTCTCCTCTCATCTCCGCGGTCGCATCGCCATGCATTACAGCGCAAAGCCTGGTCTGGTGTGCTCCTGGAATCAGGGCTGCTAGCTAAGGTTCAGCTGTCCTCACATCCACTAGATGGGGGGAAAAAAAATAAATAAAAACACCTCTTCCCCTGTTGAAAGAGAAAGCAGCACTCCAGTGCCGGTGTTGTTCTTTTGTTTTAAGCTTCATAATATCAGGGATGAAGATAATGAAATCCTTCAGAGCTCATAGTGATTTATATTGCATGAGTGAGCAAGCTGGGATTTGGCGTCTCGCTCAAGGACACTTTGACAGCGCACATGGCTGTTGATGGACGTACGCTGGCTGTAGAGGGAATTGAACATGTGAGCTGATGCGAGTTCCTTTTCTGCAAACATTTTTTGAAGACGGAGCTGCTCTTAAGGCAGAAATAATCTCATTGATTAAGTTAAAGCTCAGTGGGCAGAGTCAAAGAACTTCTGTGTTACACAGCGTGTTGAGGAAACTCACAAAGGGCTCCGGTCAAAAGGAATGACTTTTTTTTTTGTCGGGCTCGCAGCAAACTATTTGTCTTAAATAGGGCTTTATGTGTTGATGGACGACAGCACTGTCACAAATGTACACGTGATCCGAGCGCTGTGGAGTTAAATTTATATCAAACAAAATGTCTCTGATTTGTTGTCGGACTATCCAATCAGTCGAAATACGCACCATAATAAAATGGAAAAACCGTGCTAACAGATTCATATTATGAACCATTGAGTCTGAAAAACACCATATTTCAAAGTCAATTTTTGAAGGACATTTTCAATTTACCTCAACATGGATACCTTTATTAGGATGTACTAAAGTTAAGTGCTAAGATGTGGGAACTTGGGGACACTGCTTAAATGCAGACATAGCCTTACAGCGATAATGCATTTAAGGATCCAGATCTTGTAATGTAACAATGACGCATCAAGATTTTTATTTAATCCTGCTGGACGTGGGCAACAAATACCTGGGAAACATGGTTGAATGACAATAAACAAACATTAAACCTTGAACACATCCAGTTGAGCGACTGTCCATATAGCTAACTTTACTATTTATTGCTGCTGTTCAGGTTTTGGGTGCACTAGCTAGGAGGACACTTCGAAGAGTTCTTGTGTCTCACTGATTCCATCTAAACAAATACTTAGTTAACAGTCAATTTCAATGTCGGACCAGAGTGATTCTTTATCTGGGACACCCTTTCATACTTATCTATGGTATTATACATTATATATACTACACCAGAGGCTCCTGCGTTAACGCAGACCCTGCGTTGACCTCGTGTAGCTGACATCCAACTCCCCAGAAATGTAACAACGTGCTGCAGCAACACAGAGAGCAAGAGTTGTGATCGGTCCACTTGGTTGTTGTGCATTTCCACTTAAGTATTTACAGTTGATCCTCCATCTCCACAATTTTCAAACTGATTGATTTGGATCAATAAAGGATCAGGAAATCAATAAAGAAATTTGAAAGTTTCAGCCGTCATTGTTGAAAGTGAAGCAGGAAGTAGAAACAAAAATCAACCCGACTGGCAAAAAAGACACAGCGCCATCTAGCAGTTGGGTGGAGTTGTTACAGTGCAAGTCAGACTGACGAGCGCACAAATATAAATGTCTCACATTTGTACAGTTCTGCGCAGTATAAATTACACATTAGGGTGCTTTCACATCTTCGATCAGCTTGTGTTTATAGAAAAATAAAAGTTCGGATACGCCCTCAACACTACGTTTTTGCAAACTGTTTTGTGATCGGTCATAATTTTTCATGAAAACCTGGACTTCAGATAGTGGGGAAATCAACAGCGAGTGTGGCCAGTGGCATTTATTGCTGTTCTGTGATTCATGCACCTGTGTTCCGTATATGAACAACGTGCTAAGGTTGATCAGGCACCTAGGATACAAGTAGTAATATGTGTTCACATTGTAAAAGAACCACTCCGGAGAGTGATTGCAATCAGGTTGAGACCACCCTATCTAATCGCTCCCTCGCTGAACACAAGTATGTTACGAATAGAATAAACAATATCCCAGGCCAGCAACACAAATGTTTAAAACAAAATGATAGGCAAATATCGATTCCTACTTCAGTCAGACCCACCAATTCCAATTTACCTAAACATTCCTGAGGCTAAAACAGTTTTATTCTTTACAACCTGTCAAATTGGTCCACCTCTACTTAGTATTTCTTTTTGCAGAAACGTGTTTCTACATGGCAGTAATTGCTTCAGGGAGCACAATGCTGTTGTTAAAAATGATCGCTAAAGATGGAAAGATCAGACCAAAGTTGTAATGAGTCCACACAGTACCGATCACATCCTTGGGTATAGAGATCAGCAAAAACAAGGTTTCAAGACGCCATCAAGGCCTTTAAAAGAAGACTACTCGAGCTTCACCACTCACTGTAGCTGTGCCACGTCTTCCATCTATAAACTTTAAACTACTTCAACACTAACTGGTACTCTGCTCCCAATACTGCCGCACGGCACACTGACTTTCTGGCTATATCATCTCAACTAAATCTTCAGACGTCAAACTGGAGGTGTCATATTATCCTTTTTTTTGCACGTAGAGGATGAATTTTGCTGCAGATAATGCACAGATCAGTCCCAGGAGTGTCACATCTTCAAAAACCCATTCATAGCAGAAGCAGAAGTGATGGCAATTAATTCCGACTTCAGGAGCTCCGGTCTGCTCTCTTCTACATTTGTCAATACCAAATGTTTCCACATTCTTCGGATAGTTTTTGTCAGCTCAGTAAATGAGGTATTAAAATTCTCCTTTGCTCTGTGGTTGTCTATCCGGCACAAAAGAAAATAAAAAAATAAAAATGACTCTCCTTTAGGAATAACTGATGGAGACGCTTTCGGCACCTTCCGGATCCTGCAGATCCCGCTTCACTGTGGAGCCGCACGCAGCAGTAGAGTCATTAGAGAAGTCTGAGACAGATGATTTCAGATCAGTCTGTCACCAACCCCTGGGTTGCCACCCCAGCGCAGCGTTAATGGGAGCATTATTAAATCAGCCAGATTTTGGTGGGATCAAGCAGCCACTTAAACCTTTGTTCATCCTTCTCGCCCACATCCTTCTTATGTTTTTTTCCCTTCTCTGTTGATACAGCTCTTTCCAACATAAGTGTAAGAACACATAAAATTCCTTTTTATTCATCCTTGGGCTTAAATATAAGTTTTTAAATTTCATAAGGTTTGATTGTAAAGCTGAAAGAGCAGAATCCCTGAAACATTTAGAATAAAGAAGCTATTGTACAAGCAGGTCTATCAACCTGAAATTAAGTGAATAATGAAAAAGGTCTAGGAGACGGTGCCCTTTAAAACTTGGATTTTTTGGCCCCATTAGCAGCTCAAACAACGGAAAAATTACACTTTCAAACAGATGGGCAAAAAAAGCCAATGTGCCCCCAAAAAATGAAACCTAATGTCCTAATGGTTATCTTTTATCTCAACTTCAACCAATAGTTTTACATGTAAAAATTAAAAAGAGAACAGAGGATAAACCTCAATATCTTTGATCATACTTTGCCTCCCCTCAAATACCAACCTGATGTAGACATTTACGAACTTCAGGGGATTAATTGGGCTGAACCCGACTTTGTGACTGACGTGTCTTTCCTGATCTTTAAATGGACTTTCATGAAAGTTGCTACGGACTCATAATGACTTTGGTTGTCACCTGATTTTTCCTCCCAGCATTACCATGAAGGTGGCATGTATGACCTGAACTGAAACATCTCAACAACTTTTGAATACTGCCTGTCTTCAAGAACCGCAACAAGAATGATATTTACAAAGTGAAGTGTAAATTAGTAAATTAGCCTGAATTGTAATGACTTTGCAATTGAAATGTCTCTCCAGCCTTTAAATGGAAAGCTGGAACAGAAACACCTAGACAACAGATCCTACCATTATTCCCTGATGTTTCTTTTAGCATTACCAATGAGACCTTTTACGACTAGAAGTGAAATATCTCAACAACTTTTGAATTTATTACCATATAATCTGGTGCAGACGTTCCATGTTCTTTGGATGAACATAAATGCAATGTACACCATAACCCAAAAAACTTAAGTAATTAACCACAGCTCTTTATATATAATTAGCCAAAGTTAACATGCGGCTAAATATCTATCAACAAAATAGCGTTTAGCTTAAAGCTGTTAATGAAGCTGTTTTTTTGCACATTGCCCTTTAAGCTAAACAAAAGCATAATTGCAAAACAACACTTTAAATGTTTACAAGATTTGAAAGACTGCATATTTTATTTTATTTCATGTGTTCAAAATGAGATTACTTCCCTTTGAATTCTTTGTAATGTGTACAGCGCCGTGATGCTTTTTATACAGATATATATATATATATATATATATCCACTCTGCCTGTGGTTTGTCATCCCTCCTCCATGATCTGGAGTCTATACAAGATCTTCAGTGCGAATGCCCTCTTGGCATACTCTCGTATGAGGGTGGACAGAGGTTGGTTGATGTTTACAAAGCTGCATACAGACATGAATTAAACACATTCACCACCCCTCCTGCAGCACCTTGTAAAGCCACCAACATGGGAGTCGTCGGCGCGATCGTTAATGCACCGGTGAAAACGTCATGTCCTTTGGTAAAAGGGTTCAGTCCAAGATCCCCTGACCTTCTGATGGTGCGTTTGTGTGAATAAAGTAGCGGCATAGCACAGGTTTTGTGGATCCAAGACCTTCTGAGACGGGTCCTTTGAAGCTTTTAGTTGCCAAGTGACAGGGGGGAAATAATGTATGCAGTGAGAGACTCCAGGTGGAGGAAGGACTTCACAACTGTACTAATAGATTTCTTTATGCGCTGCTAGTTAACGAGGAATCGGCCAAGACTGGGCGACAGCTTCATCTATGGTGCTGCACGAGTTGGAGCAAATAAAGCGGCACCTGCCGTAACTCCTGTTCTTCTCCTCTCATTGTTTTCACTGCGTTTGTTAAGCTGGAAAAGGAAACTTGTCACGCACTTTGAAAGAAGCCACAGCTTTTTCCACTGTGATAAACAGGTTTGTTTGGAGGTGGAGGGAGAGGAAAGTGGTGGACGGTGTTGTTTAAACCCCTGCTGAACCATTCCTTCCTCTGATCAGGACCAAACCACAAACACCACCAACAAAGGAGACATTTATCCTGTGTGTGTTTGTTTCTGGTTAGCTGTGGCTGCCTGTGTATACACCCCCTGCATACCAAACATCTTCTAATGGATGTTTGTTATTCAATCCAATTGTTATTCAATCGGCTCTGGGAAGTGAGTGTAGAAACTTAGTCAAACTTGTTGATATGAGTCGTGTGCGCTTGCTGCCTGGTGTTTTGAACGGCAGAGATGTTTCCATTCGGTTAAATAAATGCAGAAGTCCTTTCTCCTCGGTTGCTGCCACAGCGCTTGTTAACTCTAGAGCGCGGACGCTATTTTTTCATTTGGAGAAACGTGTTTTCCTTTCTTTTTCCCCAAATTCATTTTGTTGGCTGTATGTAAATAATTGAACAGGAATAACATCGCAGACAGAAGACATTCATAATTCAGGCATTTCTATGTTCTGTGTGCATTTTTTTTCTTCTGCGTCCGTCTTAACGCATGTGCTCGCCCTTAATTTCGACTTCAAAAGCTGTTCCGGTCTTTCATTTCCAGTGGCACAGATAGGGTCAAAGGGACAGTGCGGAGTAGGGGTTATGGGAAATGACAGGACAGGGAGGGGTAAATATCAGACGCTGTTCCTGAGGTTTGCGGTCCTGCTGCTTCGAGGCCCCGTGTCTCCTCGGCTCCTGTCAGCTCATCAAGGCCAAGTCCCTGCCTATCCCCGCTGGTAAACCGCATCAAAAAGCCCAGGGAGCCTTTTATCCCAAACAGAATGCCGCCTCATGTCACAGCGGAGGTTCGGCAACAAGCCGCACACGGATGGCAAAGTTTAACACGTCGGAGTGAAAGTCAATACCCTGCTGAGGTGGCGTCGCTCAGACACGAGAGGGGGAAATGGTGAAAAGGTCACCGGGAAAATAGGATCTTGAAAGACACAGCTTGTCTGAGACAAGAGCACGAGAAGCAGGAAGCCAGATGGAGCCAGGCAGGCACTTAATGTCACGGTTCACTCTTTCGACCCTGTGCCGATTCCGATGCCTCACAATTAAGGCCAAACATCTTAGTTTTGTCTTTTCCACCAATTACTGTAAAGGTTACTGCAGCTTGGCTTGTGTACACAAATCACCCGTTCACGTGTGTGTGTCTCCCTCAACAAAGACACAATGACTTCCCCGTCTAATTTCCCTTTGTTTCGACCCGTAGCCAAAATCAGACATGAAAAGGCTTGACTGCGCACCCCAAAGACACAGAAGAGCTCTTTGTACTCGGGCTTGTTCTGCTCCATGCCATTTCTAATCTCGGGCAGAAGGGAAGAGAGCAGCTCCTCTTATCTTAGATGACATGGAGGCTTTGCTCCCCCTCTCTGGAGCTCTCTCATCTTGTTCTTCTGAAACCTAACCCCCTTTCATGCATTCCCCTAGCGGTGGCTGTGGTGGCGAAGTGATACGCCGAACGAGACTGGCTGAATTCTGTTTAGGTTATGCCATTTGAAGGCTGTTACGCGACAAGCAAGGGTGAAGGAGCAGGGCATTACCTCCGATGCTCTGTATTTTTCATCAAGTCTGGTGCGGCCGTAACTGTTTTCATTATTTTTAATTGCCTATTTGATCCGCAGCACCATTAAGAGCTTATTTAACATTCAGTCTTGGGGCAGCAGGTCAGGTGTTTATTAACTGGTAGATTGTGTGCTTTCTCTGGAAGCAGACCTTTTGAAAATGTTCCCCCGATGAATGACTGTCTCCAAGTCAACCCGAACGTTTATTTATTTATTTTTGCTGGTACTAATTTGCATGTGGTCAAATTATGCAGGTGAGGGCAGATTGGGGTGTTTGAAATGTAGCAGCGCATAATTGCAGTAAAGAGTGGCGTGTTCCTGAAACCATCTCGATATATTTGTACAGACAGTACAGATCTTCATTTGAAACAAGAACAATCTGTGTGTTGTCCTACTGTGAGCTATTTTCATTATTAACAAATTGTCCATGTTTTATTTGTTGTTGCTGCTAACTGCGTCAAGTGACCTCAGAGCACACGGACATGGACGACTACTTAGGGTTAAAAAACAGCTGACAAGAAGCAAGTCTAACGTCCATGAAATCTGATTTCAGAAGTTCAAAGGTTTGTTGTAAGAGGTGTAAAAAGAGCTTTGAGGTGACAGAACACGTCACGGCTTTTAGAAACCTACAGCGATCAACCTTAAGAGGAGGCGTTGATCCGATGCGTAAAAAAAAGCACCGTGTCCCAATAACATCCCACATATCACCGCGAAACCAAAGTCCAGCCCCATGCAGAACACAACTGTATCCAATCTATTTCTACGGCGGATCTAGCTCTTTGTGAGGAGGCCCGAGGGGACTTGTTTTCCAGACGTCCACCTCCGTAACGGACTTTAAAAACAGACACAGGCCCTTCCATAAGTCCTAGAACTTCAATTCGTTCTGCCAATTATCATTCTCTTCGGTGCCTCAGTGACGGAAGGTGTTGTTCAATGGGCCTGAATGCCACCGTCTCCGTGGCCCGCCCCGACAAAGAGGGAGCCCCTGACTTTACTTTTTTTTTTCTCTGGGGGTCCAGTCAAGCATACGCTAACAGATCGGCCGGGGCGCTAACCAGTCAGGTCTTCAAAGAGACAAAGACGACGGGGCGGGCGACAGAGAGGGGGAGGCTCGGGTGGCAGTGGCGAAGAAGAATGACCTGCCAAATGAGAAAGAAGACATATTGAAAGGGACAGAGTGGGAGAAAGAAGAAAACATATTGAACCGATGGAGAAGTACAACCTTTTGACCATCTGGCTCAGTAGGTGACAACAGCCTTCATCTGTATTTTTAGAGCTGTACAACTCACCAAATTACTCTGTCAGGAAGATTAAGGAGAGTCAAAGGGCTGTCGAGTGGAAAAAAAAAAAAAAAAAAAAAAGAGCAAAGTCGTCTCAATGGGCTACGGCGGCGGAGAAACTTTTGCCGGCTTCAGGCTGGTGCGCCGTCGCTTTATTTGGTTTCTAAATATAATATGGAAACGGCTCAGACTGAGTTAGGGAAAAAAAAACAATATTCTCATTTCTGGTTAAACATGGTTGAGTACGTCTCCAATATGATTTCACTTTCCCGAGCCTTCCTCCTCCTCCCGGGGAGAAACCTGCAAGAGACTCGACTCTGAAAACCTCTTTTTGCTGCATTAATTCCATGATTGCTTAAATGAAACACCGCTATTTTCTCGCTCAGCGCTAAACAGGGATCTCCGTGACCATGACTAATCTTCGGCTGCACTTATTGTGCGCGTGTTGGCGCGTGCCTATTTCTTTCTGCCTTTTTTGCCAATTTGGAAAACTAATTGCTCTAACTCTGACCGGGCAAGCGGCAGAATATAATGCAGTTTAAAGCTTCATCTTTTTTCCTGCCTATAAATCCTCGCACAGATCGGGGCCGTGTACAACACCGACTCATTAAAATGTATTAGGCAGGGTTTGTGAGAGGTGATTTTTTCTTTTTTTTTTTCCCCCTCTCATCCTTTTTCTACATCGTCGGTCTGTGATCCTGCACCTCTGGCAATCTGCGCACTCCCAGCCAGCGCACGCTCGTGAGTTTCTCCCCCACGCCGGTCACTTTTATTCACTTGCAAATACACTGGAATGAAATGGGCTGCCTTTGTGGCGCGCGCAGGAGCACTTCACTCCACTGCTTACTATCTACCACCTCTCTTCTCATTCCTTCATCCCTTGCTTGCCTGATTTTGCCCCCCCCCTCCACCCCCCCTCCACCCTCGTTGCAATTTCACCCGTCTCCTGCTGTCAAACTCCACCGCCCTCCCTCCCTCCCAGTTCCTTCCTCTTCTCTGTCCACTGCTCCTTCCCATGCCGGAGGTTGTAGATTGCTGGATTACGCTGGAGCCTGGGGGAGGTCGTCCCACTGATTGTAAAGAGAGGGACAATTGGTCCTTTAGTCTGATTGGGTCCCTAGAAAGGCAACACCCGGGATGAGAGTGTGCAGACAGCACGGGAGAGGCACAGAGCGGCAGCGGCAGAACAGAGGCAGCACAAGAAGACACATATTTATTTATATGCAGACGGAAAAAGAGTGCGAGAGGGGGGGAAACTTTACAAAGAGGCCAGGGAGAGACTCGCGTGGACTCAAGGTGACTTTACGGGAACCGATGCACTGCAGGCGGCAGCTTTCGCAACTTTTACAATGGAAATTTAGCAAGCGTGCGGGGAAAAGAAGCGCACACACATAAGAGGAGAAGAAGAAGGAGCTTCACAGGAGAAGAGCCTGAGAAAGAGGAATAAAGTTGAAAAGAGAGAAGGGAAAAAGGTAAGGTGTGGATTTTCATTTATTCGTTTGACTTTCAGCGGTGACATTTGGAAAAGAAACGCCAGTAAGACTGTGTACGCGGGGAGGGATGAGCTAAAGGTGACAGGATAAAGGCCGTCTTTACAGTTTAACTGATATGCAAAGAAACAAATGAGTCAGAAGCAGGCAACTGTTCACGGGCTCGTGGCACGTTAATAAACTTTCTGTGGCCTCAGACGCGGCTCCGATTCTCAGCACGTTCGCACTGTCGCTACTTCAAACAAGTCATGCTGAAGGAGAGGAATGCCTGTCTGCCTTTTACGGACCTCTGATTGGCATTCAGACGGTCAGTCCACCGCCTGAGCCAAGGTTCTCGAGATGAGGGCTCTTCTTTTTTCTTTTTTTTTTTTTTTTTTTTTAATACTATCAAACCCATTTAGCGAACGCCCGTCTTGTAAGTCGACAAATAAGGTGCCAGATTGGAATGTGCTTCGACGCCGGAGCAGGCAGACTTTTGTTGCCATTATCAGCGAGAGGCAGAGAAGGATTCTCTGAGAGATGAGCTTCGCGCGCAGGCCTCCATATTAACAACACCTGAACGGATTCCGCGGCGGCGCTCGCCGCTCAGATATCTCGAATGACATTTCCAGCCCCTGAAACAGCTGGAACTCCCCAGGTGCAGTTAATTCTACCCCCACACCCCCCACACCAAAACTCAAAAAGAGATTATGGGTCGGATATTAATTTGAAAGGCTCCGTCCCCGAAGATGCCGCTCTTTAATTTGCGACACTGATTGCAAACTTTTCCAGATGACGCTCATGCACGGTGACATCATTCCCATGCACCAGTGGCTGGGATGAACGCCAGTTTGCGTGATTTAATTTCTCCGTAAATGACAAGGCTCCTTTTATGGCCTCCGCCGAGCGATGAGTGAACCGAATGTGCATCGAGGAGGAGAGCGGGGGGCCGAAACGAGTCCAAGCAATCGGAGAGAAAGCTGGAAATAAGTGATAGGGCAGCGCGGAGAGCGGAGCAAACTTCTGAAGGCTCACAAAGGCGAATAGAGAGCGGAGGGCGGGACAAGTAATTAAAAACACCTTACGGTAAACGAGCCGCGGGGAGGGAGGCGTTCGTCGCGACGCAGCGGTGGCGGCATGCACAGCTGCAGAGGCCGGGACCGGGGGGAGCTCCCCACAATTAGAGAGACAGGTTCAAAGCCTGCCCCATGCCAGCGTTTCTGTCCTGAGGGGGGCCATGGGTTGGAGGAATGAGGACGAATAGAGGGTAGCAGCCTGACACACACACACACACACACACACACACACAGAGGCATGCTGTGAACTCATATTCATACACGCACACACACAAACAACTGTGTGATCTTGAGAGAGTTTGGCCAGAATGCACACCTCCCTGAGCCCGAATCTGACTTTGAAGGCTGCCATCTCGCCCTGTGAGCCAGCTGAGGAAGCTGGCTCCTTGCTGTAGGCGGTGATGGTGGTGTAGACCCTCTGCTTCAGAATACACACAAGACCTGGTCAGGTTATCCATACACATACAAAACGTACCAGGCGCCATGCTGAGAAGAAGACCTGTCTATTTAAAAAAAAAAAAAAAAAAAAGTCAGTGCGGCAGCAGCAGAGTCTCGATTTAATTATGTGTAAATACGTAAATAAACATAAAAAATAAAAAAAAAAAGGATGAGGAATGTGGCTCGTCACGCTCCGTACTCGGCCCTGGAAGCAAAATTAGATTCAGAAAAGCCTTCTACATTCCGCAAACAGCACCGCTCGGCTTATTGTGCCCGGCTTATTGAAAGGCACTTTCTCATGCCGGTGCTTCTGCATCTCAAAAAACACACGTCGACGCAGCCCTCCCCTTCGCCCGGGTCGGAGATGCACAGAGCCTCCGAGCTGCCTCCACCGCCGCTTTCCAGCGACCATGCAAAATCAATTGTGGTTAACAAATTGGCCGTGACGTTTCGCCCCTGCCGGGGTGGGCGGAACCCCCTTTTCCATGGGTCCACCCCATTTTTAAGGACCTTTTCCACAGTCTGGGAGGCCTCCTTTCTAAAGCGGAGGTGAGCGGTGCACAGACATGGCCACTGTGAAATTAACACTTTATAATGCTCCACATAGCACTAAAACTGGGCCATCCCATTCTAATGTGCCACACACTGAGCTGGCCCCTGGTAACCTCAATCAGTGAATGGGAGTTTGGTGGACGGAAAAGTCTGTGGCAAGTTATTTATAGGTTCACGCCTAAAAGTAACACTTGCTTAATCTATAAATCATTTGAAATATCTTCCAAATATCTTCGAGAATGCAAAGACATCCAGTTTAAAGAGGTGGAGCTTCTGGCTGAACTTCAACAAGGTGAACAAAGGTGGCGAAGTGATATAATATAAGGGTGAAGACAGTTCGAATCTCACTTCTGACAGAAATCGTCCACGTAGTGTTACAGTGTTGTACTACCCAGCTTTTATTCCTATAAATACAAATTCCGAGCTTTTCCAGTATCGACTCCTCATTAATCTGAACAGGTGGAGTTGAACAGATTCTGTCTGTCAGTCAAACTGTTTGCTTCCTGTTTGTTTTCCTCCACTGGAAGGAAACACTCACCTCTCTCCCTCATGAAGGAAACAGTTTGATATAGTCTGTTGTTGTCAGATCGCAGTTAATGGAGCAGCAGGTGGACTTGGAATACGATGATACAACAATATGGCCCGTCATTTTCTCACACCAGCTGCTCCCCCTGACAATCACCGTCTCCTTCCACTGTCACTCAATTCCTCCTTCTCTCCTCACCTTTCCTTTCAGGGGTTTCTTTCATTTCCAGACAAACAACTGCCAAATTGGATGTTTCAATAGCTCCTTTTTTCTTGCCATTTTGATTTCATGTTACCTAGATGACTCCAAATTGTGTTATTTTTCTTCCCAACACAAAAGGCAGATTCTTCAACCGAGTGGAATGCTTCCGCCGGGTGGGAAAATACCTCGCTGCCTTAAGTCTGGAAAAGCTTTTTCATATGACTGCGCCTCCACCCTCCGCCTTGCTCCTCATCCCTTCATCCTCCCATCCCCTCTGTCCGCCGTTCGCGGTCTGTGTGGCCAGCTGCCGCCCGCTTAAACAAGCGAAATGCCGTAAGATTAGCCGAAGAAAGACGTGTGAAATGTTTTGCCAGCACAATTGCGTCGCATGTCACCTCATTAGGCACGACAAAATGGAGCAAAATGCCCGGGTGCGAGCCGTGACCTTTGGAGGGGAGGGGCCGCGAGCGGAGGCAGAGGTGCTTCTGAGAGGGAAAACGGGGCAGCTAATTTGACTTCATAATGGCAGCCAGGGCGGCTTGAATAGACAGAAAGGAGGGGAGCAGCGAGGTCAAGTGTCAGCCATCCTGGCAAGCAGCCCTCTGAGGGTTTCCTTAACACAAACACGCATGGACGTGCACGCACACACTCAGCCCGGCCTCCCGCTGACAATGCAGCCACGCCTCCCAACCTCCCCTACCTTTTGTGCCTCTTCAACAATGATTAACTGAGTTTGGCCATTCAGAGAGTCTGCAGCGGCACAATGCTCTCTCTCTTACAAAACATAATGGAGTCAAACCATGAGTCAAACAGTCTGTCTTTCTTCCGCTGTTTTTTTTTTTTTTTTTTTTAAATTTTTTTTTATTTTCCATCTCCCCCCTGCTAACAGCCGCTGTGCTTTTCTTTTTGCTTTTCCCCCCTCATTTGGCTTTCTGGCCATAAATCCGCCTATTTTCCTCCAGCCTCATTAATGCAGGAAGGAGCGAGCAGATGCAGCCGTCCTCCTAATACAAAAAACAACAACATGCAGATGGAAGGCGGCCGCGTAGCTCCCTGTGTAAAGGTATCGATTAGCTCAAGTCGATACGTTAAAAAGAATCTCCTGCAAAAATCCACAGGGTTGACCTCGGTGCTCTTAAAGATTCTTATGATGTTTGCTTCGAAAGGGAGCGATGCAGAGGAAGAGGGCATTTAGAGTCATGAAATCCAACATCCAGGAGATGCCACGGGGGCCAGCCAAACCTGCGATAGGGAAGAATAAAAAACAAAAAAAAAAACACACATGCACAGACAGAGTACACTTGTAATGAACGATGTGCAGCACCGACGGTGGGTTGTAGAACATGGTGTGAATAAAGCAGAGCTGCGGTGTTAACAGAAACACTACAATCTCAGAATATCACACCCTCGGGCCATTTACAGGAGGTGTGAAGGAGCTCACTTCTCCTCGTGACAGGAAGACGGAGAAGGAAGGGAAAGAGAGAGTGGTACATTTCCTTTTTTCCTTTTTCTTTTCTGCTGAAGCGAAACTGCCTGATGTCCCAGAGCTGAAGTTGCTTCATCACTTCTACTTCACACTGGGGCTCCCTTCAGTTCAAAGTTTTAATAAGCATCATTTTAAACACACGGGTCACACTAGATAATGAAAACAAAGGTTCACATACGTTTGCAACTGATATGTAATACTGGCTATTGTTTCTGAATAAATAAATGTACAAGTATTTGGATTCTTGCACAGATGTTGAGGTAGCTAGGTGATTAGCCTAGCGTAGCATAAAGACTGAACGCAGGGGAAACAGGTAACTTGGCTCTCTTGAATAAAAAATCTGCTCTTATTTTGCTACTAAGTAGCAAAGAAAATCTCACTTTTTTACCCAGATTCACAAACAAAATGAATACAGTGATGGTGTACCTAGTTCCCCATCGTCTCCTCCCGTGACCTCGTCACCAGCACACGAGGAAGTACAGCCTCTGATAAACCGCAGACACACAGCTCATTATAACTCAACAAAAACTCAGTAGTAGAGGGATAATCTGGTGGCAGGGAAAAAGATTGCGAGTGCGTGTCATCTCCAGGCCTCCAGCAGCGCCACAGTACACCATGAAAAAGATGTTAGCATCCAAAAAGTCGTAAATCTTAGACTCATCTCCCTCTTTTTTTAATCTTCCAGGACACCGGCAGCTGCCAAAAGGACGGGGGACCAGGAAATAACCGCCCTCGCGAGGAAAGAGGGAAAACTCTAATAAAACACTACTCTGTCCTGCACAATGGGAGAGCAACCGAATCTTCCGAGAGCATCCAGCAACTTGCTCCCTGTGGCACTCTGCATTTTGACCCTTCTACCCCACACACTTGTGGGTAAGCCAGCAGAGGAGGAAAACTCGGCGCCGCTGCAGAGGGTGAAGCGAGGCTGGGTGTGGAATCAGTTCTTTGTCCTGGAGGAGTACACTGGACTGGAACCACTTTATATCGGAAAGGTCAGTGTTAACTACATGCTGTAGGAACACGAGCACACAAGAAGGTGCAAACCTGAAGAAATGGGAAGAGTACGGGTTTCTAGCCTGGTAGGGGAGCAGGTTTGTTGCGTGACCTTTTCACTTGGTGTAGCTCAAGTGAAAGCAGCCTTACTGTAGGTGCTCTAAGTGATTTTAACTCCCAACTTTCAAACAGTGCAAACTCAGAGATCTATAGGGGAGCTCAGCAGCCCAGAGGTCATCTGCAGCTTGGCCAGAGCTGAATGCATGAATGCGAAAGAGAAGATCACGGGTGTGCTGAGGCAAGCTTCAATGAATGCATTAAATAAAAAATAAAAAAATCCCAATTTAATCCCTGGATGCACCCAGTCCACACTGAGACATCTGCCTCTCGTCTGGCCACTTTGAACCACAGCCAGACAGCAGTGATTGAGTTAACTGACTCGAACTGAAGCTTCACTTAGCCTCCGTTCCACAGAAGTGGACGGCACATCTGCAACACAACTGACGTGCTCACAAAGGGCCGCTTTGATCACTCGGCTGCTAAAGTGAACTGAACATTTGATCAATAGCTGTGAGGCCAGTCATCGTTCGGCAGGGAACAACAGAACAACCGCACAAACTGAAAAAACAATTTCCATTATGTCACTGAAAGAAGTATTGTTGCATTGTTTTGTTTTTTCCTTTGAGCCACCTCAAAACTATTGTCCTCCATAAAATAATTTTAAAAGCATGCTCATTGAGGAGAGGAGGCAACTGTTCTTGACGTCTGCAACTTCAGCAAAAGAAACAAGTTAGAGTTGGGCTTTGCTGCCTCCAGACTCGTGGGTTCTAGCTCGAACAAAGATGAAAATATAATGATAATCAGAACTTAACCAGTATTTATGGGGTGTTTTGAGTGGCTTAGTTTCACCCTTAATGTGAAAGGAATGAGCTACAGTAAACCGGTTTTCTGACTTAACTAAGGAGGTATAGTCCTATTTTATAACCAATGCAATATTAAAATGTCTAGAATAATATGTTTATCATCAGTTCTTGGGTAATTTTGTTTTTGTAGCACCCAATATTATTTGCAAAAATGTCTCTTTTGAATGGTGTAGACCTACAAAAGCTATAAAAACTAATGTTTCTACATGTAAATAGTGGATATCACTAGATAAGAACAAGAAAACCTTTAACCTTAATGTAAAATCTCTCAAAGCCCGGCCGTCTTTCCTCAAAATTCCTATAAATGTCCTCATCTCCACGCTCAAGAACAAGGCCGTCCTGCTTAATTAGTGTTGTGGAATAACTTTGCCGCCACCATTTGGGAATATGGAGGAAAATGTTGGATTCTGAAAAACCTAAGACTAGACAGAGGAGTCCTTAGAGAGCTGCAGGGGGGAAAACGCTATTTCTTCTTTTTTAGAATGAAACAATTCCTTACAGTTGCCATAGCCTATTTACTTCTATCTTAGGTCTTATTTTCCCCCCCATTTAGTGTTCCTTTATGGACTCTTTTCAGGCTAATTTTTCCAAACTGAACAGAATAAGTGATTGTGACAAGCTGGGCTGCTACCCAGAGAGCCACTCAAGGCAGAAAGGCAGATATGACAAAGCAAGAGAGAGATGTACTGTAGCATCCTTCTTTAGTTTCTTTCCCTTCTGCTCAACCCACACCACCTCTCCGCTGCTGAGGAACTTAGTATTCAGAGCTGTTGGGTCGTCGGAGGTTTGGTCTGAGGCAGAGCAGGTAATTGATAGCCCGAGTGTCGAACGCCGTCCTTTCATGGGCTTCAGAGGGAAGGAGGGGATCAGAGCAGGAGATGGCGGATGAGGCGGAGGAAAGACCCCAGCTTGAGATACATCACTGCGGGACGTGGGGCTAAAGCCCACAATGGAGTGCTGATTAAAAAATCTATTCTAGGCCAAGCTGGTCTCTGCAGGAGAGAGTGCAGGTGGAGAAACTGCATTGTCCGCTGCTCAGGAATGATGGGTTGTGTGAACGCCGCTGCTCAACCATCACCAGCATTACAAGAGCCAATTCTGTAGCAGAAAACTTTCGGCAGTTTGACAACCTCGGCCGCGTCATTACACGCAGACGAGAAGCAGAAATAAGCGTTGTGACGTATCGGGAGTGTGAATTCTGTTGTACCCTCGCTTCACACACCTGTTGATTACATACGAGACGGATGTCAATGGGGGCATTTAATTCTAGCCCTGCCAGCGTGATGGCAGTGAGCATTCATCATACACAGAAGACCCTCTAAGTACAAAGTAAAGGCTGATTGCACATCAACAGGACGT
Source organism: Mugil cephalus (assembly GCF_022458985.1). NCBI lineage: Eukaryota > Metazoa > Chordata > Actinopteri > Mugiliformes > Mugilidae > Mugil > Mugil cephalus. Next base: position 14,098,968 of record NC_061787.1, read on the forward strand.
CATTTGCACTTAAAGGCCACAAAAGGCCTCTGATTGCACTGCAGGATCCATAGCAACAAACACTCTCGACTCTGTGATTAAACATCTACTTACAGACGGAGTGTTAAGGTACACACAGAACCTCTCACCGCCCCTGGACATCTACAGTTCATTTATCAAAATAGGAGGGAATGCAGTGACAATGTCACATAATAGTTAATAGAAATAACACTGTCAATATTAAACTAAATGCCCTGCACTGATGACACACACGGGCAGGCAAGCAGGGATGGATGGGCGGATGGATGGAGTGAAGCAGTAGAATGGTTGTGCACTTACATTTATTTAAAAGGAACATTTCAGCACCTCAATTGCATCATTACTATTCATGTTATAATAATCTAAAACAGCACATCAACAAACTTCCTCCGAATATTTGGAGAAATAACCAGGTCAGCACTAAATCCTCTTTTTTTCATACGGCTTGTTTTGCCTTTAGTCTGCTCTTCAGCAAGACAAACAGATGTTTAGTTGGACTGAGATCATGGGGCTGGTTTGGAATTTCCACCGTCTGGCCTCAAAAAGTCATTTGATTGTCTGGTCTTGATGTTTAGCATCTCACTGTGCTGCTGCATTGTTCTAAATTTAGGAGATGCAACCCAATTAATCATCCACAAAAACATGTCACTGTCTAATATGTTTGGCTTTACACTTGTTGTTGGTGCGGTTCAAATTGCATCCCCTTACAGGTTTTACCATTTCCCGTCATTGTACTTGTTGCGAGAACATTTGATATAAACCCGACTGACGCCTCTGCAAACATCACAGCTCCACTCCGACATGGACAAAGGTGACGGCTCCATCAAGTACATCCTGACTGGCGAGGGCGCGGGCACCACCTTCACTATCGACGATAGCACCGGGGACATCCACGCCATACAGAGGCTGGACCGGGAGGTGAAAGCCCTGTACATCCTTCGAGCCCAGGCCCGCAACCGCCTAACAGACCGGCCTTTGGAGCCTGAGTCAGAGTTCATCGTCAAGATCCAGGACATCAACGACAACGAGCCCAGGTTCCTGGATGGCCCCTACCATGCGTCTGTCCCGGAAATGTCCAAAATAGGTAAGAAAAGCTGAAAAAGCAGGGCAGATGTGCTGCTGCTGCTCTTGCTTGACACACACATCTCATGTCCCTCATTTACTGTTCATAACCGGTTTTTGAAGTACTTAAAGCCTTTGGTTTTTGTGAAGATAACCAGTGTCATCTCCTTCTCATCTCTGCGTCTTTACCCAGGAACATCTGTGATCCAGCTGACTGCCACAGATGCCGACGACCCCACGTATGGCAACAGCGCACGTGTGGTCTACAGCATCCTAGAGGGCCAGCCATACTTCTCTGTGGATGCCAAGACTGGTACGGTTGCACGCACGCCTCAGAAACTCCTTCTGAAACATTTAATCTGTAACCACGGCAACCGGCGGGTTTATCCATTACACGCAGAGGCTAGAGGTTTCAAACTTCATCAGGCACTTTAACTATTTTATGAGCTCCGAATGCATTTCTAATAAGTATGACTGATGTTAGATGATGCGATAAAGCACAAATTTGTTATTAGCAGTCCACACTTTTTGCCCCTGTGTAAACCAGCCAGCCAGCTCTGAATGTGGGAAGCACAGCATGGCTCCTGTTGTTGCTATGAGACTACCGAACATTTTCCTGATACACGGGGCTCTTTTGTTGAAACTTGCACCATTTCTACGTCCTGGCACTTGAGAAAAAAAAGATCTGCTGAACTCCAACTATGACTTCTAATGAGGCCAAAACTTTGTTGAGCAAGTACTTGGAGCCAATTTAATACACTTGCATTTACACTTACATTTTATCAAACCTCGCCGATATTCATTTCTGTTGACGATATTTGTTTTGTTGTCTTGGTCGTGTAATGATATTTTGGACGAAGGTGTGCTTCTAAATGTGTTGCACCTCTCTGTATTTGTCACTTTGCTCAATAGAGGACTTGACTCATCTGCTCTCCGCCTTACCCAACAACTTTGGGATGAGCTGAATTATCACTCCACATGAGCCATGGACTTTAGTATTGATTTTGTGGATGAATTAGAGCAAATCCCTGCAGAAAGCTGGAGTCCAGAGAAGTGGAAGCTGTTGCCGTCTATATACTTTTGGCTGCACAATCCAATAAAGTAAAAAATTTGCATGTATAAGCATGTATTCCAGACTAGCTATAAAAAAAAAGAAAGCACACAGAACATTGCAGCGTGTGGTAGCAACGTTCATAACTCAGTTACACATCCAAAAACCCATTAGTTTCACTGGCCATTGTTTAACACAGCTGTCTCATTTCCTTGATTGTCAGCACAGAAATCTGTTGCCAAACTTCCCCGGTTGCGCTGCCCATCAGCAGCCAGTCAGACTGCTGCTGCTGTAGGTTGACTCTGTGGCTATCAATCAGCCTCCGCGACTCGACTATAAGCACAGCCCCGAGACTTTTACTGGTGCCGACACGATGTAAAACTTCAATATGTACAGCTCAGTGCCCGGAGCTGTTACATGCACCCTGCAGCACAAAACATTGTTTGACCTTGACTGAAGTCTGACTGTTCTCTGTTTGTTTCCGTGGTGCAGACAAAATAAAGTATGAGCTGTCTGATAACCGATATCTGGTTGGGTTGCATGGTTGAGGCCTGTTAAATGAATTCCAAATTCGCTGTTACTGTAAAACCATCCAGTAAGAAAGGTTCTCTTAAGCTTTCTTTATTTTATAGATCACAAATATGTCCAGCGATTGAAACAAACACATTTAGTCTTCTGGGAACTACAATCCTTTAAGGTCAGTCACAAGAAAGATTGACAGTATGATTGTGCTGCTGCTAAATCTGCAGAATCTCAGGAATAACTTAATGAATGCAGAAAGTGAAGCTGGTTGAGAGCCATGGAAGGACGTGTACAGTATTAGTAGTGTTCCTAATAAAGTGCTCAGGGATGGCTCTCAGGTTCCTTACAGCCTCATACACTACACTAGTTTACTATTAGTTGGACCCTGGACCTCAGCTTTTCAGGTGATTCAACATGTTGAAGGAATACATATTACAGCCACCTGCTTGTATGATGAGTTTTTTCTCATTGGCCAACTGGATGTTGTCCTTGGAGTGCAACTTTTTGGTCCAGACACTGGTAGCAATGTCACAGTCAGCCTTCATTGCAGATGCTGATTGGTGTGTCAGCGCCTTGAAAATCTTTCATTAAAGTAGAACAGGATGAGAAGTCATCCGTCCATTTAGAGCAATGACAGTCCAGGAAAATGTCGTTCGATCCCAATCCATGTCAGCAGTCCTTGGTCGCTGACTTTTACTTCACCCCTCGTGTCTCCGTCTGCACTCTCTAACTCCCTCTTTCTCGCGGTTCCTCTCCTCAGGCGTGGTCCGGGTGTCCCTGGCAGACATGGACCGTGAGACCAGAGAAAACTACACCGTGGTCATCCAGGCCAAGGACATGGGCGGACAGCTGGGGGGGCTCGCTGGCACCACCACCGTCAACATCACGCTCAGCGACATCAACGACAACCCACCCATGTTTGACCAGAGTAAGAAACACTCCGCATCTACTTCTCAGTCCTTTTCTAATCCCTCCTGACGATCTCAAGAGCTGAAAAACGAGCAACATCGAATTTCTTTCGGTAGCAGGGAAACAAAGCAGCCAAGGAGGTACTACAGAAATAGTATGTAGTGCTAAAGACATCAACAGAAAAAGTCACACTGTGCAACTCTAAGTTTATGTTTGTCCAAAGGTTAGTGATCAATTTCTTGCCCATAAAAAGACATAAAAGAAAGGAATAAGTTTTGGTGTTGCTCTTTATAAAGATCTTCTTGTCCATTGGTGTATTTCAGCTCAGTATTATGCAGATCCATGCAGTTAAAGTAAAATGATAGTAGGAGTAAACCCTTAAAATGCTCATAATTTTACAGTGAATTCTATATTGTGTCCTGTAGCGAATCTTGAGCTTATTGCGTTGTTAAACCTCCAGCCGTAGGTGGAGTCATTTGTGGCTGACATGCATCACAAACCTCAACTCTGAGCCCTCAAATGACCCTGAAGTTCAGTTGTGTTTCAGGGTTGTTGGCCTCTCTGTGCCGTTTCAGCGCTGTTAGCCCCTCTGGCCGCTTCTGGCCACCAGTCCCCAGCCGTTTACCCTGCTGGCCTCCTTCCTCCGTCTTTCTCTCAACCACCAGACACCCCATGCTGTCCTTTTGATTATCCCCACTTCTGCTCCTCTCATTACCGTCCCCCTGAGGTCAGGGGTTGTCTAGCTGTCTGTGGTCATCTCAGCTTGGAAGACTGGTGGCTTCACTCTGAGACAAAGAAAACACCCACTGCCCACTTCCACCTCCGTCACTAGTCCCCCACCAATTAGGGCCATCAATCCGATGGAACTTTGATCGGTTGTGAAGAGCTTCAGGGATTCCCCTCTGTCAGGCACATTGTGCAGGCATTTCACTTTGGCCTTCGGGGAGAGCCACAAATTGGGCAGCTGTCACCTCTTCTTTGAGGTTAAACGGTAGATGAAATTCAAGCCAACCCACGAGACAGTATGTAACCCAATTGTGAGGCGTTTATGTGGGGAATTTATTTTACCCAGCCTGAGATGTGATTTTGAGAAGAGAAGCTGCGTGGGTGGCAGAAGAGGTCTGGCTCCATCTAGAGGAGAGAAGATGGAATCACCTTAGAGCAATGGCTTTATCCATGTATCTCCTCAGGGTTGTACCAGATGAGCGTCCCAGAGTCGGCACCCTTGGGTTCAGTGGTGGGTCGTATCTGGGCTAAGGACAGGGACATCGGGGTCAACGCTGAGATGAAGTACAGCATCATAGATGGAGATGGAAGGGACACCTTTGATATCAGCACTGATCCCACCAACCTCTTTGGCATCATCACAGTGAAAAAGGTACATAAACAAAGTGATAAAGAATATGTATATGTATATTACATGAAGGTAGCGCTATTCGAAAATAATGACTTTTATCAATAAGGAAAAAACATCTTTTGTTTGTTCATTTTTTTCATTCGCAAACCCTTTTGTAAACCGTGAAAGGGTCCTTTGTCATCCAAGGAGAATAACACAAAACTCCCTTCAAAAATGTGGCAATTTATTTTTTCCTTGAATGTAGCATACCTCACGTACCTTTTAAGTGTCGTCTGCAGCTCATCTATTCTATTCTTTAAAGTCATATTTTGCTTTTTCATCTTGACTCATCTTACCTTTCCTCCAGGCATGTCAGCACATCCTTGTATTTGGGGATTTTTTTGCACCGGTATTACGAGTTCAGATATAAACACTGCAAGTTCATTGTGCACGAGAATTATTTTTTTTTAAGTCTGTCATTTTCTCCCACATACCAGCCGCTGAACTTCGAGAACAAGCCCAGTTACACACTGAAGGTGGAGGGAGCCAACACTCACGTAGACCCGGCCATCCGACATCGCGGGCCCTTTAAGGACGTCACCATCGTGCATGTGAGCGTGGAGGACGTGGACGAGCCCCCGCTGTTCGACTCGCCGGTGTACTACGTCGAGCTGCCAGAGGACGCCGAGATTGGGATGCTGGTGAAGACGGTGTCGGCGAGGGACCCGGACGCTGCCAACAACACCGTGAGGTAAATGACGAAACTGAAGACACAATCCTGGTTTCAGGTTGTCTACAGTTGTGTGAATGTACAGCACACGTTATTTTAGCAGCAGCAGAAAGACATGAAGTACGTCAGAAGCTCAGATAATCCAAGACATTGCAGAATCTTGATGGCTCCTTCAAATTAAAATGCAATCATGCCAATCATTAAAGAATATTGCTCATTTACATCCAAATAAAATGTATGCAGAGTAAGTAAAGCAAATTATGTAATGTCACCTATTTACCAGCAGGGAGCAGCATCTTAACATCTTCTCACTGCAGACCACAACTGCAGCCTCTTAAGAAAACTGACATAACTGAGCTCGCCTTTACAAAGCTGACACTAACAGAAACAAGTCAAGAGATCAAACATAATCAGTAAAACATCCAGCGACCAGAAGCAGAAGACTTCTATTTGATGGTTTGTGCTCCTGCAGAACAGATGTTGCGCAACGGGTCCAATGTCCAGACCACACCTCTCATAAAGTAATTAGACATAAAACCTTATAATTAGGCCATTAATCATCTGCAGCAGCAGTAAAGGGGAATTTCAGAAGGCACCAGCTTGTCCCCTTTTACAACCAACTACAAGTAGCACAAAGGATGTGGATGATGTTTGCTGCCCAGTTCACCTGTCTGCACTTCCAAAGCGGTGCCATAAATTTCTTCCTGATTCACTCCTTCCTCTTCAGCAACAAGCAAACGTCGCATTAATCTACTTTCACCCATGTGAAACTCTCTGTTGACACTGTGGCCACTTCCGTTTTTACTCTCCGCGCAGTTTTTTTGACTCGTGGGCACTTAGATAAAATGGTGTAGTAAGTAAATATAGCGCATCCACCCTCAAGCTTTTTGCAACTTATCTGGGTCTGGAGCAGCGGTGGCTTCGTTTCAGAACTTTTAGCGGGCAACGCTCGCTGGGAAGAAAACAACCCACAAACAAGTTGTGCAACAAAGCCCAACTGTTGTGCAGATGGGCTGGGCTTGGTTTGCAGAAAACAGAAACCAGGGCAATAAAACTGTGACATGTTTACTCTGCGAGGAACGGAGCGCCCCTGAGCCTGCTAACTGTTATTTATACAGAAAGCAGTTTAATAATGAATAGAGCTCCTGAATAGTTTTATGTGTTCGATTTAGGAAGCACGCTCCACGTGTGAGTTTGCTGCACTTGCATGCTAGTCAGCATAAAAGGGAGTCCAGCTTTAGTTATTCGGAATAACAGACGGATTTGCCCTGGGATGCTGGGAGGAGAAGCTCAAAAACATACCTTAAAAAAGTGAGGAATAGCTCCAAGAGAGGACCCTACTCTCTCTGGACAGATAGGCTACATCCTTTAGAGAATTAAGTGTGGTGTTGGAACTATGATTAATTTGTGATCAAAAAATCTAATCTGAACTGCAGATACTTCAGTTTTATGCTATGATACCTCTTCAGGTCGTCAGGCCACAAGCCACTGCTTTACTATCTTTGGTGACAGAGGATGACAGAAGGACGCCCCTATGACAATAAGAGCAGGAATCAGAGCCACAGATGCATCTAAACTATTGTGCTTCATTGAAATCCCCCGAGCTGGTGGAGCCACAGAGAGAGATTTAAAATCAAATAAATAAATCTGGTAGACTGGCAAAACATGTTGGAGAGATCCCAAACAGTGCTTCTCTCCACTAAACACAGACAAATGCGATTTAATATTTTTCATAGAGCTTATTTTACCCCATACAGACTACACAGGATTAACAGGAATGTTTCTGTCATGTGCCAAAGATGTAAGGTAAACGAAGGAAAGTTGCTACCCGTGTGTCTGACCTGGAAGAGTTTTGGAAGTTTATTATATCGACAGTCTCAGACATTATAGAGACTCCAAGTCGTAGGGAGCTAAAGATCTGGCTCTTGGGAGATGTCCGTTGGCTCAATGCAACTGAATACAAAAAATGTTTTGTCTCACTAGCCAGAAAACCCTCCCTCGCAAAAGCACTGGCTGAACGGACTTTCATCATACTGCACGCCAGAAAAGATTCTGTACAACGTCAGGAGAAGCATATGATAGAATATGGGGCTCATTTTTAACACTTCTCCCTTCAGTCATTCCTCTCAATTGAAATATGCAAGTTTGCTCATGTACCTCTCTGACCTCTTACTATGTCTTTTTGTTTGTCTCAAATATGGAGCGTTGTGGACTGTACCATTCCATGGTGGGGGTGGGTGGGTCAGAGTTAAGCCACTGTTTTTTGGTGGTCTTGTTGTGTGTGTGCTTTTTTCTTTCTTTCTTTGTTATTCTATGTTGTACATTGTAAAAAATGTGTCAAATGTACTTTGTGCATTGGCAATAAATAAATCTTAAAAAAAAAAAAAAGAAAGAAAGAAAGAAAGCCAGTTTGGATGGGAACTACGGCACGGGGTGTCAGATAGTCGAGGAATTGGTGGCTGCAGCGAGCATCAACAACATCAGATGACAGATAACAACAAGCAGCAGGTGACCTTCAGTCTGTCTGCAGCCCTCATTTCCATTTCACATCTTTCTGTCCTTTACAGACTGCAGCATGACTGGCAGATATATCTGAACCCACACACTATTTTGTGTGTGTCCTGCTATTTTGAACATAGACACGCAGCAGCAGCAGCAGCAGCAGCAGCAGCACCCCCTCCTCGTCTCATGACTGTGGACGAGCGATATTAATAGAGATCCTTCAGGGAGATCCTTGCCAGCAGTGGATGTGCCAGTCACGACTGTTCCTTGTCGGCACAAAGTCCAGAACACACACACGCACATCGCCAACAAGCTTAGAAACACACACACGCTCGGGCGCTAATATATCAGTTTATTTAATATTTAATTCAGAAATGTAATAAGCTGTCAGATTTGTATGCTCAGGCCAGTGAATATAATGAGAGAAACACTGAACAAACAGGGAGTCTAAATGTATTGCACATAGGGAGAATTCAACTACAGATCTTAATATTTTAAACAACGTTTATTTTTTCAGTACTAGATCCAGGACTGAGTGGTGTGTCCCGCACTCTTGGCACCAGTCCGGTCGCCGATTGTTCTAATTGGCTTAGGAAGTACATGAAATGTGCCCAAAGTAAACAAAACAACGATGGTCAAAGTGCACGCGCACTGTTCTCATTCTCTGAACCTTCAAATCTACAATTATTTCCACAACAACACCATGTAAACTGATGTAAACTAACTGTCACCTCCTGCTAGGGAGCATCATTTCCTTTGTGGTGAAAAACGTGTCTTCATGATTCATTTACTTTTAGAATATTTACGTGTACAAGTGAAAAAAAAAAAACAGTTTCTTCAGTTAAAGTTTATTATCATCTAATTAGATAACTGATTTCTACAATACGAACACATCGGCCCTCCTGGAGCTGGTTCGGATGGACTAAACACTTGTTCCATGTGAGAGCTCCGTCTATATGTGAACACAGACCCCTCACAGTTACATAAACTGCTTTCTGCTCCACGGCCTGGAAGAGGATGTGCTGTACATCCTCCTCCTTCTCCCTGTGCGAGTGTGTCTGGCTGTTGTTGCATGTCGCTCTCAGAGGAGCGTTTTGGAAAACAGCCCACAGTGGCAGGAGACGAGCCAAGGCTGCATGCTGCAGGTCTGCGTGTCCCCGGCGTCTCTTTGGCAGCAGAGGCAGATACTCTGATTAAGCCTTATCTGGAGCCTCTTCTTCCTACTGTGCCTTCAAGAGCTGCCAGCCTGACGTCTTATCGCACAGCTACACGCGCGCCTCACACGCCGGATCGTATATACACGTAGTCTATACCCTCAGACATGATTACTAGCTCCACAGAAACACACAGATATCAGCGCAGATATCCATATAGCATGTCGTCTTGTGTCACCAGGTACTCCATCGATAGGTCCAGCGACCCCGAGAAGTACTTCTACATCGAAATCACTACCGGGGCACTGATGACGGTGCGTTTACTGGACCGAGAGGAGATTAGCTGGCACAACATCACCGTCCTCGCCATGGAGATGAGTAAGTCAGAAGCACTCATTAAATGAGTCTGACATGGAGCGTTAGGATTTCATTCCAAAGCTGCACTTCAATCATCAAGTTTCCATGGAAATATGTAAAAGTCATTAAATATGAAGCCAAAAATAAAAAACTATATATATTTTGAGATGTTAACACTGGATGATCTAATTACCCATTAATAACTCATAAATAAATTCTTATATCTTCAATATATACAGTTATTTCTATACAAGAACGGAAAAGACGTGTGTTTACCCAGATATAATAAAGTTTTACAAATGCAGAAGTGGCAATTTTGGAAAAACCAGCCGTGTAGAGAGTTACGTAACGCAGATCAGGAGTTGCCCTCACAAATCTTCACAGCTGGCAGCACCCAGAAGTCACCTTCATACTTCCTCCCCTGGCTTTGTTTGTCTGTGCCTCTGTTTGGTTGAAACACCTTAAAGGAGATGGTAATTGCATTAATGACTAATTAAGTAACTTCCCGCGCGGTGGCTAATTATAAATGTGACGGAGCAGGCGCAAGTAGGAAAGGCATGAAGAAAACAGCTTGGCTGGAACAAAGTAAAGCTGATTGATCTGCACAAGTAAATAAACGCCACAGAGAATAGAGAGAATTTTTAAAATTAAACAAAAAAAATATATATATATATTTGGAACTTAACGCTTATTGATTGATGGAACAATCAGTATTAACATTTTAACTGAGCTGCTTCATACTGTACTTTAACTCAGAGCAAGTGGACGTTTTCATTTAAATGCCAGCAATGTTCAGTGTTCTTTCACTGGAGCTTTGACCTCCAAGGCCAAAGTCACGCCACTGATGGATTGATTGTGGACTGAAACCTGGGGAAGTACTTACTTCCCATTAATTGTGTTTCTATAAGCTATTACACAGCTGGTTAAGGTATGCAAATCCATGATCGCTAATGGAGAGTAATAGAATTGGAACCTGAGATGTGATGTGCTGCAGACTTGCTGTAAAAGACGGCACAAACGGAGCTCAGCGCGATCTTTAAGAAGCCCGTTACTGGAGTCCGTTCAAGTCTGACCACTTATCATGTGTGTTTCCCTGCAGATAACCCCACACAGATTGCGAGTGTTTCTGTGGCCGTGAGGGTCCTGGATGTGAATGATAATCCTCCATCGCTGGCGGAGTACTTGGAGGCGTATGTGTGTGAAAACGCCAAAGCAGGGCAGGTACGGACACAAGAGTTTACTTTATTATAAGATGGATCTGTGTTGTATCGCCATTGGGAAGCAATCTGGTGCATTCACGCTAGCATTGAGAGAGTGACAAACTACAACATGAATGTTGACGATGTGAAGCGTCCAACACCGTGAAAATTGCTCCTATAACGTCAACCAGATCATATATCACCGATTGCCCCATTATATATACATTCAGTTCCCATTCTGTTGCCTCGTCAATGATGTTACCAAGCGACTAAGTAAGTTACGTAGCTTTTGCTGCTTGGGGAACTCAAGTTTATTACATAGTCACAGTCTATACCACGAAACTCCTTATTCTATTCATAAGCTTCATGGTCAATGTTGGTCAGCAATGTTGCTCAAGCTCTCAGTGACATAACGGGAAGGGGTGGAATGGAGATAACTGTTTATATAAACTACAACTTGGGAGTTGCCAGTGACACTGTTGCCAAGTCGCCTATGACCACAGGGAGGCGACTCTGCTCAAATGAAAAATGACATAGCCTGGTGAAGTGGTAGCAAGGATTTAAAAATATAGATATATACATATATATATATATCTGTTGATATATTTCAGCTGATCCAGACGGTGACGGCGGTGGATCCGGATGAGCCACTGGGTGGGCAACACTTCTACTACAGCTTGGCTCCAGAGGCCGCCCACAACCCTAACTTTACCCTGCGGGACAACCAAGGTAGAAACCCCGGACAGATTATCTGTCACACCATGTTGCTGCAGTGAGACACTAAAATGTTTAATCTGATTTGCACTGAAGCTACACGTAGACTAAAGATACTATTAGTTATTCACAGTTTCCTACTCATCCTGAAAGTGCCTGAGTGGCGATGCAGGGTCCTTCCATAATCTAAGAGTTGACTATAGCATCCACAATATAAAAGATAACGTATGAATGGGTAGTAATGTGGTGTAGCTAAAATGAATCCTGGTTTCCACGCAAGCAAATTTGTTCTGATTCTCAATATCGGAGCCTGATTCTTTAACTCAGCTTTTCCCTCACCTCTTTGACTGTTTTTCAGACAACACGGCGTGGATCTTGACACGTCGTGGAGGTTGGTCACAACAGGACCAGTCTGTCTTCTACTTGCCCATCGTCATCAACGACGGTGAGCAGCCGGTCAAGACCAGTACGAGTACGTTGACCATCCGCGTGTGCAGCTGCGACCAGGAGGGCAACGTCTTGACGTGCAACGCCGAGGCCTACAGCCTCCCTGCTAGCCTCAGCAGAGGAGCCCTCATCGCCATCCTCGCCTGTATCTTCGTCCTGCTGGGTGAGTTATGATCTATTGCCATATAAAATGGAATATAATCTGATACAGCGTCAGCTAAAACATCTTAAAAACTCGGTTTAGGCGTTATGCCAAAGGCTGTTCCTTAAGCCATACAGCCCTAAAATCTTCTCCATTCTCACGTGCTACAAGTTTTTTTATCATTATTATTATTTTTAAATGGTTCTTGCATTTAAAAGCAGCTTCCCATTCACAGCATCAGGTGGAAACAGTACAAAGTTAGCCGGAGACAGCATTTCCTATTCATGGAGCCAGCATCAATTTAAATAGCATGTTTGCTATTAAATATGCATGACAACTATCATTTTAGCTGGAAAAATCAAAAAGTCAGCTAGAAAGTCTGTTATCAACTTGAACTTGATTTAGAAAATTAGCAAAAATAAAATAAATAAATTGGTGATAGGATTAAAGAAGAGTTAGTAGCATGGAACAGCAAAGCCTGATGAAATGCAGTCTGATTTTAAACAGCTGGTGAGAAAATTTGAAGGCGTCTAGGAGCTTTAAAACTACAATAGTCACTCTTTATCAATTTTCTGATCAAGTAACTGCAGAAATTATGAAAGTCCGCCCTGATGGAGGCTTAAGTCTGAAGAGCAAAAAAAAAAATCACATCCAAACTGCATAAACTCTAAATGTCATGCAGGAAAGCAGTGCAAAAATATTCATGGTTTCTCTCACTTTGGTCGAATGCCTCATTGACAGGTCAATCGTGAAGCTGCATGAATGCAAAAAGACATCATTCAGTTGCCATTAGCAGCTGGAATATGTGGCTGGAATCCCTTCTCCTTAGCCAGACAGTATTTTCAACCTCTATTACAGGAGGCAAAAGTATTGACACATGGCGGGAGAGCAGCGAGCCTAGATTAAAATCCCTGCAGCACTTTGCGTTACATACCCTAGATATTCTTGACACCTCCTCTAGAGTGTTCGATGTTGGGGATGAACTTGGGAGGCAAAATATACAATCTACATAGGTTGTCAAGATATTTAAGGTCCTCAGAGGTTAAGAAAAAAAAGTCTCAGTTGAAAGAAAGAGGAATCTGCCAGCTTCACTGAATTGGATTAAATTTGGGTTTCCTTTCTCGCCCTGGCACAAAGTCTGGCGCTCATTAGCACCAGCTGCCCTGTAGCGTTATGCTTTCTTTTTCCTCAGAGGCTGATATGAGCCCACTTTATCTCTCCCTGCAGACCTGTAACTGTGGGCAGGAGGGCTCAGCAGGTTGACTTGCTCTGCTCCTCGGGGAGGCGGCAATAAATTTTGTTAAAACATCTCAGCTCCCTTTGTGTGTGAACTAATTCTTGCATATACATGTAGTAATTCTAGTCTCGATGGGACATTGTTCTAACGCTGTTGAACTTAAATCCCCGATCTAACTGGCTCGTGACTTCTCCCCGAGTATGATCCACGAGTCTTGAGCTTAAGAATGAAGCACAAAAATACAATCTGATGAAGCCCCAATTGAAAACAAAAAAAATAACCTTTCTTGTTTTTTCTTTACAACAGTGATGATTCTCCTCATGCTTTCCCTGCGGACTCATCGTAAGAAGCCCTACCTGTGTGACGAGGAGGAGAACGTTCACGAGAACATCGTGCGCTACGACGACGAGGGCGGTGGCGAGGAGGACACCGAGGCCTTCGACATCGCCGCCATGTGGAACCCTCGCGAGGCCCACACCCACCTGGGCAAGATGAGGCAGGACATGCTGCCGGAGATCGAGAGCCTGTCGCGTTACGTCCCCCAGGCGTGCGTCATGGGCGGCGGCGGCGGCGGGGACAGCAACGTTCACGGGTACGTGCTGGCAAAGCTCCTGGAGGCCGACATGGACCCATGCGCTCCACCTTACGACTCCCTGCAGACCTACGCCTACGAAGGGGAGGGCTCGGTCGCAGAGTCACTCAGCTCGCTCCAGTCCGGCACCTCGAACACCGACCACGAGTACGACTACCTGAACGACTGGGGGCCTCGCTTTAAAAAACTCGCCGAGATGTACGGCGTGCTTGAGACAAACAGTCCGCCAATGTGGTAGGACGACAGAACCCCTTTTTTTTTTTTAATGTGAGACGAACAAAAAAAGAAAGACAAAACACACACGTGATTAGTGACACAAACAGAAGACGCAAGAGGAAGACACAACAAAGCTGGGAGGAGCTCACACCCATGACTGTTAGAAATCAAATTCCTGCTGAGGCTGTGAGTTGGTTTTAAACCTCCCCCGGAGACGAGGCTTCAGAGACAGGGGTGGTTTTGGCAACCTCGTGGGGGCCACGCGGAGGGATAGCTTCAAAGCACATGTTAACTCCCCTGCCTCACCCAGCCACAGGCAGAACCCCTTTGGTTCAAAGTGTTGAGCGATTTATGCCAGAGATGAAAACGAGAGAGACTAACTTGCTCGCTGCAACACAGGAGACAAACTCCGAAAGACTCACGGTTTGACATTCAAGCAGTACAAGGAAGTGGGGGAAAAAAACAAAAGCGAGGAATCATTGCTGCAATTGGAGACGCTTTTTCATTTTTGTTTCATCCGTGGTCAGGTCTTAATTTATTTCTTTGTTTCACGTGCTGTATTTATATGTTTTGCTAACTTATTTGGCTCCTCCACACCGACACTGTACTTAAAACTGCCACTATGCGTCGAAATCTTCAAGAGGTCGCGTATACGTTGTAACATACATGATGTAACTTCCCATGTTTTTTCCGTCTGTGTGACAGCACTTTGTCATGCGTATCTAAATGTCACATGACTTACAGAGGAGACTGCGTCGCTGTAATCCCATGTGGGTTTCTCAAGTTGAAATGTTTATTGTATTATTGTTTTTATATATCGTTTTTATGCTCTTTTGTATTGTAACTTTGTTTCCAAAAAAAACATGAAGCAGTTATCCATTCACGAGGATAAAGAGGGAAGCCATTTAAAAAAAAAAAAAAAAAAAAGAAAAAAGAGAGAGGAGTCTTACCTGGATGTGTAGCACAGAGGAAAGGTCTGCACATGGACGAGCACACGACCCGAGTCGCCTTTCATTTTGGATCCACCATCGTGCCAGCAGGAGTCCGACGGCAGCAAGCCTCGATCTGTCCCGTCAGAGATACCGTGCTGCCACCACACAAATGTGGCTTAATCCTCCGATCCCGTGGGCTACAGAGACAATGATAATCTGCGTTAAGTGCCAAAAGCAAAAAGGACAAAAAAAAAAATAACGTGACAGTTTGGAGGAAGACAAACAAAAAGGAAAAGCAAAACACAAAAACACCAAAAGATGAAAAAGGATTTTTGCCAAACCTCAGAGGGAGGTGCAGGTACATTTTGATATTTCAATTGGGTGGAGTTTACTTGAAATCTATGTGGTCAGTCATGCTACAGTTAGTGGTATGTGAATGTAGATATTTTTTGTATTCTTGGTAATAAAAAGTTCAAAATCACGTAGCATGTGTTCCGTCTTCAAAGTATAACTGTGTTTTATTTTATGTTTATTGAGTCCCTAAAGCTCACTTTATCCTTCCGCGACGGATCTACAAATTGAAACAGAGCAGCTCAGCTTTGACTGAAATCTCGGCAGCGGGAAGACGCCCGAGTAGTTGGCGTGTAGGAGGCTGGAGGAAGGTGCCTGTCTTAGAGCTGAGGCCCTAATCACATCAAAAGTGACCCTGCTAGATCACGCTCCGTATTCAAATAAGCACAGACATCATTTGTGGCGCAGTACAATACTGTGCAAACAGCTGCCGTCTCAAAACAATCTATCTGCTGCTGTTTGGGAATCACAATGCATAAATTGTTGTGCGTGGGCCCTGACAAACAATATGATGTATGTTGTGGGACGCGATGAGCTGTTCAGTCTATCACTCGATGAAAACACACATATTAAGCTATTATTCATTTATCTCTGTTGGTTCTTAGCACGATACTCGAAACTTGAATACACAACAATAACACTGCTGTGCTGGTGATAGATGTGAAAGAAAAGCCTTTGGCAATAATGGTATATAAAGACAGTCGTGGACATGGGTCTTCTGAGGGTGTCCTGTGGTGTCTGGCAACAGAATGTTGTTACTGGGGGGCTTTGAGTTCGATAGCTTGAGGGGAGGGGCCTGTGCGGATCAGGCTTGTTCCAGTGCATCCCATAGATACTTGATCAGTTTGGGATCCAGTGAATTTGGAGGCCAGGTCAACACCTTGTGCTGCTCTTCATGTTTTTTTAGATGTTCCTAAATAGCTGCATCCTGCTGGGGGACGACTGAGTGCACAAGGAGAGTCATTGGCCAAAGGGACACTTTTCTGGGTACTTTTTAGTACCTCCTCTGTGGTCAGTCCGAAGTAGGTGAACTGGGGACGAAAATGTGACATGGAACGCTGCTTACTACTGGTTGGTCAGAAAAAACATCAGCGCCAGGTACAAGCAGGATATTTTGGTTTTGACTAGTAGTAAGCTGCTCACTTTCAACTTTCTGCTCTCGTGTCGGTACATTTTTAAATGATGACTGGAAAAGTAATGTCGCTCTGGACCAACCTGGAGGTGAGAGCTTTTCTGTCCTTGTTGGGAGAAGACAGTATACATCGGGAGTTGGACGGGACCTCTCAGAACGACAAGGTTTTCCATCAGATCACGGCCGAGATGGCCAAATTTGGCTTTATCAGGACAGTAAAACAAATGAAGGAGAAGCTTAAAAAACTGAAAGCAGCCAAGGCACAACAATACATGAAGTGCTGACCGAAAGGTCCCGAAATGGTATGAGGTCACATAACAAGAGTATGGTATGAAAAAAAATGTATAATCCAACATTTCTTTGCAACTGCTGGAGGTAGAGCAGAGCACAGTCTTAATTTAACAAAAACGTAAGTGAGTCTAGCAGTGGAGTGTGGAGGGTCATTAAAAACACAGCTCCACTCACAGACAGTACTGTTGACTAATGAACGAAAGTAGTGATGCGTCGGGCCATTTTTTTTTTTTTACAGTCTATGTGACAGACACACAACTTAAGACAGGATTAGAAGGCAGGATTGTCTTTCTACACAATTATACTAAATAGGAAAGCAGTCACAAGCGTCCCAGACAAGAATGTGGTCCGAGTAATTTGACATCAGGCCCCGTTCAGACCCTGCATTAACATTCGTCCCCAACATGGACTTAAAGCTGGCCACTTGTGGTTGGATCACTGAAGATGAATGCTAATAGCAGATCTGAACAAAGCCCAAGAGACGCGGATAAGGAACTGAATTTCCAGTCACAGCTGTTGCGCCTGTGTCGCCGAGACAGAGGCCTAATTATATATTGATTTTGGACTTTCAGCCTGTGTGGGAGATGTAGGGAAACAACACACAAAAACGAAAAATCATGTGAACGGTATTCTAGGATGACTCCCATCAGCATCGTGCAGCTTTCTAAAAATGGTTTAATATGGCTGATGTGAAAAAGCAAAAAGATATTTTCTGAACATCTTGGTTGTATTTCGTAATCATAAACTACCACTTCGGGACGCCAAGTACATTTCGCAGCCTCCCAGTCCTTTAAAAGATAAATTAGTGATGTAAAATTGTAATCATATGCTAAATTGTCCTCTAAAGCGCTACTGCAGATGATTCACTTTTCATTACAGTTTCCCTTAAAGTATTTAATTTGCTTGACTTATTTTGTTTTGCGATAATGCTCGGCATTGATTAAAAGCTCATCCCACACACCGCCTGCTGTACCTGAGCCTCGAGCCTCCGTAGCACCTCGCACAATCGTTGCGGCTGATTGCTTTCACTGTAACATTTACATGAGGGAATGGAAAACTTGCCAATGGGAGTCAATCAATTATAAACAAGAGGCTCTGCTTAATTGCTTGTGTCAATCAAAGCAATATCAAAGACAGGAAAGGCGAAATGAAGGAGGAAGGGAAAAGGCGAAAAGAAAATGAAGAAGTGATAATCTACACCGCAAGATATTTTCCGCGACTTCAAATTTCCATTTCCATTGTCAAAACAAATAAAGAAATAACTCTCTGAAATCAGCAGTTCGGGCTTACCTGCTGGGCGGCATTCAACAGTGAAATTACAGAGCCGAGGAGCCTGCAATATTTCCCCCATTTAAATTTTCACTTAAACACATTTATATCCTCTGCGTGCTGAGCACTGAACAGTGCAATTACACACTGATGACTTTGCCTGAATTTGTCTCTCCTTATTTTAACATTCAACCCGCCACAAAGGCTTTAAAACTCTTTAATATTCAGTGTGTCAGAAAACTCTCTGAAGGTCCTCGGTGGCCACGTTTACATAGACACTATGATAATTAAAAAATGGCCCAATCAGATTAAAACTACCTCATCTAACCACCTCGATGAGAGCAGAGTGGCCCATTTAGAGAGAACTTTAATCAGATTCAGAGGGGTGGTGTAAACCTTGGATAAATATTAGCTCCTAACAACCATGTAAACACTTGATCCGATGGTTTCTCTCCGGCTGGAATAAATCCATTCTTTTTGAGTTCATGTGTTGGACACAGTCATCCCTACAATCCATACTCTCACCTCATTAGTTCGATTCGCAGACAACACACGCTCAACACTTAAGTCATTTATATGCACACTGTTTGTTTAATTTAGGCTTTTATTTGATAAGTGGAGTGGACTCATTAAGTCACTTTGTTTGCTTTCTTGTAGTAATATTCGTTTGTCTTCAAGGTGCCTGGCTGTGGTGTAGTTGGGTTTAATTTGTATTAGTTTTTGTTTACCACTTTTTGTTTAATTTGGTTTGATCAGGATATGAGTCCTGCTTAATTGGTTTTGGTCAGTTTATTCAGTTCCCAGGATTGTTTTGTTGCTGTAAAGTTTTGCATATTCATGTTTTGCCTGTCTCCTTGATAGGCTTATTAAGTTTTTAATTTGTGTTGAGCGATATTAACAATAGAAATGGAAATGAGAAAATGTGTGTTGTAGTTTAAGCAGTAATGTTTGTGCCGATTGTTGACATGCAACTAGGGGTTGAACGTCTTCAGACTTTTTAAAGTCGACTTATATGTGGTGAAAGTCGACTAGACGGAGACTAATCGCCCTTTTCTGCAAGATTATTGAAGCTTGAACACGACAACGTACTGCAGCTAAAGGTTTAATAACTGTGACAATGAAATTTACCAGTAAATTGCTGATTTGCAGCGTCATTCTCTCTGTTACCGTGGGGAATTTGGTGAAGCTGTTAATTGTGGAGAAGATTTGAACCGTTCCTCTCTTAACGTTAGCTGATGCCTTTTCAGGTCGGTGTGCATTGCAGTAGTAGCTACTTTTGTTGCATTTCACCATCTACTTACATATTCTGCATGTCACGGTAGAATGCGCTTCATCTTTCGTGAATTATTTCCACACACTTGATGAATCGCTGCTAGCTGCTCGTTAACTCCTCACCTGTCTTCTCTGAGACGTCGCTGTTCTTATTGTCACATGACTGGTGACTCGTCTGCCGAAAACGTCATGGCGCACGAGCGAAGTCGACTAGTCGACTAACCTGTGCATCCTCTACATCGTTAGCTTACTGTTACAGTATGCTAAAAGCTAAAAAAAAAAAAAAAAAAAAAAAATGTTTTGTTTCCTGAAAACGTTCTAACATGATGTCAATTATGCTATTAGCCTAACGACATGCTACAATTAATATTTCTGAAGTTATTTAATATTTCTTTAGCCATTGTCCACTTAACTCAAGAGAAAATAATGGTTGAATGTGTAACATTTTCTTAGTGAGTTATTGATACCAGAAATTCGAATGAGCAACATGTACACATCCCATTGAGTCCAAGTCTGCCCAATCCCAATTTTCCCAACTATATAAGTTATCACATTATAATATGAGTTTGATAATATAACATTAAAATATGATGTCATAATGTAAGAAAAAACAACATCTTGTTATAACAAGAAACTTTTCACATTATAATATGATTCTGGTATGTTTTTTCTTCTGGCATGGCAGCGGCGCCTTTCCATAATGTCTGGATGTATCCAAGGGCTTCATTGTTCTGTAAATGTCATTCTGTCAGTTACCAAACTCTTTTCAAAGACAAGGAGGATCCACACTCGCTGTGACTTTATTTCCCATCGGTTCTCAGCATAAATTTTGTGTCAAGAGCATTTTTTCAGCTTATAGAGCTCATATCCTCCGGTGTCTTTCCTCCTCACTGCCCTTCTCTTCACTTCTCCTCCATCCCACTGCATAAATTAAATCCTAACAGCCCCTCCGACCACTCACACTCACACAGAAGCCCCATCGCATCCGCCTTACTCCTACTTCTACCCATTTTTGCCCCATTGCCAGCCTCTCTTAAGCCATTTCCAGGTCGGAGCTGTGCCATCCGAAAGCCACTGAGGGGGTAATTTTGTCTTAAGCTCCGCTGCTCTTTCTAACAGACGACAGAACTCAAACGGTAGAAGATAATAAGAAGGCTTGCAGCTCTAATCCTGCCGAGGGTAAACCGCAGCAGACCCACTGAATCATCCCCTAATGCGAAGTTGAAAAACACACTCCGCTCTGCTGGAAATTAAGGGGCGGAAAGCAAGGCAAAGTCTAGGCCCCTGGAGAGAAGAGCAAGACATGTGGAGTTAGAGAGCAAAACACATATACAGACAAAATCACTGCCAGACTTCCTCCCTCTGATCCCCTCTGTCTCTCGTCCTTCTTTATTCTTCCAGAAGTTCCACTCTTTAAGGTCTTTCCCTCATTTAAACGCCCTTCACGTCTTTTATTCTCTTCTTTCCTCCCACTTCCTCTACCTTTGTCTCTCCTTCCTTGGCCCAGCACAGGAGTGCAGCGATGGGTTATTTCCACTTTATCTCTTTAAGCTGCTACGGAACATGAGCTTTTGCTGTCAGGGTGTTTGCTCACATCATCAGGTTTGGAGTAACTTCACACTAAGACGCAGGTACTTGCGCATAGCGTTACTATTAGCCAACAATCTGCTGGTTTCTTTTGATTGTTTCCTTTGGATGATATTTTATCCATTTAATCTTAGGCTGTCCAAAAACCAAGCAGAAACAAGGGCAATTTGCGTTGGGTTTCATCCAAGTATGCAGCTCTAAAGGACTGGTTGGAGCTGGGTTTTAAATAGGAACATCTGTGGGAATCAGAAACTCACGTGACTGGGGTTTGTTAACCAACTAATACTTTTGACCTGTAACTGGAAGAAACTGTTTTGATTTGGTTTTCAGTGTTTCCACTCAAAGGTTTGCGTTAAGTTCAGTGTTTGCATGAAATTGCTTTTGCAAAAATGGATGAAACACGTTTAAAATCTTAATTTCTGCTTGTTATTTTTGCCTTTAGGTGAATTTTATGGATTTCCCTTTGACTACAACTACTCTGTGTTAAAAGATCACATGTTTTAAAAGCAGCAAACCTATGCCAAGCTCAGATCACAAGATTTCAGCTGTGATTTTTCCTGTCCAAACTGATGCTTGTTGTGGTAGAGGATCGGGGAGCTGTCCCTGGAATCAACTTGTTGGTCACAGTGATCATATGTAGGTCATGCATTCACATCTTCTGGTAGACTTTCAGAAGACTCTTCACTTACTCTTGGTAACTGGCCTCTGAGTTTCCAGGTTCCAGCTTACTTATCATCCACCATCTCAGGTCAGCTGCCCTTGTGTCTATCATTGCTAAAGGGGCTTGGTACACAATCTCAGCTGGGGATGATGATATCTGCCCCCTGACTGGTCGTCCTGGCTTACCTTTGCTGTAGCATCTGTGTTGAACTTCCTCAATCTCTAGTTGTGATAGCAGTTGCTGTTTGAGGATTTTGCAACATCACCCACTAAGATTTCTTGTATAGTAGCATTCCATCAGTTCTTTGCTCTCATCTCTCGTCCATGAATGTCTCACTTTTTTAAAACAAGCACAATTATGAATTCACACTATGTAATACTAACTACCAATTGCCAACTTTTTATCCCACAGACCTTACACAGGAGTGTTGTTTTAGCTAGCCTTTAATTCACTTACAATCTGACTAATAAGCAAGTTTAACTTACAAAAAAAGCTGAAATGTTCACTCAGATCCTTGAGGTCAATGAGAACAGTTTACAACGCAACTACTCATTTTGTAGGTTTTGACATTCCTATTTTCAGCACAAAATTCCAAAAAGGAGTATACAGGTGTATTCAGGCAGCTGTCAATTGTAACTGTCAATCACAGCTGTCTATCATCATGACATGTCCTTTTTTAAGATTCAAATAACTAACTAAAACAAAGCTAATAAAACACTTAGACACTTAAACTCTGGACTTTGTGGTGGCTAATCCACGTGTGAAAATGATATCGCATGCTCCCTGAACCACTTATTCACAATTTGAGCCCCATAACTCCCGACATTGTCATCTTGAAATATGTCCGTGCCATCAGGGAAGAAAAAAATCTTTTGATGGGATAACCTGCTCATTCAGTATATTCAGGTGAGCTCATACTTTTGGTCTAATGTTGCTGAATCTAGACCTGACTAACTGCAGCAACCCCAGATAATAGCACTGCCCACACAGGCTTGTACAGTAGACACTCGGCATACTTGGTGTATCACTTCACCTGTCTCTCTTCTTACCCTGATGCCCCATCAGTGTGGAACAGGGTAAATCTGGACTCATCAGACCACATGACTTTCTTCCATTGTTCCAGAGTCCAATCTTTATGCTCCCTATCAAACTGAAGCCTTTTCCTGGTTAGCCTCGCTGATTAGTGGTTTTCTTAAGGCCACACAGCTGTTCAGTACCAGTCCCTTGAGTTCCCTTCACATTGTATGTGTGGAAATGCTCATATTTTCCTTCATTAAGCATAGCTCTGAGTTCTACTGTTGTTTCTCTTTGATTTGAGTTATCTTTCCATTGATAGTTCTTCACCATCCTTTCAGTTTTTAACAATGCATTGGGCAGCTCTTAACCCAGTTTAGTCATTTTTACTATCTCCTTAGATGTTTTCACTGCTTGATGCATGCCAATGATTTGCCCCTTCTGAAACAGACTTAACATCTTTTCCGTGACCATGAGCTGTGTCTTTCGACAGTGGTGTACTCATTGCATCAGTTGGGGCTAAATCACTTTACATATAAATTTTAACTACTTAAAATAACAGAAACCATCTTTGAAATCTTTTATTGGACATCTGCTGTAGTGTTTTAGTGTGGCCCAAGTCTCATTGAGCCACAAGGGGGAGCTCCACACGATTTGGCTTTTTAGGAGCTGTCATGGCTTCCAGATTTTTTACAGTCTAAAGTTGTAACATGTTGTCATCTGGAGTTTTCTTTGTAGTTTTATAATATAACCTGAGGAAAATGTTGATATTCTTTTCATTATTCTGCAAAAGTTACCTAGGTACTGATTACACTAGTGGCCTGATGTTGTGATGAGAACTGAGGTCTTGTGTAACCACAAGCTCACTAGTTCAATTTCAAGGTAGCAAATCACAACCAGGAAATAGAAAGAGATGTTCATGTGTTTAAATTCATTAACATGTCGTTAGCTCTTCTGTTGATGACTTAAGTTTCTCATTGTGGCTGCCAACTCTTGTTTTTATTTTAATCCAATTATGTCAAAATTTATTTCCACAGAGGATTTATATGCTTGAAATGATCCAAGGTTTTTATTTATTTATTTATTTATTTTTTAGATTAAAATATAAAGAAAGCCTAAAATAAAACTGAGCATCAAAGCATCCCCCCCCCACCCCCCACTTCCTGAATAAAATAAGAGATGTGGCATCCTTACATGCAAGATATATACAGAAAGCATTGCAAGATTGGAAGGTACTCTCCAGGCAGAGTTGGCAGAAACATGACAGAGGAACACAAAGTACATGTTCTGCTTTATTTTTTCACAACACACAGTAAAATATTCAGAAACATCATTCTCACCCTGCATTTTGGTGGGGATTCTGCGAGATTTGTCTCTGCATTCGATCCTACCTGCTTTGCACATTTTAATGGCACTGACAGACACCTGCCATCAAGTTGACGCAGAGGGATTTTGATGTGGCCCAGGTGTTAACGGCTGCTTTCAAAAGCAATAATTTGAAGGCGCTTTACTCACTCTTATATCCTCTTATGTCAGTCTCTTGCTGACCAATTTGTTTGCTTATTTCCTTTGTCCCCAAGAGGAGAAGCCTTCTCACTGCTTTGATAAATAAAAAAAGAAGTGAAGCATGGTAGCACAAAGCAGATCTGACAAATTGGACATGGCACACGGTGTATTAGGTATCCGGGACCCTTACGATGGATGCCACTTTGTCGGAAAACATAAGGCAACTGGAAGGGAAAGTAATATGAGCAGGCTGATATGAAGTGTTTGTCAAACTGGGATATGATGCTGGTACTTCCTGTGGTTGTGTTCATTTTAAACCGTCAGTCCAGCAAATCCCAGCAGGACTCTTTGTTTACCAGCCTTTTTCATTTTGTCAGACTGTAGAGATTGCCCAGTGTATATGAAGGGGTAGATACTGTCAGGGTTAAATAAACTCTCTGTCTCCAGTTGTCTGTAGGTTGTCTTCATGGGTCCAGTTTAGAGCTATGCCACTAATGGTTTGGGAAAACTCTAGTTTGCATCTCCATAGTGATTGAATTAGAACATGTTGTCGCTGTTTTGGAAAATGGAATCTATTCAGCCTGTGTTTCCACCACAGGAACTTTCCCGTGCACTAAGAAACTTAACATGGACCAAAGTCAGAAAGATGAGGATTTCTGTAAAGGTAGCAGGTCAGATATTTTTTAGGTGCAGCCTTCAACTGATTTTCAACAGATTTCTGCAATTAGTGGTTCGATAGCATGAACTTACAGAAGAACTCAAAGGGGCTATGACAGAATCCAGGCCTTGTTAAACATTTGTCTAGTGGAAGGCTGGGACTGCAAACTATCCAGTTTACCAGATGGTTTTACGCCCAGTTTGGTAGTTTGAAGTTTCATTTGGCGGGTAAACACAGATTTGGACAAAGTGCACCTTCCTAAAACTGTGCACTGCTTGTACTTCTTTCTAAAGAACAGATAAGCTCCATTTGTCAGTCAGTAAACTACACAATGTCATTGTGTCTTTGTGGTAGCTAGATGTGAATAGTTGTGGTTGAATGCAGCAGTTTGTTCCTGAACGACTGAATGAACATTTTGTTCTGTGTAAACAGTCTGGATACTAAACATGTTATCAGTGTAATATTTTTGGTGGGTTTTGGGCTGGAAACCAATGAATGGTGTATGGCAAACCGTCGCACAGAACTGACCTCTCCTAAATCTAGATTATCACAACGTTGCACAAATATCGGTACACTCAAATGTTTATTATGAACATGTATAATGAGAAGAGCCTTCTGTTTCTCTGCTCTTAGCCTACATCAGCCAATTGCACTCCGCCGTGATTCATCATCATGTTCAGCCAGCTGCAAAGCTGCCATCAGGGGCCAGATTAGTGACATTGAGGCAGCAAAAATTGGGGCCACAGGCGCTCAATAACGGCCTGACACTGACTTGATGTGTCACTGCCCCTAAAGCCGACAATTAACCATAATATAAATGTTAGGATTTCCTATTCAGGGAAAAAAAAACAAAGAAAACCTGATCACCTGCTTAAATCCACCTGTGAAGGAAAGCCGTTTCCTGCACTGGCTGTGAGCCAGCAGTTTGCAGGTCTTCATTTGAACTAGTCCCCTCAGCAGGTGATTCCACATCAGGCGATTTCTACTTAAAGGTGTGTTAATCAGTGAAATCAGCAGGTGGAGTCTTTGGCTTAAACACAACTTTCTATCCCCAAAGGCTAAAGCGACCAAGCGCTACAGGCCGAACATCAGATGGCTGCAGATGGATAGGAAACATGCAACTTGTGTGCTTTTGGTCACGCACACATGAATAACCATGGTGTGCGGACACGGGCTGCAGTAAAAGCATATGGTTTGCATTTGTAGGAGTAGGACAGCTTCTTTTTTGATGTATTTTTGAGAAATATTGCAAAATTGTGACAAGGCACACACAATGAAATATTCAATACTGGCAAAAGAAACAAAAAAAAATGTTCAGTTTGTTTTGGCTAATCTCTGTAATATTGCAAAGCCAATATCCTTCAGCAATGTTCAGTTTGTAAGAACTTTCCCAGAACTGAACAAAACACCAATTTGACTGTAAATGTTGAATTCCTTGAAGACTGAAACCTGTCAGGACTGAAGGAGCCACTTGGAGGAACGGCAAAATGTCTTCTCAAAACTCTACGAGCCCGGTTACCGTTTGGAACCAGAACTCATTTTAAAAGTTCAATGTTTCAGCAAAGTGCAATCTGTAAGTTTTAGCTCACTATTCATGGCCGACATTCAAAACGAAATAAAGATGCGGTTTCATTTTGACTTGTGTCTCGCCTGCCTGTCAGGACACATCTCCTCTATGGAAAATTTAAATTCTGGTTCCTTTTAACTCACTTTGCTTGACACTAATCAGTTACACTTGGCTAATGTTCAGAGCCCACATGGGTTTGAATGTTTACGCATGAGCAACAGGTTTGTCCCAAAGGACTTGTCTGTACTTTTATAAAGTGGATAAACAAGAAAAAATACATGCATGAAAATACTGAGTCAGGAAAGCTTTGAACATTTAGTAACAAAGTTTACATACTGTGTCATGCCTATTGAATATGAACACGGAGGTAATAAATCTCAGTCCTTAAGAAGGTGATACATGCTGGACAAACATGGCAAATAAAACAATTGCTTCCTAAATAAACTGACCTTGTGTGGGGCCTTATTGTCACTCTTGACCCCATATGTCTGGAGTTAGGAGCTTCACCTTGATGAATCTCTGATTTGTACATATTCAACAATGCCTTTTGTCTTTACAGAACCCAGGCAGCCGAAGTGCCATATGGGTGCATTTTAGTATGTGGAAGTGGGTGAATATAAATGCACTACAGAGGGTAAAAACACCCTGGCAGTAGACAAATCTATTCCAGTGTTACTCCACATTTAGTCACATCAAAATATGTAAATCAGTTCATATTTCTTCAGCGCTGTCTGTCCAAATAGTGGTCTGTAGGTTCATAGAGCAGAAAATAACTGACGCGGCAAGTTAAGCATTTCTCTTTTACTCCTAAGGCACTTTGAAAAATCAATCTCAACAGGAAGTGTCCAAAAGCTGTTTTCCATACATACACATATATCTACCACACATACATCGGCATAATTCAATTTTTTTCTGAGTCCACAGGCTAGACTTCCAAGAGGCCTTGAGGACAAGAAGTGAAGGAAGCATTTCCCCTTGAAGCGGTGTGTTGGAGGTCAGTCATGACGAGCCCCGGTGTCCACATCCTCAAGTGGAGCGCTGAAGGGCGAGCAGCGAAGAGCGCGCCTCAGGCTACATCATCTGAGAGACGGGTGGAGAGCGGGGGCTGTCATCATCAGTCCTGGATTACTCGATACGTCACGGGTGCTGCCAGCGTACATCACTCATCGTCATGGAGATGCAGCTATATGAGCGACGAGCAGCTGCATCTGAGTTTATCTAATGAATGATGTCTGATCTGCTTTAAGTCTAACTGCAGACTGTTTTTTTGCGGTTTAATAACTATAATAGACAGATTGTTGTGCTGCATTTTGAAGTGTGTTAAAACGCTGCTTTCTGATGTTTGCATAGAGGTCCCAGGTAGCAATTAGCCTCTCAGCTCAAGCTTTGACGCAGTGTATTATTTCTTCAGCTCCTAGAAGAAGTTGTATGAGACAAACTGACATAGTTTGACTCACAACATAAAATGTTTGTGTTCCATGCAAGAAAAAAAATTCGGGGGGGAAAAAAAGCAACCTTGATAATCACAATAACATTATTCTGTTGGCAGAGTGTTCAGAGACAAATCAACAAAAGTCAATTTTTGACCTTTGTAAAACCGGTTTATATTTGCAAACTGGAGGCCTTGGACGTGCCCGAAATACAAATTGGAAGTATATTTTTATTGGAGACAATGACCTTTCCAGATGAAGACAAAATTGCTCATCAGGCTTAAAAACAGAGTGGTTGTTCAACCAGTCAGACCATTTGGTGTTTGGCGACATCATTTACCTTCACAGACCTACAAATCCAGCGCATGTTGTCAAATATTCCTTTTTCTTCCATCTCCCGTTTCCTGTTTGTAAGGTCTGCCTGGTGTGCTTGCTGTCTCACAGTGTATCTACAGTCCTAGAAGCAGACTCTCGACATCGCATTGACCTTTCTTGACTCCTTTCTCCCAGTGAGAGAAGTGAAGCGAAGCATCTCTCTTCACCTTTGACTCCACATCTATCCAACCAGCACAAGCAGCGAGAGGGCTGCAATGTTGAGGCTCCATAGACAAATGGGAACACACAGAGGAGTCGGTGCGAACTCTTCTGCAAATGCTAGTCATGGTTCTTCATTTTAAAGCAGTTTCTGATCTTTTAATTCATGTTATCACTCCACAGACTGTTTACACGGCTTCGTAACCTTGAAGATCCTGTCCGAAGTGTGTCTCCATCTGGTACCTGTCAGGCGGATGTCAGGATGGAGGTGGATTTGGGCAGACAGAAATCTGCAACAGGAGGAAGCATCTTGTCAGGGCGCTGCATACACAGACCTGCCTGATGCATATTCCCAGGATTACACACATTTGTTTTGAGTTGAGGATGACCTCCTTTAATCCGTCATCCCATCTCTCCTGCCTCCCCGGGGAATTGATTAAGGCTGAGAGGCGTAAACAGATCGATGACTTCAGAACAGGTAGAAACTGAGCATCAAACAGGGTCAAATGCAGTTGTTACTCACGTGTAAAGGCACTAAAAATGAACACAAATATGAGCTGGATGTCAAACATATTGGTACTGAGTCATAATAAAATTTGCAAATAGGAATAATTAACTGAACCATTAAGCAAAGCACATACAGCAACAAAATGGCTATTAAAAGGGGCATTTCACCAACCCTGTGTTCCATATGAAGTTGCTATTGCAATTGTGAAATATCTATAATAATTTTAACATTAGGGTCACCTCCTGCTCATCCAGACTCTGATAACTTTTTGGAGGTGAAATAATAAATTACAAGAATTTTGCAATGGTAAGGTCAGAACATTTTTCTACTTGGGTCCTTGTTTCTTTCTGTTGAAGTGCTAACTTTAGTCTGGGCTTCTTTCTGCCTCGGCCCTAATTTCTTTCTGGTAAGGTCTCTCTTGGCCAGGTCCTAGCTTCTTTCTGCTTCTAGTTCTAGCTTTTTTCTGGACAGGTGCTAGCTTCTTTCTGGTTCTAGTCTCAGCCTTCTTCTGGCCCAGTTCTAGCTTCTTCTAGCTTCTTTCTGGTCTGGTTCTGACTACTTTGGGCCAGGTCCTTGTTTCTTTCTGGTCATTTCCTGGCCTTTCTCTGGTTCTGTGTTAGCTTGTTTCAGTCGGGTCATTTTTCTCATTGGGTTCTAGCTTCTGTCTATGGAGTTGCAAGCGTCTGTCTGAGCTTCTCTCTGGTCATTAATATGACCATGTTAATATTTCACTGTGACAACATTTAGCACTCCTCAGTTATTTATTATGATCATCAGTCAACATGCCAAATCCTTTTCAGTACTAGAGGATGAAGGCTGTGCTCTTTCAAAATCAAAGACCTGAGGATTTTGTGAGATGAATTGTCACATGATGAAGGCATATCAAAAGTAGGAAAGCTGAACAGAAAATCATAACATAAAACATTCCTCTGTGGTCTGCTATTGTTTTTAAGTCTCAGCACAAAGCCAAATAAATATAGCGGCTGCTCAATAAAGTACAACATACCAGTTGGAAGAATTTGGAATATTGAACAAGAAAGGTGGACAAAAAAAATCTTATAGTATAAAATAATGATCATTTCTATGTGTACATTAGTTGTGTTTGGGCGGCAGAAAACTAGAACGAAAGGCTTTATTTATTGAGCTAGTTATTTGCAGGGATAATTCTCCGCCTTTATCTATAAAGGAATGCACACAGACTATTAGATGTATGTTTGCAAGGATGATTGCAGGGTTGTTTGGCAGTCTCAAAGTGGTATTCGTGTTCTGATGTGCTTTTTTTTTTTTTTAAAGGGAGGAAGCTCGTAAATGCACACTTCCTGCATTCCGGTGGAAAAAACGGCTCATTTTTGGTCCCTCCCAATCATGAGGGAGACTGAAACCCAGACTTAAAACCCCTCTGTTCCTGCCTAATAGGCAATTTTTGCTGCAATATAATTGTAAATATCCATTATAAAAATATATTCAAATAGAGAATCTATACATGTACGATATATTATTCTGGAGTGTATTATCTCAACACCAGAGCTGAAATTTTATCAACTGCATTTGTTTTTTTGAGTTGGCTGTACATCAAGTTCCGTCACTACTGTACGTGTCACACATAAACAACTATAGGTGCTAATACACTTGTAGACGCTGTAGAAATAAATCAATACGGTCTTTGTAACGCTTATGAATTTAAAGGAATAAGTGATCCAATACATGAAACACAAGTGAAGGCAGAAAGCTATTTTCATTCTCTGGTTTAAGGATGTCCGAGTCAATGTATTCGATTCCCACTGGACCTACTTATGATAAATTTGACAGGAAGCCTTTTTTTTCCCGGTAACGTTTGCACCGAATGGCAAAATTTACAGATACGCTCTTCCTGGATTTCATCACACACTGAGACTGACAGTTGGTACCATCGTGGTCAGGTGGTGCAAATGTCAGGGCGTCCCACCGTCAGACAGTCCATCCTGATTATATCAGAGCTGACAGGCCTGACTGACTGAGAGAGCAGGTGCGTCTTTAAAAATATATGCGTACAACTGTGTTTCTCATAAAAATGGATGAATGTGTGAGGACACTGTAACACTGTGGGGACTTGCCTTCTGGACCCCAGGAGATTTACCTTAGCAACATTTTCTAGGTGTTATTCTGTTATTTGACAGAGAGGCAGGATATATGAGGAGAAGGGAGTGAACGCATGTCACAGATCTCATCAGCTCAGACATCAATAGGTGGTGGTGATATATACAGGAAACAAGGGCACCTGAATAACAATAGAAATACACTTAAATTCAAAATCCTTATTTTACAATTTGTGTAGAGCAATGAATGTGGTTGATTATTTCTTTCAGTTAATCTATCCACTATTCTGTGAGTAGTGGTTTTATCCTTTGGTGGAATGAGGGCAATTTAAGTCAAAATGTAAGTAACTGAAAACCCACCCAGCAAAAAGCAGTTGAAAAGACATTGAAAAGACGTAACTCATGTGCGTCTAGACAACGTCTAAATTTGGTTGAAAAGTGAAAGGTGAAAAGGCGTCATTTTCATGACCTTGAAAAGACGTCTTCAAAAAGACACAAACCAATTTTCAACGACTATTTTTTGACTAAATTTGGACAAAATTGGTTTCTGGGCTAAATCAAGACTATGACAGACCGACCAGATTTAGCCTAAAAACCAACGTTGAAATGACGTCTGGTGTTTGGTGGGAATGCTTTGCACATACGCCGTAGGGAAGGACGGGACTGTCATAGTTAGGCCCAAACCAATAATCCTACTGGAGCTAACAAAAGTTACCTGTGTGTGAAAGGAGTAGAGGGCAGCCCAAACTCACCTATAGTCCACAACCTTCCACCACATATCCATTAACACCACCAGAGCACACTAGTAGTGTTAACCGCTGCAACAAGTTGAAACAATGCCTTCACAGGTGACAATAACAAGTCCAGAGTGGTGTTAAAAATCTTCCTTGAGACCTGAGGTACAGACAGACAGACAGAAGGACAGTTGGAATGGGCTCATGACTTTGACAGTGAGGGGTATTTAGTAAAAATGGCTGGCCCAGCGTTTTCTCCACAACTGATGGATTAGACAAGCCGGAGCGGGCCTGTGAAGGAAAAGGCGCCCCGTCAAGCCTCCCTCCGTGCTTCATTTCAACCGGGAGTGAAAGAAACAAGGATAGTGTGTATTTGAACTGAGGGCAGAGAACTGCAGGTGTTTGCCTGAGCACGCAAGTGTGTGTGTGTGTGTTTGTACAATTTTGCTTGTCTGCTTTTATGATTGTGAGCATAAAAAATGCACCGCTGGCAGAAGTTGGCTTGCAGGCCTTTGTGATGATGGCACAATAAAGGTTTCTACAGTCAATACTCCACTGTAGTCCAATAATTTACACAGCGCCATGCATCGCTGGGAACTATCTGAATCAATAAGCGCATAAATAAATTAAACCGGAGGTGGGACAGACGAGGAAAGACACTGCCAAACGGCTAAAATGTCAGTGAAACGGAGAGAAGAGAAAGGGCTTTGCACCTCCGGTAGCGCCGGCAGAATTAATTTCAGTTTACGCCTCTTTGAACTGTCTAAACATGCGAGGCTTTTAAGAGCTGTGTGGGTGGGTGGTGTAGAAAAGTGCAAACTAAATCCGGAAGCTCATTCCTGATGTAAAAATATGCTAATATGCATTTCCACCACCTCCAGCAAAGTTCACCTCTTGACTGCATCGATCCTGCCGGCTCGATTCACAGCTCATTTCCAGTGTCAGTAAATAATCTGCGCCACAGATCTAATTAAGAAATAATCTAATCGTGGATGAGTTGTTTCACAGGTACACAGAAGATCACCCACATGGGACAGTTGAAGATCAATATTGTCTGTCTATAGTCGAGTGTTGTGTTTTTCTGGTGCCAGATGACAACACCAACTAGACTTAGTAGGGCTTTAGGAAGATGGCTAAAGTTCACTCTAAAGTCTGGTTGAGACTGAACAAGACAAGTAGAGTGTCTGAGGTCCATTCAGGTCAGAGTGGAAGAGCAGCAATTTGAACCATTAAAGGCGCTGTGGGAAATGAGTTTGCCATTCGAAGTGGACAAAAAGCTGGTCGGGATGCCAGGTGTCAGGGGAGGTTACCTGCTATTTGATGAGATGAGGAGGAGGGAAAACAGACGGGGGGAGAAATAAAGGTGCTCCTGTAGCATCTCCATATATTCAGCCAAAAAACAGCTTGTCAAGAGGTTGAGACGAGAAGAGGTGTTTAAATGAGAATGCTGGAGGTTTTCCATTGTTAATCATAATCATCACATTAATGATTATCCGATCCTTCCGTTTTCTTCCGCTTGGGTGACAGTGGCAGCGGGTTAAGAAAGCGATTGCATATGTCCGTCTCCCAGCAACGCATTCAGGCTCTTCCTGGGCGACCCAGAGATGTTTGGCAGCTCAATGGGATATGAATCCCCTCCAGCGAATTCTGGTTCTACCTCGAGGGGCTGCTTCCAGCTGGCCATGCCTGGTAAACCCTCAGAACGGAGGTGTCCAGGATGCAAAGATCTACTGGAAATCATTTTGGCTTTTTGGCACCTTATTTGATTTGAATTTGTTTACAACAATAAGGTGTGTGTAACAGTGAGCTGTTTAGAGTTCGCTATCGCAGCACTTGCAAAATACATCCACAGCAATATAACTTTAAATGTTTTATGTCACATACTTCCTTGCTCTGTTTGGTTGGAAGACTCAGGTCTATAAGTCTGGGGTTGGGCTCCAGTAGAGGACACAATTTGGCTCTTGGCAATTAATATTACAATCATTAATATCCATAAATAGTTAGTAGAAAAGCTCAGGGCACCCTGTTGCCAGCGGCCAACAGTCAAATTGCCTAATAAAAATACAGTCACAAAAAAAGGTTTGAAGTGTGCATTCGAGCACCGACTGTCATGAGTCCAGCAAATATCACAGTGTATAGTCACAACAAACACCACAATGTCTGATTCAATTTTGAGTTTTTTATTTATTTATTTCTTTTTACAAGCAATAATTATCTTACAATAACATTACCTAATATAAAAACTATTGTAATTAAATTATTAATGCTAAAAATGAGTCACTAGCTACTGACTGAGTCTTTTTTTAGGATTCCCTTGTTTGACTTTCCTGGTGCTTTTTCTGTGGTCAGTCTGTAGTGGAATCATCTCGGTCCCACTCAGGCTTGTAGATCCAAAACTGACAACAACATTATAAATCACACGTAGGTAAGTTCAGTTTAACTCACCTGAGCAAGAAGAAAAAGGGTTAACTGAACTCACAGTGTGCATCCAATCTTTCTGAAATTTCTATAAATGGAACTCGTCTATTTGACACGATAATTAAACATCATCAGCCTTATTTGCAAAGCCATGTCAGAGAAACAGGAGTGCTCCATGGAAATATACATGGAAAACTGCTTCCTGTTTGTTTAATATTCCTTCCGTCATCTGAAGAGGTGCAACGCTCTGACATCTCCTTTTTTTCAGGATGTGATGTGAGGCCAGTAGACAGTTCACCCTCCAAAGCAACGAGGTCAGACTGAAACAAGCCACTCAGCTCTTCTGTGAAGTGCACAGAGAAGTATGAAAGGGAGTTATGGTCCCTCGAAGCTGAATCTTGATAAGTCTAGGGATGCTCCACCATTACTTTTACATTTCCCATTAGCAGATCTTCAGTAGGTCCGATTTTGAAATGCAGTATAGCAGCATCCCCCACTGATCTAAGCTGTTTGGTGGCAGGTAGCAAATGTTGCTAACATTAGCATTTAGCTCAGAAAACTGCTCTGTTAGCCTCACGGTGATGAAGAATGACTCCTCTTGTTATGCCGTTGTCTTACTTCAGCACAAATCAATATCAACTGATCTAAAGAGATAATTCTTAGCTAAATAAAATGTCCGCACTGTGTCGTCTATCAGTTTCCTGTCTTCAAAGATCCGAAAGCACTTTGAAGATTTTTGATACAGAAAATTTGCAAATCCTAACATCAGAAGTTGGAATTGCCAAACATCTTTTCATTCAGTAAGCAGTTCAAAAAGATCCATTCGATTAGCAAAAGTGCTGTTGGAGAATCTTCTGCACAACTTTACTTCTGATCCCTTATGTCTTGTTGGAAAATGAGTTTAGTGAGATACAGAATTTTGTTCCTTCCTCTTTTTTTGTAATACCTTGATTGACAGAACAAAAAGTGTCATTTCTTATACAAGCCACGCTTTCAGCTGTCTAAACTCCTAATTAAGCTTTCTCTTAACGGGCATCCCTGCGATCCTCAACAACCCCTCGTCAATGATAAGAAGACACTGATGTGTGCAGAGAGACAGAGGCAGAGGGAAAATGAAAAACCATGTCTATTAAATCAGTAATTAAGTCAGAGCCTGGGAAGTCATTCGAAGAGGTAAAATCAAGAAGAATCCTGCAGCAAAGAAGAGTGTCAACGAGTGTTATTAAGTCCTTGAAGTGTAATTGCACAAGGGAATCTGGGTATTTTCAGCGTCAGACAGGGATTTCCAGGAGCAGGATGGAGTGCATGGGAAGGGAATGGAGCTCGGGGAGGAAGGAAGCCGGTTTGAGCACCACTTGAAGTGAACAATACAAAGAATAGTACAAGGGCTGAGTGGAGGAGCCGAGTGCTTGGCGCTGATAAAGCGGACCATCTGTTGTTTATAACCCACCATTACCTCGTGGGCATCCTCTGTGAAGAAAGTGAGACAAACACACAGGAGCCGGTATATCCATTCAAATTAAAAGCCCTTTTTTCTTTTCTTTTGCCATCCCCCAGTGAGCTCTTGGTTACCTCTCAAACTTCCCCGCGTAACTTGTGAATTCTGTGGTGAAGTTACAGGAAGCCGCGAACAACATCTCAACTTGTTTTTCACGCCAGATGTGCAGAGATGCTGAGAGGAGGATGACTCTCCCAGAGGGGTGAATTGGAAATGGTTCAGGAACCGTTTGGCCATCCGCCCGTAATTGTGGCAAAGGTCACTGGGAGAGTATGTCTGAGCAAAAGGTCCTTGGTTGACTGCAGTGTCGTGCCACGGTGGAGGAGCCGACAGGGAAAAGTGATCGTTTCGCGTACAGAAAGCTGGATTCAGATGGATAATTACGAAGGGGTTTTGACTATTGTGTACTGTGTAATTAAGTGCAAAGAATTTGGTTTTTGCCTGTCACAAAGCATCCTACTCCATGTGTTTTCTATTTGATCGTTAACATGCATTCAGGGTCAGCAGCCCACAGTACGTCTGTTCACACCTAGCATTAAAAAGCATCTACACACAGGTCTCAAATGACCCTGGATGACTGTTCTGCAAAACACCCATCATCTGGGGCATCATTATATGATTTTAAAGGTGATAAAGGTAAATAAATATCTAGGTCACTATGGAAGAAATAAGGTCATGTAACTCAACGTGGCTACTTTGCAACATGATGTCAGGTTGGGGTAGGATTTACGGTTTAAACTAAGAAAAGGGTGCTCAAAACTCAAAAAAATCACAAGAACACAGAAACATGGTTTGAAGTGAAGGACGCAAAACATGGACGCAACAATATGGAATCATGGCTATATATACACAGATGGGTAGAGGGATGAGGAGACACAGGTGAAACCGATGAGCAATCGAAGGAAAACACGGGGAGTAACACAAAACAGGAAACCAAGGAACCCAATAAAATAAAACAGGAAACTCAAAACATGATCATGAAAAAACAGACAAAATCAGAATCGTGACACATGATGAGCATTTAAAATGAATAACTACACACAACCTACTCAACGTTTTAATTTGTTATAAATTAACAAATTAAAATATTGAATATAAGTAAGTTGTGTGTACTGTCATAATAGAGTTTGTGTTTTTGTCTGCATGAATTCGGTCCACTTACGCAAAGAATACCAGTTGAGTATGTGGTCAGTCAGCGTGGCCAGGACACATTGTGTGTTCTTATGACTGAAGGAATGTGGTCATATGAGGCTCAGACTAAATGGAAATGAGGCGACTGGATCTGAAATGTGTCTTCAATACATGGTGGGTGTGTTTACACCTGTACACAGTGAATGTGTCCAGGACACATCGCTGCTGGAAAAATGTGGCCACATTCAAAATGGCGGCTGGATTTCAAATGAGTCCTTAAAACATATTAAGTGTCTTCACACTTTCATGTAAGTTTGTCCCAACAGAGAGTGGAGGCTGTAAAGGGGCAGATGAATTCCTATTCAACAAAATAAAGTTAAATATTTCTTTGAGCTCATCTCAGCAGAACTCATCGTTCAGTCTCACATGGTTCATGAGAGATAATTAAGTAATTTAAGTAAAATATTTCAAAATATGACGAGCTTCAGCGTGAATTTCATAACTCATAAGATGACTAATTTCTTTGTTGGCATCAGAGTAAAACATTTTGCGTTGGCGTTCAGTCATTTCCCTGAGAGCGGCTGTCGTTTTTAATTCAATTTGGAAGGAAACCTGCACATAATTTCTTCTATAACTAAACGCCGGTATGATGGCGGCGAGAGTTAAAATCAGCAGAATGAAGCGACCTCGGGGGTCTGCCTCTAGAAAAGCTTTCTTTTAAAATAAAACAGATTAAACTCAAAGACATTCAGAGGTAAGTGTTCAGAAATTCAAACTGCTCCATTAAGAGCCCTCAATCAAGCGTTCAACAAGCAAGAAAGATGAATTTCATTAGCAGGCGCTGATTGGTAAGGGTCCCCTGCAATGTGCACGCTGTCAAAATGTAAATGAGGGCCTACTTACGCTGAAAACCCACCAACCATCAGTTATCGGGAGGTCACATGTATGAAAGTAGGGACCGTCCTCATGCATGAAGACTAATTAACCTGTCATTTTACCACACCTGCACTCCACGGCAAAGATGTGACCAGCAACGGAATTGATTTTCTCTCATAGTCTATATTTGCTGGTTAAGTAGGGGTAATTTTTTCTGAGGCTGTAATTTGTCAATTTGCTTGTTGTCCCCAGATCAGACTGAACCTACGGGCACTTCACTTATGAAATGAGGTTTAAAGGGCTTCCATAAAACTAGCTATTAAGAAGAACATGTTGCATTTACTTCGAAAATGTGATTCATAAAAACTGTTTAACAACACGTCATGTTGCCATTAAAGACTAACTTCAGTGACCTGAGCAGGGTTCACACTTCATCCTCTTATAAAATGTGCCCACGTTGTACAAATACAGCACGTCCAGGCGACACAGAACTTTGTCCTCTAATCCTTTCAAATATTTAAGTTTTCACTTGACATACTGCAGGAGCATTCTCTGAAAAATTGATATTGCTTTTATTCCCTCTGTTGCACACTGTCACCCAACGCTGCCTCCTACAAATGGGCACCATAACTTTCTGTTTTTTTTTCCCCCCCGGAACGAGGAAGCATCGTCCGTCGCCAGGCTTAAACAGATGAAGGTTCCCCGAGCTCATGCCAAGAATCCATGATACAGCCTTGAGGGAGCTCACACGATACCGCGAGTGCGAGGAAACGGCGCCCGTGGTGCGGTTGACGCCGTGCGCCGCAGACAGGAAACCGCGATGCAGATTTAGGACTTTCAGCATCACACGGATTTAATTCTTCGACATTTCCAAGGTGATATCGCAACAAGGTCCTCTATTGATGCGTTTGATTTAAGCCCATTTTCATGTGAGCCTTGATTTCATGCTCGATAACGACTCACGTCACAGAAATAGGCTTTTAAAAATGCACTACGAAACACGTTGTGATGTGTTTTTGCATGAAAATAAGGGATTTTCGTGGAATTTCAGCTTTTTCATAAGCTGAAAAGGCTTTTTAAATCCATTTATACATGATTCATGGAAATACTGTGGTTTGAGGATATTTAATGAATCATATTCAACATCTACTTCATTGTCATTTCTCTTTCTTTTATCCTCCTGGCTGCTCTGCTTTGCAGGAAGAAGCTTTTCAGCATCCTGTTACGTGGATCTGGAGCAGATGTTTCTGTGCCTCGTTACCAGTGGAGGGAAGGAGGGAAACAGGTTGTTGAGATGGATGGTGAATGTTCCTCATAACTGCGCCAGCGTTGTTGTCCAGCAGAAAGCAGAGAGGGCCACCGGCGATCGTGTAAGCTGTCTTCACAGCTTCCTGTTCAGCTGATGGATTTCAAAAGGCATACAACCAAGACAGTGGGTCACCAACGGTGGCTCCGTAGAGAGTGGTGAGATGTGGGGAGGAGATGAGGGCGCGGCTGGGCATTCTTGATAATGGCTGCGGTGTTGGTGGTTGCAGTCATGTTGTCGGCTACGTGAACGCCCAGGAAGTTGACATTGCTTCAGTGGTCAAAGTGGTATGCTGGAGCTTGGTTTCCCACCCTAAAACCATTTCCTTTGTCTTGTCCATATTTAGGACAAGGTTGTGTGATCACATTAACTTGTGAATGCTAATGACTCTCTCAGACTTTGAACGAAAAGGAAGCAGAAAATAAAGAAAGGCATGGTTTTTTTTTTCTCAAAGGTCTTTATGCTCTTACGGAAATAAATGTTTAAGATAATATCAGTATATCATATAGTAAGAGAGCTATTCTTAGAAAATGACTGAAGGTGGAGCAACCACAAACAACAGGCAAGAAGAATAAGAATTTTTTTTTCCCACTGTGAATGATGAGATAACAGACACCCAGAATAAAAAATACAGCTAGGAATGTGCAAAATAGGTGCACTTTAATATAAATATACTCAACGGTAGCTTGATATTATGAAAACCAGTTCTGTTGGGCCCAGTCAAATCACTGACTGACAGAAGAGCTCTTCTGAGCATTGTGGACTTTAATGTCTGCTGTCGAGCTCTTTAGAGTCCACTCCAACATCTGGAATAAAAAAAGTGGAATTACTTTAAAGGACGAACACTTAATGGTGATAAAGGCATTTGTCAAGAATGATCTTCAGTAAAAGTAAGTACATAATATAACCTTCAGAAATACTGGAAAATAATAAGAAAATCCCTGGATGCGGCATCTAAGTTAAGGTTTTTCAAAAATTACTGGTGTTCTTGGAGATGAAGCTCTTCAGTGGCCATTAAAGTAAAGAACTGAGCATTAACGGGCTGTGGCTGAGCAGTCCGCAAACGCAGCGGTCATCATTAGCGATGGCTGCCGCTGCCGCTGCCGCTGCCTGTGAGGAGGTGCTTTGCTGTAGCACAGCCGGCTGCAATCGGCCTCTGGAGAGCGTTAATTACCTCCACGACACTATGTCAATAAATATTTGAGGAGGAAAGAGGTTCCTGAGGGTAAACAAAGGGAGTTGGCTTTGTTCACTCGACTGCGAAATATGGGATTTCAATAAACAAAGCCGCAGGGAACGGCCGTCTTCATCTTGCAGTGGGTTTATTTTCTTCTAAATAAAAAGTACAACCACAACATCGTGACCAGCTGTGTAATATTGTGTAGGTCCACTTGACCCTGTCGACGTGTGGACCTCTCTAGACCATAGGTCTGTATACCTATAGTAAGTAGGGGGTCCCGACTCAATCTCTCCATCAGTTCGGGGTCACTGGCCTGAAAAACGTTGAAGTCTCCTGCTCTAGACCTCTGATGGTGTGCTGCATTATCTAACACCAAGATCCTTTAAGTCCTGCAAGATGAGATTCTGGGTCTCCACAGATCGGACTTGCATGTCCAACACATCCCACAGGTGCTGGGATGGATGGGAATCTGGAGTCCAAGTGAACTCCTTGAACTCGATGTCCTGATGTTCAGGAATATTGTCTCCGAAGAAAGGGTGTACACAGTCTGCAACAGTGCTTAGGTAGGTGGAATGTGTCAAGCTAACATCCACATGACTGGCAGGACCCAGGATCTCCACATAGAATGCTTCAATCTTCTTCCTATAATGCATCCTGGTCCCACGTATGTCCAAGGTCAGCAACACGCCATATTACTTGAACATGATCCGTCAGACGTCTCAACTATCCTTCCATAAAAAACTGTTTGACTAACTCTTTGAACCATTTTCCTGACCAGCCCTCTCTCCACATGCATCCATAACCCTGTGCTCTGCCCCAGTCGTCTACCCATCACAGTTTATTCTTTGTCAGACTTAAAATTATTTTTTCCAGCGTCTAACATGAAGTTGACACATTTTCTGAGTATTCTATCCCACCCACTGACAGGAGCCATGACACCAGATGAGCAGAGTTTAACCTGTCAGTGGTCATGATGTTATGGCAGATCGGTGAAATAAAGACCGCTGGAGCCGTTGTTCAGCCTTTTGAGTTTTGCTTTAATAGTTGACTAAAAACAGCTGCTGGTTGCGTCGTCAGACCTGACACCAACAGGAAACTACAACAGGAACTTCACATCATGTTACAAACACACAGGCACAGAAATGACAAGCCTCCCTCTACGCTTCTCTCTTAATGTTAAAAATGAAAGATGAAAAACGTTATAAGGGGCAGTTTCTGATTTCAAATAAAACAATCAATGCAGAAAAGTCAGATAGGATGTTAAGAAACATGATTTTTCTTTTGTGAATATTAGTAAAACAAGGAGGATCACAAGCAAATGTCATGTTCTTCCAAATAACAGCTTTCAAATCAATCTTCTAATATCATTTGTGGTATAAATTACATCAGTGCAAAGACCTTTCTGTATTTTCTGTTGCAGCACAACTTATCAGTGATGGATCAGCTGAAGCAAAGAGCACCTGACAAGTCTAAAATATAAAGTATATCAAATTATTTCAGCTACAAGTGAATTCATTTATCATTTTGTAGTTGTTTTTCAGGTGCTTCTTGTTGCTTCACATCTTAAAGCTTTCACCAACACCAACCATCATGTTCATAATGTGTTTAATAGATTTTATACTACATTAATAATTGTTCCAGTTAATTTATAAGCTATTAAATGCTAACTCCTTGGCTCATTTTGGTAAACTTCAAGGCAGAACTTGGATGTTTCAGCCACATCTCTATAATATTATTATTACATATTAGAATCAACTTCTTTTTTGATCAAACTGTAATTTCTTCTTCTTTCTTTTACCACTATTCCAGCTCCATGATGTGCTACTTGGATACCGTCTGGGAGTCAGTGTTTAAAGAATAAGGACAGGTTGAAACTGATTTAACAAATCGCTTTGGAATTAACCATCAGGATAGTTTTGGTTTTGTCGGTTTCAGTTGTGAGACATTGTCTTCTCTGATATTTATGCACAACAGTTAACTATCTAATCTAAATTTAACTCTGTCCCTCTTTACACTTGTTATTAACCACAGTGAACAGTTTAGGAGGGGACTATTTTTTGGTAGAAAGTAGTGCTAGCTTAATCCGACTCTCATTTAATAACGTAATGAGGATTTGCCTTTTTTGCACAAAGAAACTTTGGACATTATGTAGCAGACGGTGTTAAAGAATCTACTCACCCCTTTCTGTGTTACTGTAGATGCCAATGCAGAGAAACGAGATTGGATTGTGTGTAATAACAAGAGAAAATGGTGAAATGTTACATTATTTAAGCAGATATAAACTGGATTAATGTACAGCTAAATGCGCTCTGCTTCTAGCTGTAATGTGCTATATAGAGCTTATAAGGATTTGTTGCAACAAATCAACATAGTATTTGTGTTAACAAATCATTAATTATTAATATGTTTTATGCATCAGTAACAGCCAATTAATCAAGATTATTTGAACACCGCATCTCTACCTGCCGACCTTAAAGTTGCTCTATTATCCAATTATGAGATATAAAACTGTTATTTTCAATTTATAATAAGAATAGTTTAATCGTACTTGTGAACTGGGATTCCCTTTAAGTCTGATTTATCTCAGGGGGGGAGGAAGTCATGCAAATAAAAAAAATAATTGTAATAATAATAATTCAGCCTCGAGTGCTGCTGAGAAAGTTTCTTTAGAGCCACAAAGAGTCGAGGGCTCGGAGCTAAAAATATTTCAGCAAAGCTACACCGAATTTCAAAGGGGCTTTCAAGTACAGCCTCACAGCAGCCGGTTTAGATGAAGTTAACTCCACGTCTCAATGGATCTGCCGTCGCCCGACTTCCAAAAGATTATTATTTCTTAATCAATTAAATTCTGCAACTCCCTTCAGTTTAAATGGGTCAGAAAACTTTGTTGTCTTGGTAAAACAATAATTTCCTCCTGAAAAATGACAACACAAATGCATTAAATAAGTCTAAATTTATGTTTATATGTATTTATCAATAATGTTTTGGCACACTATATCGTTCTTTATAAGCTAAATGCTCAAAATGACATGTTTCCTCTAATACTGATGAACTAGAACATAACTTTAGTAAAATTAGCAGAAAAATAAAATTACAATCATCCTGTACATGTCGAGGCAGCTTTAAAAAAGAAAAAGAAAAAAATCACCCTGTTTGTGTGTGCTGTACACAACATCTCTTCACAGCAAACAGACGCTACCCTCGACATATAACAAAAACAGAATCCATCTCTGCAGAGGGATATTCAAAAGCAAATAAATCGATACAGGCTTCATTAACAGGAACCCTGCAGCAAACGCCCACTCCTGACCCCTTACCGACCCATTACTCACACACATAAACACACACGGCTGCACAGTGGAGCCCATACATCCACCAGTTTCTGAATTAAGAGATTAAGATGATGAGGGGTTGATAATGTGTGTGTGTGTGTGTGTGTGTGTGGACAAGAACACTCTCCTGGTGAAACCTGATGAATTTTGCATTAGTTTTATTTGAAGGAACATGTTAACTATTTATTTTTTTTGGCTTACTGGCGGAAGGCTATCAGCTTAGCTTAGCTTAGCACAGAGCCTGGAAACGGAGGGAAACAGCTAGCCTGGCAAAAGTAATGAAGAAATCTTTAAACTAGACTTGAACAGTAAAGCATCAAGAACGTCTTTGATAAAAGTCAAACAACTAGTTATAAAATGTTAATAGTTTGGTTTAAAAAGTTCCAGTTTGTGCGTTTTCTTTTGTTTTTAAATGTTTGAAGACAGACCTTTCCCACTGCTTCCAGTTCATGCTAAGCTAGGCTGACCCAGCTAACAGACAGATATGAAGATCTTCTCATATAAGTCAGTGAAACAAGGCAAGTACACTCTACGTTTTAAATGTATTACCAGTTCTAGTATTCATCAGAAAGCCTTTGACATTTTTATTACCAGAAGAAAAACAAGAGAGCAACTGAATGGCTCAAATACAAAGATATTCATGTCACAATGTTATAAAAAAGAAAAACAGGAACCATTAAACATATTTTTTTTCTCGACAAATGACTTAAACAATCAAATAATAACTCTTCAACCAGTCGACCGTACGTTTCGGCACTAAGTCAAACATTTAAAGCCCTAATAAAGCCACTCGGTACTACCTGTGTTCAGCTGTATAATATGCTGGCATGTATGAACATTACAATCCGTTTTTATTTG
This sequence comes from Mugil cephalus, assembly GCF_022458985.1. NCBI lineage: Eukaryota > Metazoa > Chordata > Actinopteri > Mugiliformes > Mugilidae > Mugil > Mugil cephalus. The sequence continues at coordinate 14,143,276 of NC_061787.1, forward strand.
TTTTTTTTTTTGACAACAACCCCTTTATTAACTACGTGGAACCATCACAGCTACAGTTTGATATGAACAGGTTGTGAAACACCCCCGAAAAAGAAAGAAAAGAAAATGAAAGGCTGAGTTTCCTGGATCGTTCGGTTCTTCCGCCGTAGCATCAGAGAAATCTGGTGTCTGGAGTCGCCACGCTATGAGCCAACACTCAGCTAAACAACACTATGACAACTGATGTATTTCTATAAGCCACAGACTAAACAGGCAATCCGACCGCTGAGTGTGAGAGAGGCGTCGGCCAGCTGGCGCGTCTAAATCATATCTGGAGTGATTCCCAAAGCGTTCTTTCTGGGGAAAATGGAAGGACCGGGGAGTGATGGGAGCTTCAAGGCTGTGCTTGATGAGAGGAAAGGTTTCAAAGTATGTTTTCCCGTTTAATTTCAGTCTCCCAAATTAAAAAAGAGACGCGTTAGCAGACCAGTTTGCGGATCTCCTTCCTGCCCTCTTAACGGCGTCCGTCCACGTTTGCTCTGTAGTTTCCTTGAATGCCCATGATGCGAGTTTAGTCCCCTCTCCTCAGCCGAGTCCTGTCCCGGGGAGAGGCAGGGCCGGTGGTGTTGGTGTTGGTGGAGGGGAGGGGGAGGTCCGCGGCAGTCCGGGGAAGCCTCCCTCAGCCGCAGGAGATGACAGTGAAGCGTTTGGAGATGCAGGACATGTTGTGCAGGACGATGCCGAGGAGGAAGAGCAGCACGCACGCCACCAGGATCACGGTGCAAACGCCGGACCAGGTGGAGCCCTTTCCTCCTCCCACCGGACCGGTGACTCTCCTCTCGCCCTCGCTCCCCTCCAGCCCCACGCCCTCCAGCCCCATGGCCAAGCCCAGGGGCTGCTGCTCGGGCATGGTCACCACCGTCACCCCCTTCTGCTGGCTGCCGGGCAGGAAGCGGCACCCCAGCTCCCCCGGCAGCCCGAGCGCCCGCTCCTTGGCGAGGGGCAGAGGCAGCATGTAGCAGCCGTTGCTGGGGAGGCGGATGAAGACGGGCGTGTGCTCGGAGGCGTGGGGGATGGCGATGACGGTGATGATGTCCGGGTCGTCCGGCAGCTGGGACACGGACAGGCCCGGGGGGAGTTTGGTGACGCCGCGGCACCAGGGGCAGCGGATCTCCTTCTGGCTGCTGCGCATTTGCGTCAAGCACACAGAGCAGCATGTGTGTCGGCAGTCCAGGAGCTTGGGCCGCCGCCGGGGGCTGTAGTAGTTAAAGCAAATCTGGCACTCCAGAATTGAATCCTGGGAAAGTGTCTCCATTTTTGGAAAAGGTATATTCACCGGCAACTCAATCAGACGGATCTAAAAGAAAGGTCCTGCAGCTCCAAGTGAGGGGAGATAAACCACTGCTGACTCCGAGGCTTTGTGATCCACCACCGTCCACGACTTCACAGCGATGTCAGCCAGCCACATGGCCCTTCATCTGCAACAGAAAGAAAAGACACAGCACTGTTGAGAAGATGAGGGCAACGGCACCAACGAGGCGTTTGTGTGCACACTGCAGGACTGTCTTCTTCAGAGTCAGCAGGAACCTCAACGCTGCCAACTGGAGAGAAAAGAACGTGGCTGCGCTCAGAGTTTAAAGCCTGGGAACATCTCTGCAACAACTTCACTCATTTTGTTTTAATCACTCGTACTGTTGACAAGGGCTTCATACAACAGACTACACCAGTGGTTATACCTGCTTTAGGCAGAGACGGTTTCATAAACCATGCTGCTGTGTAGATTAGATCCTGTTTGATCAATGGATAAAACAACCTTGACCTAAACTTGACTTAAATCAATTTAAACTTGAATCACTCCTGAGGGTCAAGGTCCAGAGCAAAAATAGTGGAGCAACCTTACGGTTGTCTTGAATGGAGAAATTAGCTACGGAAACCATAAGTTTTGTTCCTGTAAACATTTTTATTTCTGCAGTAAAGTTGGACATTTTTAAGAGGACATGAAACACTAAATGTATTAATGACATTTTAAATTTAATGATTTTTTTTGAGCTCTGGTCTTTCCTGTGTAGGCCAGGGGTCCTTCAATGATTTTCAGGGCAAGGACCCCCAAACTGATGGAGACATTAAGTAGGGACCCCCTACCTACCTACTGTGTGTTTTCTATATTAATCTTGGCCTAGCGCTATTTCTAAATATACATTATTATTATCATTTTGCATTCAATATTAAGCTATCCCTTATCCCTTTACTAAAATGTTAGATTCATGTTAATGTGTATTTAAATAAAAATCATGCCCTCTGCATCGTCCTCTGACATATTTTTGCCTAAACTGCGTCTTCTTCGATAGCGACCAAGCCAACTAAGACGTCAAAGATAAAGATGGTGGAGGGTACGCCCCAAAACAAAAAATCATAACTGCATTTAAAAAGCTAATCTTTTATTTCGTTATTGTGTTTTAAACATGTGCCCACATACTATGTTGGTGTCTGTTCAGTCGTTTCATGTCCTCTTCTAACCCTTGTGAACGTCTGTGGGCACCGACTCACTTTCTGCCTCTAGTGGACATTTGATGAACTGCAGCTCCCCACTCCATAAGACCTTTCGCCAATCCGCGTTAAGTAACGAGCTCTTTTAACCGTCTCCTTCAGGCCACCCATTCCATAATATCCTCCTCCTCTTTCTCCTGCTCTTCTTGCGTAATCACAGCTACCGTGTTAATCCATGCGGTAGATGTGATGGTTTGTTTTTTACCAATGATTAAAGGCCGTCAAAACAGCACAGAGGAAACAACGAATACCAAACAGGACCCCGTCGACTTTATATTTTACTTTTTGCCCCAAATTGCTTAGTGTGAAAACTGGTGAGGAGGGAGTTGATTTCTCTTTCTCCACGCCGCCATCTGAACTGAGGCAGCGTCCCTGTGGGCATGACTGGGGGGGAAGGAGGGGAGGGCAATGAGAGCGAAGGGTGAGAAACAGGAAGGGGGAGGGATGGAGAGAAATGCAGCGATAGAAATGGAAAAAGGTTACCGCTGAACATCTCGGTGCCGTATCAAAAACAAGATCTGTGGCAATTAAACTGCTCGTCGTGCCCGGTGGGGAAAACGATGTGGCAATGGCAGATAAGAGTGAGTTCTCACTGAGGACGCTCGGGGCAGCTCATTCAGTCTGGGCCCTTTTAGTTTGGTTGGTTTGGGAGAGGAGGAATAATCACATTCAACCTTGAGCTGCAGTAAGAGAACGCGGCTTAGGAGTCGCTGCACTTTTACAGAACCAGTTTATCAGGAACAAGTCATCTAATTGATTAATTCATTGATACGCAAGTAAAATACTAAACAACCGTGGTCTCAACCCGACTGCAATCACTCCCCAGAGTGGTTAATTTGCATTATGACTACCTCATAATTATATTATTTATGCACTCAACAGAGGTGCAGCAGCGTTCCTTCTCATTATATGTGCATAAAGTTTATTTTCTACATGTAGCCTGAGATTCTTCAAACTCAACATGCAGCTCATATACGAAACTCATCATCGCTCATTTTTGATTTGATAAATTCCTGAAATCCAATTTTCCACTCAAAAGTGTGGCCAATCACAAAACTGTTGCAAGAACATGTTGCAAGAACGTGACAGATCTTTGTCTCAATTTTCCCGTGAACATGAACCGAATGGTTTCACGATATAGTCTTACTCGCGCGCTGAATCACAAAGGAGGTCAGAAAGCGCCATAACTTTGGCTGAACCCAGCACCACTGAATCTGGGGATGATGGGGATGATGCTTCAGCTTCATGGGAGAGGCCGCGCTGCACCATCCATCCAGTCGCAAAGATAACAGCAGGTGTTCTCACACCTCGCACCAGCACACGAAGCAGTTGGGTGAATCCTTGTTAGTCCGTCAAGTCAACACTTCTGTGTTTGTAGGCATCACCCGCTCCATCGCTCTGCCTCGCGCACACCTCCATCCCCGCCTCCAGCGCCGACAGCCCCTCAGGGCCGAGACGCTCCCTCCCCAGCCGAGGCCAGACTCCTGTCCTCTCCACTCCCCGCTCTTCCCTCCTCCTCGGCTGACCTAGTTTCGTCACTAGTTGGGAAAAGGTTCTGAAAACTCCAGACAGTTCTGTGAAGTAGCGGTGAAGGCGAGCAGAAGGAAGACAGAGACCTGCCCTGGAGGGAGTGAGACAGCCCAGGGTATTACTGAATCCTTCTCCCAAAGATAAGAATTAGCTTTGATCTGACATAAATGCTTTGTGGCTCGATATTCCCATACACCCAGTCACTCACTCTGCTGCCTCCTTCCCTCTTCCCTCCTGACTGAAGAGCCTTTCCTCCACTTCTTTACATCAATTCCTCGCACTTTCCATTTCTCCGCTCAGTCTTTCACTCATTTCTTACATGTCATAGACAACTATAAAGCGCAATATTGATAACTGAATATATTATGTCAGAAGAGGAAGCATATCATTATATCAGGAAATAAATATTTATCACACCTTCATCAAACTTGGTCGCATATGAGGATTTTAGTTTCAGGTCATTAATTATTAAATAATGCGTCTATTAAATTATAATAAAATTGGCTGAATATAATAATAATAATAATAATAATATGAATTTTGTAATCAATTAATACTAATTTGGTAAAAAATGTGACTATTCATCAAGCCAGTTCATACAAACAGCTTGTTTTATCCAACCTTAGATGAAAAACTAATTTTTTTGGTTTTAATATTATAAAAAAGACGAAAACACAATTCTTTTGAAAAGCTGAACTCAGTGATATTCACACTTTTTCATGAAAAGTAACTTAAAGATTTTTTTTTTTAGTGCTCTGAGGTCACGAAAGCGGAGCTGCAGGAGCGACCACGGCTGCAACAATATGATTTATTGATTCAACTGAGCCGTAACCAGGACAACCTGGCTGACCCACTTTCTGTCACACCTACATACTGTAGATACACAATAACAAAACATCCCCAAGAGGCTTCAGGGGCGGCAATAAACAACGCCGTCCTGAACAAGTCGGCTCCAGATGGGACTGACAGAAACCCGGAGACCCGTTTGAACTTTTTGTTTTTTTAGTTTCTGTGTGGTCCGTTGTGTGAAGGTGTGTGTGTTTTGTTAAGGAGGCAGGGAGGGCTGTATGATTTAGTAATGATGCAGAGTGACCGAGTGGAGGCCTGGACCACTCCAACACGCCCGTTGTCCGCTGGGAACAACCAACAGAAAACACACAGCCCCCCCCGGGCCTCCGCGCACAATCGGCCGAGGAGAGAGTGCAGTCATCCTCGTAGACAGTTAAGTTAAAAATAACCACTGCAGGCACACAAACGCACACACACACACACACACAACTCAACATGGCCGACATAATACAGTAGCTGGAAGTAGCACAGAGGAGAGGCTTATTAAACTGGTCTGAACCAGTGAAATGTCAGCAGGACGATGATGTATTTGGTAACTGCTCAAAGAAGCTGCAAAGAGACTAGTTGAACTTCAGCGAAACATTAAACAATACAAAAGGGGAGATCTAAATTATAACTGAGAGGGGCTTGATATTGAGTAAATACACTCAGGGAACAGCTGCTAGCAGCTAGCTGCTCCCATAAACCAGGACGAATTATCATTCTTGTAACTTCTCTTACCAAAACACTGACCCGAACCAGCTGCTCGTGCTGTTTATACTCATATAATCTTTCCTGAAAAGGAGAAAACACTGGTCAAAGATCTCTAATGGAGACTTGTGTCCAACTAAAATAAAGCCCACGTCAATGTAAACTTGGTCACACGAGCTACAAAAACAACCAGCAGCAACGGACCGAAGACTGAAGGTAACGGCAGCTTGTTGACACGTGACACAGTGGCTGTGTTTCCATTAGTTTTACGCAAAATAAAAGCGATAGTTCTGAAATTTCGCATCACATGACTTCCTGCGGCATCTCCGGCGACGCCAGTGACGTGGAAATGTGATAAACTTTTATGTCGAGGCCTCTGAAAATCCACCTCATGAGAGCGTCATGGTATTTTAGGTATATTTGAAATGTGGGTGTTTCCATTACCTGTTTTTTATTGCAATATTTAGGTTTCGTGCATTCCTAGGGGTAAACCTCGTTTATAACTAGCTCGACAACTGCTAGAAGACTGGAACGAGGTTTGCAGATGTTGCGACAAACTTGAGAAGGTTGGCATTCCGCGAACTTCAAGCGAAAAACAAACGGTGAGGAGTCTTAATTTAAAGGTTATCACGGCAAGACATTCATGAGCATTTCGAAAATACCTGCAATCGTTTTTATTTACCTAACAATCTGAAGTTTCTGCAAACACTTGTGCTTGCATTGAACAAGGGTAAAGCCTGGTTCATACTTTCACAGCGGAGCTGTCATTGATATCCGTGTGCTGTTGTGTCAACATAAGTCGATAATTACACCTCTACAAAAAAAAAACAAGTAACACTTTCGACGCTAACAATAGCGGCTGGAGCTGAGCTTGTGTTGAAGTTAATAAATGTCAAAACGAAAGTTATTTTCGTCAGAGCCGATGGTGTATTGGAGACTGAAAGAGGAAGAATTTTCTGTTGTGCGCAGTAAAATGCATTTTGGTTTTCTGCATTGCCGAGACATGTAGTCACATTTCTGTAGATCCAACAAAGAACCATAAGTGTGGCTTAAGTCTCCATTTACTGGATGTGCAGTATATGAAGGACACAAACTGGTGACACAAAAGCTTTTACGCAGCGAACAAATTGTTTCAGTCAAAGAGGAAGACATGCTTTTAAGACCCTTTAGTGCAAGAAAACAACTTAATGTCAGCATCTATTCAGATTTACACGGCCTATAAAGAGCTGAAGTTTTAGGGGAGGAAATAGTCGGAGTTTGGGAACTGAAACAAAAATACCCTGTTGATAAAAACAGCTTTGAGCCTTAATGATGGATCCAGGTTTGCATTGAGTTTATTAGTGAAGCTCATACCTCTTCCCAACTCCACTATCCTTTATTCTGTTATCATGAGAAACTGCCTGAAGGAAAGAACCCGTCCTAAAACATTCAGCACTCCATATTTCTAACGTATTCCGTTATATATTAAAATGCAGCAAGCATTGGCTTAATGTTAACTGCTAGTCACTCCGTATGAAATTAATCCTAATTTGTTTCAGATACGGGACGTTTCTTTTCTTTGCAGCAACATAAACGCTGCAGCTCAAACAGACACGCCAGATGAAATGTGTTCTCCTCCGCCGCTTCGCACGACCGTGGGCAATGTGCTGAGCCGGCATTTGCATTAAGCTGGTGCGTCGACTTCTTCACCCACACATCAGAAGTTTGGACGGGAGTCAACAGCTCCTCCAGAGTGCATTTAGCAGCTGGAGCAGTCACGAAGGGGCCGCCGAGGTCAGAAAACATTTGTCGAGTGGCCCCCGGGTTTAAACAGTCCGTGTTATTCCGGGTCTCATCCATTATTTTAAACCGCGGCCCATTTTTCACGTGCACAGAACGTGCCGCCCTTGAGAACGACCTGCTGCCGATCACACTTTCTAATAAGCAAACTTCGATTAAAGCAAAAGTTGTTCTTTTGCGGTCGAATCCAAAACAGCGTGAGGTATTTCTGGCATCTTTAATCCCTTCAAAGTACAAACCAGAATGTCTTCTCAGTCACACCTGGCGAAAATTCACACTGTAGAGAATGTAATTAGCCGATAAAAGCCTACATCGTTATTGATGTAGGCTGTTAATTTCATCCACCCGCGGCCTGTTAATCAGAATTTTTATGACCTAGCCCATGAATATAACTACAATTCACCAGTGACCTGCTGTTGTAGAGTCAAGAGTGTCCGTCTCAGGGAGAATCTATTTTGTCTCTCTGAGGCGACTGAACAAAAATAAGACTGAAAGACTTAATCGAGTCGTTGGATACAAAATATCACGCAAGGAGGTTCAAAAGGACCAAATGAGAGACAGATGAAGACCGAATTCAGACAGAAAAAAAGGTCAGAAAATAAACATGAAAAGACCAAAATGAGATGCAGCACCAGAAAGAGACAAGAATAGATTGAAATGGTACAAAAGACCAAAAACAGACACAGAACAACCACAAAGATAAAATAATCAAAAAGAGATGGAATGAAGATGGAAAATAGCAAATGACCAGAAAGAGGCACGAAACTAGAGAGACAGGAAATGAGGAGAGCAATCACAGATGCATAAGGACCAAAAAGACATAAAACAACCAAAGTATGGAACCTGAATATGGAGGTGATCACAGAGACAGAAAAAGACTAAAATGAGATACAGAACCACCAGAAAGAGGCACAAATCATACAAAAAACTATTACAGAGATACGAAATGACCTAAATGAGACGCAAATTGACCAAAGAGGGACAGGCAGCGACCGAAAACAGACACAAAACGACCACAAAGCCAAAATAATCGAAATGAGATTAAAAGAAGGGAAGATGGGAAATTCCGAAGAGACACTAAAAGACCAAAATGAAAATAATGAGGTTCAGAATGATCAGTGAGACAGATGAAGACTAAAAGAGACACCAAAATATCAAGAAGAGAAACAGCACAACCCAAACAGTATACAGCAAAACTGAAATAAAAAAAAGAATGACCACAAATACATATAGAACAGCACTGAATAGGGAAGTGACACAGGACGTACAGAGAGACACAAAGACCAAAGGCAGGAAAAATTATGAAACAGTGAAGAGAGAAAGACATGTGAAGTTTGTTGCTTAACAAGCACACAGAGAAACAAATAACAATAATAATCTAACCGAGATTGGGTGTACAATGATTTCAAAGAAACACTAAAGGTTTATGTCTCACTTAGGTCAAAAAGACCTGAATGAGACAGATAAAAGCTAAAATTAGACACAAAACGACCAACATACCCCACAGCTAGAGCTGCAACCGATGGCCAGTTTATTGTCGAGTCAGTCAACATGAAATCAACCTACAGCTACTTTAATAAGTGGATTTTTATCTAAAATGTAATAATAGCTGCCTCCCTGTCCTCAAATAATACCCTTTGCTGGTTTTCTTTGTCACTCAGTAAACCGAACGTCTGGGTCTGTCAGAGCGTCAGCCAGACGAAACAGATCGGACCAACACGTCACCTCGGCGCGCGAGCAGACACCTTTCACTGGTTTCTGGTGTGCGCGTGTCAGCACAGCAGATGGAGGCCCTGATAGAGGCCTGTGCAGCCGAGCACCGAAGGACGCATTAAGTCAATTTCCAGCTTGAGGAGCCCAGCAAAGCACCGTGGGGCTGGCAGGAACGCTGCTGGATGGACTTCACCCCCATCATCATCGTCATCGGCGCCACCGCGTATCTGCCCGAGCGTGACACTAACTCCTGCACCGCCGCGAGGCTGCCCGTCCCTAGAGGACTGGCCGTCACCCAGCACGTCTCTCCAGGTACTGGGTCTCATTCCGCAAAACCAATATCTGACAGGTGCTGTTCGGACACAAACATCACGTCTCGAATTGATTTTTGGTCCATTTCCTGCGTTGGCCAAGAAGATCGGCTGCTCTGGATCTTCCTCTTTCATTGGGCGACTATTACTAATAACTTCAATGACATGCGATGTCTGCAACAAGGAATGCATCTGTATTATACTGCACAATTCATAACCTTAATGTGTATTAAGGTGTGGTTACAACTACTCCTAATGACTGCTCCCACCCACTTTTTACACCATGGTCTCTTCCCAGATGCCTGCGCCAGGTAAACTCAGAGATGTGCCCAGCCACTGTGCTACGGCACCCAAAGTGTGACAAATTACATTTTTACATCTTGACAGGGCTTCTGGCGACAAAATATTACTTTTGACTATTGTGCACGTTATAGAATCCATAAAGATATTGATATTTCCTCCATGTGGCAGTCGTGCACAAATGTAATCCCCCCAAGCATGATAGATATGTGTGCAAAGGTCTTGTTGAGTACAAGACGGCCATGTTTGTGTTTATTATCTGTTGTACCATGAGTGAAAGGGGTCACAAGCCACCAACAAGCATCTTAGAGACTTAAGCTCTAAGCAAAAGTATCAATCTAACTTAATTTACTGACTGTATAAGTTGGGTTTGGTTGATGACAGGTAAGTCTTCACTAAAGTATTCACTAAATCGGATCCTTTTATAAGACTAAACTACACACACTTGTACATATGGATGCTACTGAAGACCTTGCACTACCCCATCCTTAAGGTCACACAGAGACCACAATCTCCAAGATCGGCAGAGCGAATCGCCGGGGCCCCTCCACTCCCTGATGAAAGGCGTCTCCACGCCGAGGAACCGAGCAATTTTCAAAGCAGATGAAAGAGGTGAACGCCGTGACTTGAGCAGCCGGAGGCTCAATCTGCATCTACAGATTCAAATAAAGATCCAGGAGGAGGGGAGATAAAGCCGAGCTCGGCCCAAACTTCAAACGGAGATGACACTTTTAATTAATCTGCGACGAGGCTTGCTTACGGAAGCGAAATGCAAATGAGGATTATTTAAAAAACCGTGGGACGCCCGGCGCCGCTGCTTAAAGAGCGAAAAATAACGTTCGAAAAACAAAGACGACTCAGTTAAAAGCCTTTCATAAGTGAAAGTGGCCTTAAGACGGCCCATAACTTCACCCGTAGACTGTAATGTGCTTTAGTCTGGTGCCAGGAATCATTTTGTAAGATATGAAATGGAGTCTTATTAAATAACTCCGTTCACGATGGAGAGGGTGATAAAATTTAAGGAGGCTGTGGAGAGATGCTGGTGAACAGGCTGTGCCGCTCGCCTGGGTTTGTGTTTTTTTTTTTTTTAAGTCTGACAGGAAGTGGTAAATAAGAGTCGTTCCTGGTGTGTTGGCACCTGAGAGGACATATTTTGCCGCTGCAGCGAACACCCCCCCGACCCATGTTCCTCCGGCTGAGCATGAGATCATTCGCACATCAGCTAGCAGCACAGCAGGACAACGCGTGTGGGCGTTCATGGATGTTCCCGCGCGTGCACCGACAGCACTTGCACCGCGCACGAGCTGAAAAAGACTCAGCAGGTAAACGTTCAGGGGGAGGGGGGGAAAAAAAAAGTAATAAAATAATATTCATCACACGTATCGCCTTCTGTTCAAGCTTCGCCTCGACTCACACTTCCATTGCACTCGCGCGGCAGCGCTGCAAGCTAACGCTTTCAAGAGTCTGTCAGCTGATGGGAACCGCAGACAGGGGAATCTGGCACGTTGCTAGGAGACAAACGTTGTCATATCGCTGCTGTTTTGTCAAAGCCTCGCTGCGAGCCTGTCGGAGAGGAAAGGACCACAGGGGCTAGAAGTGACGCTGAAACATTTTTAGAGGTGCCTTCAGACCGTTTCATGTCACCTTGTCAGCGTTATTGCCTCAGTGTCTTCGCCCGTGCTTTGACACGTTAATTATGGGCAAACAAACAACGTCTAATCCTCAAAGTAATCTCCCTGACACACATATATCTGTTCTCAGACCAAGGAGAAGTCAAGGGATATGTTTTTAGAAACTGCTTGTTCTGGTGTCTTCAAGTTCTCAATGTCAGTGTAATTTCAATGAATATCTGTTTAACTGCTACATATCTGCACTACAATGCTAATTACCAAAAACACATAATCTTGTTTTAATACCCTCATTTATGTAAAAATACAGATTAACTACAAAGAAAATGCAAATAAAAAAAAGATGTTTGCATAAAAAGTCATTTTTCAGCAGCAGAAAATTACGAATTACCTTAAATTAAATTAACTTTAATGCCTTTACTCTGGCTAGTTAAGAAGGCTTGAACAGATTTTCTTTCCTGTAAACCTTATTTGTGTGGTTACTAAATTACCAAATTCAGTTTTTAGTGATGGAAAACAGTAAATTAACGACCTTAACTAGCCAGAGAAAAGTCATAAAATTTTAATCAGTTGTTCATTTACTGCTCAATCCAATATAGCCTTATTTTTTTCACCAGTCTCTCATATTGTGCAGTACTCTTGTTAGCAGTACAGCTAAAGTAAGCAGGACAATTTTTGAAAATGTGGAATCATTTGTGAAGAAATAAAATCATGTCAAGACAAACGAGACAAATAGGTGATCCAGAAATGAATCATCCATTAGATGATTCACTTCTGAACTTTTTAAAGGTTGAAATTTCCACTCTGATACATTTCTCTTCTACTAAAACAGAAACACATATGAATCTTTGCACGCAATGCTTGTTTGCGATGGTCGTAACCAGTAAAAAGGGGTTTTATCGTGTCACAAACTCACCCGGACTGGAACGAACTCGGTCTGACTTGGTCCGAATGATACGATCAGACCAACTATGGACGATCTGAACAGGATCTGTGTTTGAAGAGAAAACAGACAAAAGACGAGTTATCAGCGTCGTCCGTGAGCAACAATGATTGTCTTTCATGCTCAACCTGCACAATACATGAGGCAGCCCCGAGGCTGTATGTCAGTTATAAAACCTGTTTGTTTGGCGTGAAGTGACCAAAGAATGTCAAGATTTGACACACCTGCACTTGGTTTTCACAGTGAACTTAGGTCACTGTTTGGGGCCCAAAAGACAAATCTGAGATCTGTTTTTGTATGAAATAGAAAAATTAGCATTTCTTTTTTCATGTGCTGTTGCAGAAGGGAGTTAACTTCAGAGAATTCTGACTTATAAACATGGTTTCACCTCATCAAATGAGAATTTGCTGCTTCTAGTTTGCAACAATTTTGAGGTTGAGACTCCTAGATGGACAAGGGAAGCGCCGTGAAGGCGTCACTTTGGGCACATTTTACACAGTAAACCCTTCACTAAGAGGCACATGATGGCGCCTATATTATTCGGTTTAATCTTCACGCAGTCATTTCCTCGTATAAATCGCACTTAAACGGTGGATTATTTTGCTTTCACGCCGACAATCTTCCCATTAGCTGTTCTCGTGTCGAGGCCCCACTAAAGCCAACGCATTACAGCTGCTTTCCATTTAATGCAATCAAGATTCTAAATGCCAATTAAACAGGGGAATGAATATCACTCCGAATAACATGAACAGGGCTTCGAGGAGGTTCAAGTACCGCAACAGGGCTGTGGGCTGATGAAGTGTGTGCTGTTGCCTGGCAATGCGAAACAGGACAGAGTCCAACGGCCTCTAAATGCATCTAAAATGGGATCTCAGAAATGTGCCAGAGCGGCCTTCAATTCAAGCTGTATGCTCCAGCAATGACAGTAATCCATACTGTGTAAACAGTCCGCCCCCAGGATTTAAAAGAACACAGAGATCAGAACATGGTAAACAATTAGCTTGCCTACTTTTCAATAGATTATTAATAGGAGCCGGAATCCAATGGTCCTTTTGTGTTGTTAATACCTAAAAAAAAAACATTTTTTCTTGATGTATATATTTTTTTCTTCGTATGTTACGAAAAAAAACCCACTGGCAGTTGTTTCGTGCAACAACGCATCTGGCAGATTAAGGTTTCACGTGTGCAAACAAGTCAGAATACTTTCTGAAACATACGCTGCTTTGCGACTTGCTCGAGGCGTTTCCACTATCAGCGACAACAGCAGGTTGTTTTCCTGCCACTTCTTGCAGAAGCGTTTACTTGGATTTCCAGGGCTCCTCTTTGTAAAACTGAAAATGTGTCAGTTGGGATGGAGCGAGAAACCTGAAAGGAAGTGTCTAAGCTGGTGTTGCATGTAAACGTTAATCGCTGACCAATTACACCATTTGATAATATTGGAAGTACATGTGATGTTTGCATAAATGGGAAGACCCTGGTTTCTGTAAAAGACACGTCTTTACTTATGTTTCATTTTATTTTTTCTTTATTCTTATCTATACTGTTTATTTACACCTATAGTGTTTATTTAGTGTCTATATATTTTAGTTACTATGGGAAATAACCAGGGACCTGAATCCTTGAATCCTTGATTCATTTCTCCTATATTTGTGGTTGTTTTGTGCATTTGCATCGCTTTGTCACTACTTGTCTCCGTAGCTGTTGACATTTGGCTATCATTGTTGCACAGCTTTAATCTTCATAGCTACAGTGCATCTATTTGTGGTGTCTTAGAGTCTGTTTTGCGTCTCTTTGTGGTTGCTCTGCATCACTTTCTGATCATTTGAATCTCTTTGCAATCATGTTGTGACACCTTGTCACTGTTTGCATCACTCATATCTTTGTAGCTGTTTTGCATCTCTTTGTCGCCCTTTTGACCTCTTTATGGCTGTTCTCCATGCATTTCTTGCAGATTTGCATTTCTTTGTAGATCTTTTGCATCTCTGTTTTTGTGTCTCTTTTGGAATTATTTTGTCGCATCTCTTTGTTGCATCTTGGTAGTTGTTTCGCGTCTCCTCTGTCGTTTCATTCAGCTTAATGGAGCGTCTCTGGCACATGTAATGACTATAGTTAATGGAGGTGCAAATCTATAACATGCATCTGCCAAATATGCACAAGCTCTCCCCAACATCTGGAAACAGACTCTGGTGTGTAACACTGACTTGAAAATTGGTCCAGGTCCTACTATAACATGCGCAACTGTGTTTTCACGATATAATGAGTTTAGAACATGTCGGTATGTTATTTTGGAAGGATTCAGCAGCGAGACTTCACAAGGACTCCAGTGTTTGTGCTAAGCTACGCTAATCACCTTTTGGCTCCAGCCCCATACTAATTGTATGCGTGAATGGACTATTTCTTCCGCCACTAATTATCAATGACGAATCAATGACTTTGTTCTCCTGAATGCACCATAATTATCAATCAATTCCCGGCAGTAAGTGGGAAGCAGACATTTAAGGCCTTCACTGCGTACTTGAAGATGTTTTTCAGAAAGTTGCTCTGTCCTTTCAGTGAGCTTTCTTTTTTTTTCCCCCGCAAAAATAATTCCATCTTTCGAGCAAGTTGACATAGTTCTTTCTTATAATCCAAAATCCACTGAGAATAAACCAATTATGAATGTTTAATCCGTCTATTTAAAGTCCAAATTGAAATCTTTAAAAACAAGGAAATTGAGGAACCAGCGGGACGGAGAGTGGAAATCATTAAGTAGCAGCTCAAGCGTTCCTGGAAGGGCAAAAAGAAGCCAGCCGTGTTGTAAAATACACTTTAAAAATGAAAAGTAACAGGAAATGTCTTAAACACACTACAACATGGGTCTTCAACAGGGATGCCGCAACCCCTAGGGGTCTGCGGATGTACTGCAGAGAGGGTCGCAAAATCTTTGGTTGATTAGACTTTTTTCATATTTTTTTAAATTTTTTTATTTTCCCCCACAAATGTCCTTAAACACACATTAACACGTATCCAAAATATTTTATAAATGGAGGGAGAAGACGTTATCTTTCAGTCAGCACTTCACTCATTCTGTGATACAGGAGCCATCATTTCACCACAGAGCGACACACTAGTCGAGACCTGTCAATCTAAGCCTCCCGTACACAATAGGCCCCGCCCCCATTGCTGCTGAGCCACTCACAAGGCTGCATAATTCACTCTGTCAGGTTCCCTGCAATTAGCCAAGAGCCTTTTCAGTCCCCAGGTAAAATCCCAGACACGTGCTGCAAAATTAGCAGCAGAGAAGCTCACAGTGCTGCTTGCTCCCACCAACATCCATTCATCCAAGGTTAGAATTTGTGTGCTTCTCATCAGGGTCAAACATCTCTCTATTCTGCTAATATTTGTGCCATCAGATGGCAGAAACAATTACGGGCTACTTTCCTGAAGAACAAAATGAGCGATTTAGAGATAAAAGCCTGTAAACGAAGGTAAAGTAAGCATTAACCTCTGAGTTGTCTGTATACTGACGCCGCTGCTCATACAGTTTGAGAAACGGTCGTGACGTCTCCTGTCGGCTATATTTTACACCCTCCTTGCGTGTCTCTTTCACAGCAAAACAGACAGCGCTGCGGCTGAGGACAAGTTTGACACACGGCCAAGGAGAGGAACATTTCACCAAGACTGATGTCAGCTTGGACACCTCCGGCCGGTGAGAACACCAATGGGTCGATACACTGATTGGCATGTAGCTCGCGAGTCAGGGGGTCAGGTCTTCATCTGACAAATGCGTGAGGACGTCCCACGTGCCGATACTGTCGATGCCGCCAGCCCCCGCGTAGATTCACATTTCTGCAGTCGGAACCTCAACAAAGACAGTAATCTTCTTGTGTAGAATTTCTGGCAGATGTGATGCCTCACAGCAAGCGGAGCCACTTTGTCAAGTTTAATACAATGTTAAATTCACTTTTAGTATGGATTTCTCATGGCCCAGATTCCCCTCTGTCCAGTAGCGATATTTCGGAAACTATTAAAACTGATAACCGGAGCTGTGAACGCCCACAGCTGTGCTCGAGTGTCCGTTCACCATTGATCAGCTCAGATTTGTTTCCGAGGCATTTGGATCTCACACGCTCACAGCCTCAAAGCCTCCGCTCGTTTTCTCCTGTTCGGTGCTTAACTTCCGCTTTTAGGAGAGATTTCTTTCCCAGTCATCCACCAGAAAATGTCCCTAGATGTTAGCGAGTAAATAGGCTTTGATATTCCTGCATGCCTTATCCCCGGCTGGAAGGCTCCCAGTCTTTACGGGGATGTCTGACAGCTGAGCAGGAGGCCGATGGTGACATGAGGGACGACAACAGAAGCTCCTACATCAAAGCCACACAAGATGCATATACAGCGCCGCTTAAAAGTATTCGCGCCGCTAGGATTTTTCTGCACTTCTGCGACAAAAACACCCTGAAAACATCAGTGAATTTTCACACAGTGTCATCGGGAACATTTAGTCGGCGTCGCTGCTAAACGAGGGGGCCACACCAGACGCCGAAAACAAGGAGTTCGCTCATAGATGGAGGATTTGCTCGAATAAACAAAAGCAAAAGCATAATATTTCTGTTCAATTAGTTTAATTGCATTCTCTACTTTCTCGACTTGCAGCAGACTAGAGGTCCAGGCTATAAGTCACAGCACAAAAACACACAACGCAGCTCCTACACGATTATTTGCACATAAAGAAGCATCCTGTTGACACTCACTTAACATAATGGGCCCTGTTGGAGGATATAGATTGCAGTGTGAACCTCTGCGTCGCACGCTGAATGTGCAGCCGAGGCAGATAAAGGGCTTCGGAAAAGGACTCTACAGTACCCACGGTGGCAATTTGTCAGGATTAACGCCGGATGGTGTGTTGTTGCCGTGGCATCAGGTGTTGTTCATTACCCCGAGGTTGCCAGGGAATCACGAAGCTGATCTGTGAGTCAGCCGGGGTCGTCTGAGGCTTTAATCCTGAGCTCCTTCACAACTCTAAGGACAGCGTCAACAAAAGCTGCTTCCTGCTCATCTAGTGATTATGCTGCATTTATAGTTGACTGATCAGCCCGATGAAAACATGTGAAAAGCTACGTAAAATTCCGCCTCAAATGAGTTAACAAAACTGTTCCCTAATAGTTTTCCACTGACAGACATTTTCAGCTTGAGAGTACTGAACTATTTTAAGTAATTAAAAAATAAAGGCAGGTTGTATTTTTTCCATAAAAGAAGCTGTAAATCTGCAACCGTTGATTATTTTCATTACTGATGCGTCTCACAGTTGTTTACTTTAACAAAGTATAGATAAAAAACTCAATTAATGTGTTTTAATTGCTTTAACCTTTATAGAAACACTGGGAAAAATGTAAACAGTCACATTTTATAATAAGAATAACGTTGATTGATTAGTCTGTTCGTAAAATGAACCTTGACTAAACCAACTCCAGAGTCTAACCGGTGAATCACGACACGATTAAGAACCTTTGTGTCATGGCATGAGGCGCACTAGACAAAGAACAAAATAAGAGAAGAGGCAGAGATGTTTGAGCTGCGCCCTTGGACCCTTGCACCCAGCATCGCACAGACGCCATCAGTGACGAGCCTTTGATTAGCTCCCTCTCCATCTCCAGCACTGCTCTCCCCCGTAGCATCGCCTCTCTCTTTAAAGCTCCACACACACACACACACACACATAAGAGAAGAACCCTGGAGCAGGGCTACGAAAAAAAAAAAAAAAAAGACAAATGTCAAACACAAAACACACAGACGCACACTCTGTACATACACGGCTGACACTGCTGACCTTCAGATGCGTCTCCCGAGGCCGAACATGTGAAAGGCTACCTGTGCTCACATGCTTTCACGGCGGCTCTAATGAAATTGGCTCGGCTTCACAATGCGTCCTTTCTCGGGCCTTTTCTGCTTCTTAAACACGGCTGATGGAAAGCCCGGGGAAACAATTGGTTTCCGCAAAGCCCCTCAGACCTGCAGCTGACAGCTTGAGCTGTAACTGCAGCGGTCAACAACACCAGGCGAGGAGACATGAGGAAAAGGACACGCTGTCATATAGCCTGCGGAGGTTGGCCCGGCATGTAAGTACAGTGAACACACCACTTCCTCCCGCACACGGACGGCGATTCATTACAGACCAGAAAGAAATCATCACGGCTCTAATTTGCTCTAGGTGCTCTCTCCGGTAATTTGACCCACTTTCAAAATTCAATAGTGTTCTGCTACATTTCCCTGACTGAGTTTACTAGGGCTAATGATTTTTCTAATTAGGAATGTCCCGATCAAGTTTTTCTGCCCTCTGATCCGATAAATCCACATAAATTAACACTGAGCACTGGTCGATCCGAATCCCGATTTTGATCAACCCTCCTCTGGAGATTCATTAAAGTCTTTCTTATCTTCACGCGTGTAACTGTATTAAGTATCCACTAAAGAGGTCTGTCAGAGTTAATGCAGTGTGGAGAGGGTAGCGTGTTCCTCAGCTCCAGAAAATCTGTGTCCTCTACTACAGAAACGTTCTGGTCATCCAACACCACAAACTCACCTTTTCACCTCCAGTTGTTAAAAGCAGCGCTCAGTGTTCGTCGTTGTTTTGTATTCCATTTCTTCTTCCACCACCCCACTTCACGTCCGCATAACACAATTTACAAATTGCTGTCTGGCTTCATTTTCCAGGGTGAAGTTCTTCCCCACAGCAGACGTGTCCTGCTGAATTTCCAACGGGACCAATAAAGTATCTATATCCACAATATTTTCACTCTATCTTCATACGCCTTTGGTTTTGTCTTCTCTTTCTTGGACCACTAGTTGGGCGCATTACTCAAAACTGGATCACATTTCATTTTTGTCACTAGCACAACACTGAAGGACATTGATCCTTGACTCCCAACAGAGGTTCAGCAGCATATTTACACGCAGTTGACGCCCTGGTTTATAAACCTCCCTCATCTTAGTGCCGGGTTTGAAAATGACTGCTCCATCAGGAGGATATTAAGGCTCAAGGAGGCCACTTACTCACACAGAGCTTCTGCCCGAAGCCGCCGACAAAGCGGTCAGGCTTCAAAAAGTCTCCTCAGAGGGGACAGAACATCGATACCGCTCTGCTGTGGTTCTCACAAATAATCAAATGCCGCCTATGGTTACAGTTTGTAATAGATTTATGTATACAGAATTCTCTGTAGCTAACGCTTCATAGGTCGGCTAATAATAATGACAGCTTTTAGGTTAGCAGACTGGAACACCTGAATTCATTAAACCCCTTCAAAGTCAATAATGCTAAAAATGAAATTGGAAAACTTATTAGGGCGCTTCAAAAACTCAGTGGTTATTTATAACTGTGCAGAAACAACAAACAGATAGCAACCACCTGGGAAATCTGATTGCAAATGTCTCATTTTTAAGCACTTGTCTTTACACCTGGCATGAAAATATGTCTCCACGTGTGTCCCCAGCCACCACTTGAGATCTGATCTCCGTTTCAGACTCTGTACATAAATAAGGTTTGATCTAATTTGGGGCGCACTAGACTGTTTTAAGAGCTGTATCAGAACCATGAACAACTGTGTGCGCACCATGACTTGGGGAGATGATACATATTTTGGAACAAACAAGAAAGACAGTAAGAGAAACCAGGTCTGAAATCAGATCACTCAAATTCACATCCGTGCTTTGGTTTGTAATTGGAAGACGGATATTAATACTACGCACATTCATTTTCAAAATACTTGATTAAAACAGGGAGATAGACTTCAATAAATAAAATAGATTGCAATAGATGAAAGCTGTACTCAAATGTTGGTAGCTTATAGCAGATTAATATAAATAAATAAAGGATCAGTAAATGTTTTCTGTTCCTCGTCAGGAGGCAAGACCATAATTTTCCAGCAGCTGTCAAAGCACCAACACGGAGCCGACTGTGTTTTCATCTTCCATCACACTCTATTCTCTGACAGCAGCACAGGTGTGGAGAGTGAAATGAGCTACAGTAACACCTGCTGAGGCGCTTTGCACAGCAACCTAAATGTTAATGACTTGAGCAGTTGGTGAGAGAATTGACAGGATAACAAGCTCTGACGAGGCCCGCGGAGTTAATCAATGCCGGTGACATCAGACGAGGTGGTCGTAAGGGAACAGGCGAACACACAAAGGCGCAGTCAATGAAGGGCGTAACGCGAACTCAGCAAGGGGGGGTTTCCAGGGTCAAAGTCAAATGAAATGTACCAAATCCCACGAGCAAAAACAGAAACTGGAAGTGGTCAAGTGGAATCACATGAGAAGATGAGCGGGGTCTCACGGCGAGACTCTGCTGCAGAGGTCATAAATCAGCTGCTTGGCATCAAGTGTCGCCAGCCAGGCAGCAGAGTCAGAGTCAGACCGTAGGCATGTTTCAATCAGCGGAGAAAGCAGACGCGCTGACAGCACGGGACGCAGGAAAATAAAATATCCTCCGAAGACTGCGGCTGAGATATGAGACGCCGGGACGAAAGACATACATCAAGTGTTTAGGAAGGGAGGAAAGAGACGAGGCCGCAAACAAGCTCGGGAACGACACAAATGCGGGCCATATATTTCCGAAGCTGATAATCACGGCAGGGTTAACATGACTCACGAACGTCCTCGGTTTCCCTCCGTCTGACCCCGGACACAGCAGCCGTCTCAAAGCAGTTTTTAATGAAGTGGAAATAAAATGAAGATGACGTGATACGAGTGGGATACGGACTGTGTCCTGGAGCTTTCACTGATTTCCATTTGCTTGTCTGGTTTTTCTTTGTGGTCTTGCTCAAATGAAATAAAGAGTTGAGGATTATTTTTTTTTTAAAGCCAAGTTGACCTCACATCACCATCATCATCATGATCATCATCATCATCTTCCTTCAACTGCTATACTATGGATGTGGTCTATTCTTGGTTCAGCCGAGAAGAGAGTTTGGAAGTTATGCAAATCTGTGTGATATTGTGGTATAGCTTACTTTACATGGACAGTATTTTTACAACCTATTATTAATAAGGTGGCCCTGCTGCTGAGGAGCATCGAATCTGCTGGAGTGAATCAATAGGAGAAAATGACCAAAATGGAGCCATATATTCAACACTGCATCTTAGTGACGTAACAAATAGTAGCCGGCCTTCTTATTAATTACACCATAAATAGCTACTGATACCTTCAACTGAACAAATACCAGCCTCTATATGACTTTTTTTTTAACAAAGTGGCTCTGTTACCGTGAAGTCTGCTGGAAATATAACCCACAGCGTCAAATTATCCCATAAGAGGAAATGACCAAAGATTTCCACGCTGATTGCGGCTTTGTTCGTCTTTTCAAACTCTTGTTTGAACATCTGGTTGTTTTGCTGCCTTCATGTTTCCATCCCCTCCTGGAAACTCATCACCTGATGTTTATCCCACACGGGGAAACCATGCTCAGAAAGAATGGATTCATCCCAGCCAGAGGAGAACCGTCAAATCAAATGTTTACGGGATAATTAGAAGCTATCATTTTTCCATTGAACAGATTATCAAAGGTTTACACCGCTCATATTCTCTGATTGAAAACCCCTTCTAATCAGATCGGTCTGTTCTGGTTGAAGCGGTCCCATGAGGTATTTTTAATCCGATCCTGATCATTAGAGGAAAACTAGTCTCCATTTAAACACGGCCAGTCCCTCAGTTTATACCTCGGTTGCTCTAAATGACATAAAGTGGAAGCTGAATTGTCCAACTCAGGTTCTGTAATTACTTTAAACAAAAGCCAAACAACAGGATCTAACAGTTCCGAGGCGCACTCACTAACTCCATGCCGCAACAGAGCAATCTACAAACCCATCTCAGACCGGACCGGATTTCATTTGATCTAATAGGCATTAATCTAGCTTTAAGTAAATACAGCCACCGGAGATTCTCGTTTGGAGGTTTAAGCGTGCACCGCCACAGATTCAATCTCATAAAGTCCTGCCTCCGGGATTTCTAGAACAGCAAGTGCACAGGCAGCCATAGGTAGATGTGAAAACCCATCAATACCACTTACAGACTGAGTGATGATCAGACCTGCAGCTTGCAAAATGAAAACGCAGCTTTCTCCTGGTTATCCACTGTTCACTCACTGTGATTTTCTCTTGGCAATAAAGCTGAAAATTATTTGTTTTCAAAGAAAATGCGAGGAGGGAAGCGGGGAGGGAGGTTTGTTTGATCTGACAGCCGGCTCCAGCTTTGGCTCAGACCACCTGAGGAGTGGGCCGATTATCGCCGGATATCTTGGAAGAAGCAGAGCTGCAGGATAAGTCCTCAACCGGCCAAGGTCAGGCCTCTGGATGCAGATAAAGATGTTCTTTTTTTTTTTGTAATCAAACACCTGGCAGAAAAAAAAGGCAATCCTGAAATCGTCAGCCTGGCACAGCAGAAGTGTCTGACTTAATGCTGCAGAATGGTTATATTATCTGGGAAGTAATGGGAGCAATTTCAGTGGCGCTTTTCTTGGAATCGTCTGGTAGACGTGATGAAACAGTTCATCACGAGTTCAGGAGCTAATTCAAACTTGATCATGTCAGAACATGAACTTCACAGGACATCCAAGAAACGTCGTCTCCAAGAAATCCTGCAAGGTGACCTCAAGTGCAAGTGAATGCAGCACGCCAGCGTCGGCTGTCCTGGCCAAAACTGTGAAGCTGTACGCGGAGGAAAGTCACATCTAACGCTGCAGAGTTCGTCGAGTCGAAATGAGTTCAAAAACACGTGCCAGAATTTCATTTGGAGAGGATCCACATTGTTACGGTTAATGGCGAGAGTGGCACATTCTCCTGATTTAGGCCGATGCGCTGAGACGCCTCCGTGGAAAGCAGCAGTAAATTAACTCTTGTGCCATCGGTTATTTTCGTGCATTGTGGTTAAATCAGGCGTTAACATTTGGATCAATACCTGAAAATGGAGCCTTTAAATTACACCCGGCTATAAAAAAAAAAGGAAAATCCTTTCTTCCTCTTAAAGCTGACCATTCTCGTTAAGGTGAGGTGAAACCTTTGTGTTTGACTCATTCCTTGTAAAATTAAAGTGTCATAAATACCAAGATAAAAACGATTGTCTGTGTGCTACCTCTGAGTTTCTTTCCTTATCCCTGTTTCACTTCCACACAGCTGGCTTGTTGATTTGTTAGCTACCGCTTTAATCTGGTTCAGAAGCCACTGACTTGACCAGCTGACTGCAGCATGTATGGACAACATGGGCGAACTTCAATGAATTAATTGGCGCATTCTGTGTTGTTTGCTTAATTTGGGAATGAGCAGTAGCTTTGCTTTGATTCATTAGCCTAAGCTAATAACCTCTTAGCGGTAGACACAAGTAACATGTTATCTGCAGGTGTAAATGAGCCATTGATCTCTCCTCATTTCTTTGCAGTGAATTCAGATCATCTACTTCGGCATGTCGACAAACAGCACCTGGCGCAAAGTGCTGAATTTAAATGCAGCCCGCTGAGGGAGCGGCTAGCTCGACAAAGATATCAATATGGACACCTGTGGGCCCTCCTGTTGCCATGGCCACCGGCAACAGCTGCATCAGAGTCACAGTAGCGCTATCGTCACCGGTGGCCGAGGGGGAATCGGCGCTTCCTAAACAAATTAGTCGGCAGAAAACGCCTGAGGCCAGAAGCCTTTAATTACATCAACGTGGAACCAAATTGTACGCCGACTCCGTAATTACTAATACACATGAAACAAGCCCTCCTCCTCCTCCTCCTCCTCCTCATCTTCTTCCTCCTCCTGTCCCACTCCATCATCAGTTTGGAACATTTATATCCGGGTGTTCACTCCCAGAGGAGCCAGAGAGAAATGTCAAGACAAAGGAGACATGGCTTATCCTCCCTCCCTGGCCTTTTCGCTTCTTGTTCCATCTCTCTCTCTCCATTCTTTTCGCTCCCCTTCCTTATTCATTCCCCACCACTCGTTCTCTTTTTATCCTGTCATCTACATTGTGGAGAGCGTCTGTGGCTCCTTCGAGCTTCGGCTGTGTAAGCAGAGCAGGCGAGATGAAAAGAATAGGGAAGCACAAAAGCCGTGGAGGTTTCAGCTGGATGGGATTTAAAATTCTGAGTCTGTGCTGGAGCATACTGAGATATCTCCTGTTTTCAGAAAGGTTTAAAAAATGATCACTAACATCAAATTAAGGGATTAGACTCAGTCTTATGAAATACCTATTTAAAAGAAGAACCTTAGACTTGTGAAATCAAATGTTGCAAATCTTCACAATGATCAAAGCGGAAAACTGTGAGGTGACTTAACAGCTGACTGAGAATCTGATAATGTTTTTCTGTCTTATAACGGGAAGGTCACTTGAGGTGGCGCGTTCGTGGTTACAACATGGGAAGTTGTGAAGACAAAATGCTTGGTGTCGTGAAAATAGGCCACTGCTGACATCTGGAAGCAACTTAATGGGTAAGAAATACAAAGGGTGTAATTAAAGGATGAAGCCAACGTTTTCCTCAGACAAATTCAAAAATGACCAACGTAAACATATGCGAGGGAATAATGTATTTGTTTAAAATCGAACTTTCCCATTCCTGAAAATTAAGGCACGTATGTCAAAAAGTGGCAAATATAAGAATTACAAAAATATATCAAATCAGCTCAAAATGTTTAACCCTTTCACATTTCGCTGGGTTGTATAGTAGCTTTCTGAACCAATCAGAGCTCTGCACACGAGTTGTGTTTGAGTAAATGCTGAATGCGATATGTAGTCTTACTCTGATTTCATTGATAAAAGTATCATAGGATTCAACCAACACATTTTTTTCAAAACAAAAATATTCTTTTTTTTTTTTTAATTGTATGCCAACTTTAATTCCTCAAAAACAACATTACTTAAGAGTGATTCTGACTTTTGACCATGTAGATGTTGTTGTTTTTTTACGCATAAAGGCTGGAATTATAAGAAAAGAGAATATTAAACTGTCATGTGTTAGTTCTTGTGTGTGTCCAACTTCACTTAAACTATTTTATTTTCCTAATCTTTAAGTTTCTTTTGTGGAGAACTGTCTTTTCGCGCCCAAGTCCAGTTCCTGGAACTATTAGTTAACAATACATCAATTTAAAAGGGTTTTAAAGATCATTAAATTAAATGCTCAACAGAAAATTAAGAGGCCGCGGTCAAAAAATTAAAGGCAGTCTGTTTGACATTAACGTCATAAAAATCTGCCCCACGACAGGTCTTTGCTGACAGTCCCAAAAGTCACGATGAGGACAGGATGTGTTCCATACTGGATAAATGGTTTCAGAACCATGTGTCACTGCATAACCCTGCAGCTCTTATCTTCTCATTATAGAAACATTGCAGTCTGACTCCTGCTTACCTTTTCGGAGAGGAAGACTACATACATAGCGGCAGTGAAGGCAAGTCATATTGTTTATCTTCAAACCATTACAGCGCCATCCAGGCACTAAGGCAATTAATTACTGAATTATACCACGCTGGTGCACAATGAATGCAATAGGCCCTTGGGGCTTTTTTCTCATTACCAGGTACACACTGTCCTACACAGGCAAAGCAGGGGGAGGCTTTTAATAACATTTAGTATTCAGATTAAACCACTGCATGCGGCCAAAGCTACGGCTTCCAGGATTTAGGCTCCAAAGTAGGATCAATTTACAATCCAATTAATTCAAATTGTGTGGAAACATGCTCACGAGGAGGAAAACAATCAGCTGTCCCATTAAGGCAAAGACAAATGAGGTCTGGAGTGAAAAAACGGTAGACACCTGATGTGTTTGACCGCCTTTGTGACATTGAACGCCAAAGATACAACAGTTCAAAATATCCCAAGTCTTTCGAAAGACAAGTCTTTAGCAGCTCTGAGACAAAGATGGAAACTGTTGGAAAACCGATGCTGCTCTTTAAATATCTATCCTGTCATCGTGCCTTTGAGAACAACCACTAACCAACAGCTTTGAGGTTTAGAGAAATTCATTAATGAGACTTTAATGAAGATGCCTCAGGCTGACAGAGTTTTTCTGTGGTGCTAACCTCAGATGAGCCTGAAAGGTATACAAAGAGCAAATAAACCAAAGTATGGTTGAACAGAAAACTGGGTCAAGTGCGCTCAACTAAACTATATTTTATAAAGGTGGGCCAGGCATCAATAAATTGATTGGTCAGCTGAAAATTTACTGGCAGCGAAAATGTTTCTGCAAACAGCTTCTCATATGTCAGTATTGGTTGATTTTCTTTGAGGTACAATCAATCCATACAAACGGTACACAACAGTAGTAGAGTATCTGAAGACATTTCATCCAAGCAGCTTCAGTTTAAAACGACTGGTGGGTAGTTGGGGTTTTGATAGGAGCTGTTTTATTTTGCCAATGAACGGTACTTTAATGTCCTATTATCAGCCAGAGGTTTGTTTTAAGGTGCCAAACGTCTTGGGGTCCTATGTTAAGACAGTTGAAAGATTAGATTGGATGAGTGGCGAAATGTCTTCAAGGAACTCCATAAGTCCAGTTCACCTATTTTCAGCCACGATCAAATCAGCTCCCTCCAATTATCTAGTTTTAAATCGATTCTAATCGATCAACAGAGAAAATACTCAGCAGATGATCCAATTATGAAAATAATTGCCCTTATAAGAAAGGTTAAGCTGTTGAACCATGTAATTTGAAACATTTCAGCAGAATGTCACCCTAGACATAAAAACTTTGCTATGATTTAAATTTAAATTTGATATACCTGCAGAAAACAATTATTTTTAATCCAGCCAAGTCAAATAAATTCCTGAAATCCACACTATGAACGTACACTAAGTGTGTGTCTTTGTTTTTGTGTTAAAGTGCGTGCGTCAGTTCGTGCTGTGCCACATGCGACCATCAACCTCCCCGCCGGCAAGGTGCTGGGTGAAGCCTCGCTGGCCGCCACTGAGACATGTAATGTAGCAGAAAGGGAAGCAGCGTGGCCCAGTTTGTCATTCTGTTTGTGTGCTGATTCAGACTTAAAAACAGGTAGAGCAAAATAGAAAAGTGGGGGTGGAGCCAGTGAAGCGCTTCCCCACAGCAGTAAGGACACGTTAGAGGCCCAGTGGTGGATCTCTGTGAGTGGGATGATGCTGCAGACTCGCTGGTGACCAGGACAACATGAGAACATTTCTTCACAGAATTATCTTCTGAGGAGCATGTGCAAATTTCTCACACACATTTCATTTCTGTCGACCGCATTCAGATTGTGAATTGTGTCGAGGGCATCATTCTCTGGTGGCATATGTGACAGACTAGTCTATCAGCGCCAAACGCATCTGATATGCGACATTTAATTTCTACAACCCACCTCAGGACTGTATCCTTTCTGGATGAAAATGAAAGGAATGAAAATTATTCATCTCTACACCCTGTCCGCCTCCATCCCCGCCTCCCATGACTTGTTTTATGTCCAACAATGATCTGTGGAAGGGCTGCCAAGCATATAAATCTGGCTGCGAGGACAAGCTCGCTGGCAGCACTGAACACAGTGAGCAGTGGCAAACCTAAAGAAAGGATGTCTTTATTGCGGCGTAAATGGACGAAGCTCATAAAGATCCAGCTAAAGGAGTGGCACACTTGTCAAAAAGGTCACTCAATCATACAAAAGGGGGGCTAAAACATAGAAGAAAACCTTCATAAATGGGTAACTGAAAATGGGGGCTCTCGCAATACAGTGCCAGAAGTTTGGTAATCAGTTTTTAAATTAATCAAAATTTTCACACTGGTGCACTGGTTATAAATGTAACTTTGGTTCGATGCATCCGTCCACCTCATATTAGCAAGTGTTAGACCTAACCAAGCATTGTAGCTTTTAGCATCTTACAGTTAGCAGCATAGCATATATTCTTAAAATTCCAGGACAAACTAAGAGCACTAACTGTTTTTTTTTTTTTTTGGCGTCTCTAGCTTAGCCAAGGGTGATACTGCTAACAGTTTAGCATCTTAACTTTTAATATGTTAGAGAAAGCAGTTTGGCAAATACTGTAAAACTAGCAGTAGCCAACTCATGGAGCTGCTCACAATTATTTTTCCATTTCCATTTTTAGCCTTCTATGAATAGTTTAGCCAGAGACGACTAATAGGCTAATAATTTAGTGCTTTAGCTTTCAGCAGGTATCAAGTGACAATTTAGCAAATTGTCTAAAATTACCAGGACTCACACATTGTCCCCTCTGTTAGTAATGAACTTGTCAGATTCGCCAGAGTTTTCATGCAGGATTGATAACAAGTTAACAATAACTTTACAATATATGTAACTGGTTAGCATATTAGCTTGTATCTTATTATTTTGATGGCGCTCCCAATAGCACACATTAAAGTTGCCTTCAATGTGCATCCACACTCAATGAAAACGTTATGTAATGTAAAATGTATATGGTTTGCCCAAGTCGTCAAGGTTCATCTGCCAACAAATGTCAAATTAAATCCATTCAAAATAACTAAGGACCAAAGTGTTGGAGTGACAGACGTCCTATTGAGCCTTCAGCATGGTTTCAAAATAAATCTAACTCCCCTGTTGCTCATCTATACATTTTTTATCTACCCTTCTTCTCAACTTTTCTTGAACACTCATCCTATCTCCCTGCTCACTGCAATGCATCGTCATCATCGCTTTGGGGCTTGTGTCCTTGTGCGACAAAGGAAAGAGATGGATGGAAAAAAAAAAAACAATCTCAAACACGGCAGGCGTGTGTTGCAACTCCTCTGCCCTACAGACACAACACAGCACGCAGCCTTTTTCCTACAAAGCGTTCCCAAACAACCTCCGCCAGGTTCAAAGGGGGAGGTCACCCTGAAAGAAACACATTTCAACAAAGACCCTCCCCTCCTGGGATAACGACCATATTAAAAACTCTCCTCCAGGGCTCCAGTCAGCCACAACTTGACACACAATACCACTGCCCCCACTGCAAGCCAGAATTTCCGAGCTGAAATAGCTTTAAAATTCAATCCCCAAGCCAAATCTAACAGTAAAATTAGATGCCAGCAGATATGAAGGGTGGACCTTACCTCCCCGATAAAAACAAAATGCAATATTATCTTTCAGAGCTTCAGTAAAAATCAGTAATTCGCCATATGCTCCTGCAATTGATATTCCTTTTCTCATGATGCTTTCATGAAGAGCGGCTTCCACAGATTGTGTCCCGTCCCTGTGATGAATTATGAAGACATGTGTGAGTCGGTGAGGCGAAGCAGACAGCCCCAGATGTTGGAATAAAATAAAAGTGGGTCAGGTGTCTGGCTGATGCTAAGCACGCGGCTACACGATGAGCGTGTCGCCCAATCAGAGGATGGATGGTTATAATTTGTCAAGCTTTAATTTAAATGCAAAGCCGGCGACACATGACGGCCGTCAGTTCTCCCTGAGGCTGGCAGTGTGCAAATTCGGGGCATGATGAGTCTGTTGGCGGTAGTTCATTAAAGGTCAAGAGGTGAACTTCAGAGTTGTGTCACCTGCGTTGCCTTGTAAATTACTCCCGGGGGTATTGTGGAGCTCTGTCAATACATCACCCGCTGCACAGGGGGAGGCTTGCGTGCCGCAGACCTTCACAGCTCAACGCCGTTGCGCAGCCTCATCCATCAAAAACACCACACATCCATCATCTTCCATATTTACGTCACTTGTGCATATCCCATCCCCGAATGTGCGACCAACACTGGAACGCCACGCGGATCCGGGTGTTTACGACGCGCGTCGGACCCTTTCATCGTAAATCGTCCATGAACTGTTCTGCTCGTCAATCATTTCCGGATCATTTGACTCGAATAACGACATCAATGCAAAGTGGTCAATCAAAGCAAACTTCATTAAACATTTATTAACGCCTTATTAGCACCAGTCTGTGATTTGTCGAACGCTGACAACGACTGCGTGTATAGCAGAGAATATGTGGATGTCCCTGTCTTGTCACTTCCTCTTACAAGGAGCACGGTATTACAGTTGTTGCAGCTTCAATCCAGAGAAATCTAGATAGAATAAAAGGTTATCTGGTATGGTGAGGAAATTAACGTAGTAGCAACATGGAACAAACAAAAAAAATAAAGTCAACTGATCTTGTTGGACTGTATCTTTTTCAATTTAGAAACTAACTAGAACTATAGAAAGACTGGTGGGTGGTTAAGGTTTAAATAGGAACATCTGTGAGTTAACCATTAAAGATTCACAAGACTAGTGTTTGCCAATGACTAGATAGTAGTTGGAGCAAACTGTTTTTATCCCTTTTTCTTCCTCCAATTAATGATTCTCTAACAACCCATTAAAGTCCAGAGATTTCAGTCTCAATGTGTGAACGGAGGTCAAACTTCTTGGACAGGAGCTAAGACTGTTAATTGTAAACTGATAGCAGATTATATCTCAGTCTACCTCCCCTGTTCAGAGACGGGTTTTTCCAATTTGACATGGATAGATTCCTTAACTCTCTCTTTCCACGTGCAAGAAACTCTACGAGTCCAAGTCTTTGTTTCAGCTTGTTTATTTGGGCAGATCGTGTCCTGGGCGACTGCGATCCTTCACAGACCAAGCTCAACATTTCTGTACTTACAATTCTATAAAACTACTTCAACTTTACTTCAACTTAGTACTAAAGATTCTAACCTGCATATTCACACAGAAAATGTAATGTACAATAACAAAAAGCTTCCCTTTTGAATGAAAGTTTTTTTCTTTCATCACTAATATAAGAGACAACACTGCCAGGGCAGGGGACGTAATAGTATTAAAGTTGTTTAAAAGGCACATTCTGAACCTAAAGTCTTGTACAATTGGGTTCTGGACTAACACCAAAAAGCAGGATTTAATAACCCAGGCTCGAAATCACTTGGAAACTCTTGCAGCCAAAAATGCTGTGTTCAAGAGCCAGGTCTGATATCACAGTGTGACCACCTTGGGTTACCTGGATAGGTGTACAAGAGAACAACCTTGAAATCTGGACGCTACAAACCCCACCATGCCAAAAAAGAGCAGCAAGAAAAATGCCATTTTCAAGTGCCTACTTCTAAGCTTAATGCGAGCACGGCGGATGGATTTTCAGGTGTGCTGGAACGGTTGGAATTATTGAGGTGTGATGGCACCTTCCAGGGTCCGTCCTCATGCGAATGAATGGGCCAATAAGACACATTTAAAACCAGGCCGCAGGTGACTCAGAGGAGCAAAGAGCTTCGACCTGACGGCTGGAAAAAGACTCCTTCTTAGTCTCCTCATCCAGCCCACGGCAGTGCTTTCACGGAGAGACATGAGTCAGCATTAATTTCCATATTCTGTATGTCAAACAATTCGCGGCTGTATTTATACTAATGTACTGACAACCTTCTCGAGGAGGCCTGCAGAAGGTTAAGGTCGTCCCATCATTCAACAATTGGTAATAAAGTGAAGTAGAAGAGGTCTTTTTACAGCTGACACTTCAACATCAACACAGGACAATCACAGGTGGAACTAAGACCATTAATAATAGTTGGACGCCATCCAGGTGTGCCACTACAGGGGTCTTAGTATTAGGTTTAGTAGGACAAAGTGTTATAATGCTCTGAAACTGTGGTTTGCCATAAACCACAACCACATCCATGTGGAGTTGAAACGTCTTCTTCCTCTTTTTCATGGTCGTTGGCCGCCCAAATGTTTTTTTTTTAAAAGGAACCAGAATCAACTAATTGCTGTGGATATATGGTGAGGTGGCAGTAGGAGTCTGACATTCAATACTACCAGCTTGATTTACTAAATACAAAAAAAAAAAAAAAAAACTGGAATACATCACGAAAACAACAACAACAAACACTCAACACTGATATTCTGTCAAAGGCAGAGTGAAACCACTGCTGCACATCCAACTTTTCTTTTTCTCATCGACTTAATGGATTGTGAAGGCAAGGTAAATGATTTTCCTCTGACACCAGACGATGCATTAGCCTTCACCATTGGTCACCGTTTACGATCCATCCTGCAAACAAAAATAACAGCATCTATCATCGGCAGAGACACCGCCGCAAAACGACGGGAACACCGGGGGAGACGGTGATTGATTCAAATTGGATCCTGTTCAGGAGTCCCTGGCCACGGGTTCCACGGCATTCCCCAAAAGAAAGCATTAAACAGCGTCATTAAGGATAGATGGACGAGTCCGCATGCATGCAGTCATTTCAGATTAGGGGAGGTGGACAAATTGAGTGTCGGGCGGCAGGAAGGGGAAACACAGCAGTATCAGCTCACAAGACTGCTGCACAAAATCTAATCCCGGATATCAGGAAACCAAAAAAAGATAACTGTGTTAAGTACTGGTGCGTTCAATTCTCCTGAAAGCATCTCAATTTGTGGAGATCTGAAATTCCTGTCGTCTTCCCTCAGTTGTCACTATAAACCTCATTTCTTCCTTTTCTCTCCCTTTTCTTATATCGCAAATTGAATTTACCCAAGCAGTGCGGCACAGCATTTCAGTCCGCCTATTCACCCTCTCCTTCTGCTATTCGCTTGTTTATTTATATATATATACACACACACACACATATATATATATATATCTGGCAGATATGGAGACCTTCCCTCGTTACAGAAGGTCAATGTCAGCACCTCATCACTTGTCAGGAAGCTCTCAAGAAGGGCTTGAAATTGATTCATCACCCACAGCTCTCTCAGAGGGGCTAGGTGATGAAAATTATGAAGAGAAATGCACAGAGTGATGGAGAGCTGAAACATGCAGCAATAACATACTGTATGTATTGTGTAATGTGAGGCCAGTGTAGAGGATAAAGCCCGGTTTCTTTTTAAGAGTACTTTCTGTTCTTGTCACAAGTGAGATACGTGTAGGCCTCTAATGGAAAGATAAATGTACAATGTAATCTAAACGTTACTGTGCTGAAACTGGAACACCACTGATGGTTGTAGCAGCGTCAGTGAACGTTCAGAGACACACAAGAGTAAAAGTAACAGTGGCACAGCTTGTGCATATTTTTCGTCAAACACTTTTTGAGCAACCTCAAGAAGCTCTTACGAATACATTACAAGACCACAACAAACAACAACAACAAACCAAACCCTAAAGTCCTAATTATGTTAGAAAATTATTACTTTTGTCTGTTCTAATTGACCTAACCTTTTTAAACTTCAGATGCGTTCTCTAATTTCTTACATTCAGCTCAATGCTTTCAACACAGAAATATAACATGGAAAGCTCTTTATATATAAGAATTATAGCATAAATGCACAGAATCTTATTCAACATTTATCTGAATGATCAATAAATCTACATATTTTTTCCAGTCCTTTCATAAATCATCCAAATCATATCAAAACCGAGCGAAAGACCTACATATTTCACAGAGTTTTGGACGAATGTCTCAAGTTAAAATGTGCTACAGAGTAAAAAGTACGGTGGCAAAATATACAGTGATAAAAAATAAAAACTTTAGAGGTCTTTAGTATTTGGTCAAAAGAAATTGCAAAATTTTCAAATTAAATCAAATCAGGAAGCACACTTTTGTTTTTACAATATGAGCAAAATGGATAAATTGTGGAAATTCAGTTATTAATATGAACAAATGTTGCACAGTAGTCAAAAATCAATGCACATGTTGACATTAGCACATTAGCTTCTCAAAGAATCTAGGGATTACATGCAGGAACAGACTGCAGTGACTTATTGTACGTCCTGGTATGAGAGGGAAGCCATGGAAACACGCTGAACGACTCTGTTTTGTAGATTCTATCTCTGCCTGACGGGTTGGTGCTAACGTTAGCTATCAAAATGATGGCAAACAACAGGTTGATATTTAGGATATCCATTGTTTCATTGGTCTCATTTCCACAAAAGTACTGCACAGCAAACAGAAACATGCAAACTCTAGATATCATCAATGAGCTGAATTTGGTTCATCGCAGTCTCCTGAGGCCAAACACAGACGCCTCTGTTGACGCTGAATGTTAAACAGGTGCAACAAAAGTGCCACGTGTGCAGCGGTGTGAAATTATTTGTTTGCTCTACTTCAGGTCCCGCTGAAGTAAACAAGCTGTCCTTTTCATGTTTTGCATGTTTGCATGAATGCGGCTTTCATTGTTTCCTCTCACTTCCTGTTTTGGTTTGCTGGGCCAGTGCTAGACGCCATCACTTCCTCCCCCCAACCTTATCTGCACATAAAAAGAAACGCACACTGCACGATAGGTATTGTGAAAGTATTGAGTGCCCGAAGTCTGTTTTGTTTCTGCAACCTCCGAGACCTTGATGTGCATCCGCTCAGACTAGAGTAGTAAAATGAAAAATAAAGGACTGAGAAGTTTCATTTCTGCCTTCCCCGTGCCTCTCAAAACCTCTTCAAAACAGATGGAGTAACAGAATAACAACTAAACCAGCTCTTATTGCACGCTCACAGCGCTCCAGACATCAGAAACCACTCTGAAATGCTGTACGAAGAAAATGAAAAGATATCAGTGTGAACTGAAACGGAGGGAAGAAACTCAATCAATATGGTAAAACTCTTGACACAAATTACCCGAGATCCCGTAAAGGCTGCTTTCTCCCAACAGATGGGAACCAATTAGCCACCTGACTCCAAGAAAACACTTGGGCAACCATGTGGAGCCAAGATGCAAATGAAGCAGAGGGAAAGGTGGAAGCTGACCTGCCAATGTCCCAGGAGAGGAGAAATTAATGAAGGAGACAGCGGAAGTGCACTTTTGGAAAATGGAAAGGGAACAAAGTGGGAAATGATGTACGGTGGTTGCGTAGAGCTGAACTGGAGGTCCCCCTTAGGGCTACACAGACGACAAGTGGAGGGCAAATATATCTATTCGCAAAGAGTGTGGTCTAATCAGCCGACATCAACATGGGCTCAATGAATTCAGCTTGATGAAATCAATGATCTTGTTAACGCCCATCTTGATGTATTTGTTTCACTAACATACTCACTACCAGAGGCTGATGAGAAGCCCACTAAATCAAGCCTCATCTAATGCTCAGCCATTGTTGCTGAATGATGGGATTTCAAATCTTCTGTTCACTTCAGCTTTTTCAGAGCTCCAAACCCAACCCATCACAAGTGGGAACATGAGGTTAACAAGCACCTGAGCAATGCTTAACAACACATTGACAAAGTATCAATACAATACAATTAGTTGCTTCCACTACCAAATTTATTAGCGCAGGTTGAAGCAATTTAGCCAACCCGTATCAATGATCAAATTCAGTACATCTTGATGTATTTTTAAGTACCTAAATGAATCTTTACAATTTTTTTCTTTATACTTTTTAGCAAAATGTCTTTACAACTATAGGTACCCGTGTTCATGTCACCACCACTTACCTTTTCAACTGTTACACTGGTTTAAGAAAAATCACTGCCAACTTCACGATGAGACTGGCACATCTGGTCAATTCGCCTGTATAATTCAACCCAACTTACGACAAACACCCAAAAATGGATCAAGAGCAATTGTGCATAATCTTGCAGCCTTTGCCAATGCCAGTGAAAATCACATGTCAAATACCTCAAGTCCATACAAATTAAGATAAAGACAAAAACGCCTTGAAATAAGACGTCAAGACAAGTCAAGCTCTTTCAAAGCTGTATATGTATCTTGCACTCCATGTCTCAGCAAATTCAAAGGAAATGTTTACCTTCGTTCTCTCCGACTGCACACACAAGGCACACAGTTCTAGATAAAGCCAAGTAAATACTGGTGAGTGTAGGTGATGTAAGGCGAAATGTTCCCACAGGGATTTAGTCACACTGCTACTGAATACAACAGATATGCATAATCTGGTGTTCTTCCAAGGACTGTATGGAAATGAACAGAGTACACGGTTGTTACACCTTCTGTGTGTCAAGCATTTTCAGTCAACAAAACCTGAAATTTATTTACATTTAACCACATCAACATCACAGAGGTCCAACTTTCATGATGGGTGACATTCGTCCTGTGCCAGGCGACTTCAAGGGTCTTTCAGCGGAGTTCCAAGTGAAAAAGGTACATTTATTCACAATAAACAGCCTCAAATGAGCCACTAAGAGCACTTCCTCTTCCTATAATGCAAATGAAGTTCTTGCTACAGCAACAACAAATTAAACTTAAGAACACATGTGACTGTTGTTTAGATGAACAGTTTATCATCAACCAACTTGCTAACAAAGCAAAAACAAAAACGCAGAGATTTAAACTTTGTTTTGATAGTTTAATCCAGACATTATAAACTCTGGGATATGTAACAGATTTAGTTTATCTAGTGTTGTCAGTGTAAGATTGTGGCTGGATGACTGCACTGACTGAGCTCTTACAATTTGTTTTTTTCTGAAACATACATACCTTTTTGCATTTGTTACTACATTATGTCCCGGTGAGTCACCAATGCAGATCCTCAAATTTGATGCATTTCACAAACGCCGTTAATGACAATAACGGGAAATAACGGCAAAGACACAAATATTGAACTGGATTGAAAACAAAACTAGTTGCTGTGTAACATTTACACGTAGTAACTATAGCTAACTGAACCAACTGGCAAAGCTAATGTTAGCTTGCTAATATGTGGTCACTAATATGTGGTCACAGTGAGGTAACAAACTAACAAAATTTGTTTTTGCCGGACTATTTCTCAGTTAGAGTGAACAAACTAAACCAACAGACAAATTAAATATCACCCACTTAGAGTGAGCTAACTAAACCAAGTGACAAAGCTAATGTTAACCTGCTAATATATGACTAGTTCAGTGAGCTAACTTAACTAACTAAGCTAATGTCATAAGCTAAGAAAGGACTGGTTGCTAAGCTACTGGGAAAATTATAAAGGCAATGTCAGCTTGTCAATAGATGAACCGTTTAGACTGATTTTGAGTTAATCAGCATAAATAATGGCAGCTTCCAATGAGACCTGTTCCAGCTTAGCTAACCAACAAGCTAATTAGTTTTGCTAATATATAAAATATATGACCCGTCCTAACTGAGCCAAACAACAAAGCTAATGTAACCATCTGACAAATGTAACGTTATCTTGTTAATATGTGACCTGTCCCAACTGAGCTTAGCTTATCAACTCACAAAGCTAATTTTAGCTTGCTACTATGACCGTAAATTTGGGTTATAAACAACAAAGCCTGAAGTGAGCCAAGTGATGGAATATGGTGTCCATGTCTGACTTGCAACTTGTGAAGTGGCCGTAGGTAATAATTAAATGAATTGTAAAAAAGAATTAATATTATGTAACAGAAAAATAACATTTGACTTGCTAAATAAGTAAACAACCCCTAAAAACCTAGAACACTTGGTTTTCACTAAAACCCATATACCACAGTTTCCCTTTAAAGTGTCTCCTTTATTATCAGATTTTGAAGTTTTAATATTAATATACGGTACCAATATTAGCTGTGGCGCATTTGCTTAAATTACCCCTGCTAGGCTACATGACAAACATTGCGGCTGTAAACACTGCAAAGAAATGCGAGAGGCTGGTGTATAATTGGGGCCCCAGGGTCTTTTGACTGGTTAATCTGGCCATGAACACAATTTTCTAATTCCTTGTTATTTCCACACAACACACCACAACCTGCGAGCATTCGATCTAATGAGGAAACAGCTCACAAATGTTTACTACTTCCACAACAGAGAATCAAATATAAAACACATTAATCCTGCCGGCCAAGATTTCAGTAAGAGCCGACACATCTTAAATATTTGATGTATAGCAGCTGAAGAAACACAGGGTGGATTATGGTACTTCACAACAAACTTTAAATTTAGATTAATGGGGAACAGATGCTCAGATTAGAGAGTAGGTGAATGGCCTGTGGCACAGCTGGATGCCGTTTCTGCATCTGAAAACAAGACACTGCATTCGCGGACTTTTCCAGAGGTGGTTGAATTTTACACAACAAAAGCAGATGTTGATTGAAGCAGACACCGGGCAGCTGCAAAAGTCTCACCAGACCACAACCCACATTCCCGTTTCTAAGAATGCAGAAGTGAAGCAAAAGGTGCTCAGACCCAATTACTGCAACGTTGTGCCACAAGAACAATGGCTCAGACTGGATGATGAGCAGTTTGATACAAGCAGATAAGGAAACAAAGGATGTGTGAGGGCAAAACAAAAAGAGATGATGAATTCAGACGGGAACTTCGTTTAAAAGCAGCACTAATTGGAGTTTTCTCATATATTTGCTGTTAAATTGAAAACCCGGATTTGTGGTGTGCTGAGTTAACCCCTGAACATGATGCACATGCAAAAGAAAGTGTGCAGACAAAGCCCAACAACGGGAGATGCTGCCATACAGCAAAAACAAAGCAATCCGACCCTCGGAAATAAACTTGTTTCCTCAAAACTGACTCCTTCAGCCAGACTTCGTGCCATAAATGATAATTTTAAGGCAATAGGGGGGCTCACCTTTTGTTAGTTCCTCTGTCTGGCTCTCTGTCTGTCAGAGGATGTGTGTCTCCACGCTCCTCCGTGCATTTAAACTGGGCAACAGCGGCGCTCGGGGAATTGTTGGTGCGCGCTCCGGCTTGTTTGGTGGGCGGCGTGGCTCTCCCTTCTCTGCTTTCTTGTGTTTCCAAACACCGACGAGCCCTCCCACTCCTTCCGCTACTCGCACAGCGTTCCCCCCCGCCCCCCCACCCCTGAAAGCGGACCCGCCCTCTCACGGTCAGAGGAAGGGAGGAAATGTACAGTAGAAAGACGCACAGCAGTTCTGCAGGTAAGGCTGTTCAGAATAAACGCGGCGGCGAGGGTCTGACCGGGGCTGAGCAGCCCGAGCAGCCAGCCGGGAGTCCTGCTGCTGCCGCTGCTGCACCGCTGCGCTCCGGTGGCTCCGATAGCTGTGACTGCACTGCAAAAAAATGTCCATCCTGACGAGGCTTTGTGGTCTCACGCACAGTTTTTTTTTTTTTTTTTTTTTTTTTTTTTAAGTGGGGACAGAGGCGCACGCAAGGGGGCACAGTCTATCCCTTCTGTGCCAGTTCTTTTACGGCTTTGCCATATATCAAGATGAGTTTCCTGACCTTATGTAATAATTGTGGCTTATGCAATACAGTCAAAGGCCAAACATACCGTCACAGTTAACCTTATTTCACCTCTGGTCCTTCTTGTGTCTTCCCTGTTGCCATACCGCCCCCCCCCCCCTTTAGTCTGGACTCCAAACGCTCCTTAAGTATGCTCCGGTATCCCTCTCTCTTGTTTTTGTTGCTGAAACGCCCATTTGGTTGGTCCAATTATCCATTCTGAGCAATCCAAACACTCATTGTTATTCCGTCTGGTCACTGAAATTGGTAAATTGTTACTTTTGCTAAATGTTATGCCAAGGACCCCTCCTACAGCCGATGCAGTTTCACCCCTAGTCATCCAAGAATGTTTTTCAAAATTTTCCTTCTATGTTGCAACTTTACTTTAGTCTACTTACTTTTTTTTTTTTTTTTTTTTTTTTTTTTTTTTTTGCTAAAAGACCTTTTTGCTCAGACCAAATGCCCCTTTGGTCAACTTAAATTACCTTCTAGTGCAGGGGTCTTCACATTTTTCAGGCCCAGGGCCCCCGAATCTGATGGAGAGATTAAGTAGGGACCCCCGACCTACTACATGTGTTCTATATTAAACTCAGCCTAGTGCTATTTATAAATATACATTGTTATTATAATTTTGCATTCAGTATTGAGCTATCGATTATCCCTTTACTAAAATATGTTGGATTCGTATTAATGTGTATTTAAGTACATTTAAATTTGTTGGGGGAAATTAAAAAAGTATATAAAAAATGTCTAATCAACCAAAGATTTTATATATATAAAAAAGCTTAATCTGTGTTCATGTCAAGGCTGACTACCTGAGTTGGTACTCAACTACAGACAAAGGTTTCATATAGAACACAAGACGTGTAAAAGAGATCATGCTATTTCATATCATACGATAAGAAATAGTGGGATATCCCCTCATAGTATATTAAATAATACCACAAATCAAGACATTTGCAGACAAAGTCAGATTCTGTTTGTCTGAGGGCATTACAGGACTATTATAACACCCATCTGCCAACGAAGGAGCTGTGACCTGCTCCGAAACAGCCATCAGACTGAACACTATAATTAAACGCTATGACGTAATGAGCAGCAAATTGCGTTTCATAAGAATACGACTGCAGCGTGCGCACGGAGGGCTCACAGTTTGGTGTTAAATTATTGAAGGGAACCCTGAGGATGTGTGTTTGTGTCTTGGAAGCCACCTGGGCTTCAGGCCGAGTCTCGGCCCCTCCGGAGTTCGCTGACGGCATCGCTGCAGTGTAAGCAGCCTTTGATATATTTGCTTTAATTATGGAGGATAATGAATTTAAATTTGTGATGCATCAAGGCGCTGAAATGGCAACTCGCCCCTGGGATCCGTAAATGCCTGACACTGCTTCGGGCTCCCGGGGAGTTGGGGAAATCTTACACAAGACTGAGTTAATGAAAATAGATAGGCCTCTGAAATGCTAATGTTGACTTTTGGTGCCTAAAAATGTCTGCAGCCTATGGGACTCACTGGTTCAAATGCACCGGTGTGTTTTCTCAAGGGAGAGCAAAGCTAACCTTTAACTTAGCCTCACATAAATGCTGTTTTCCTCAACTGTTCTGGAGAAGCCAGCACATTGTGCTTCCTCAGATCAATTACATGGAAGGGGGGAAGAAAAGCATTCAACATTGATTTCATTCTGTGTGAGAGCAGTGAAGAGTTTCTCTGCCCCAATTTCTAACCCTTTGCATTTTTACAAAAAAAAAATATATAAAAAGCATGCTCTCCTTCAACATCAATATTCATCCGCCCACGTTCAGCTGAGCTGCTGGCAATTAATTAAAAAGACCACATGCACCACTCAGCCAGCTTGTCAGGCCTGCCAGTCATCAGCACGGCGTGACAATGATCTGACCATCACCGGCTTAATTGGCATTCGGAGGACATGCTCTCTTCACTGTAGACTAAATAAACACACAAGCAGACAGGATGCAACCTTTAGTCCTCATCCCTCTTGATCAATAACCCTGTAGCAGCCGCAGGAGGTTTTTTTTTTTATCCTCTGCGACGTGATGTTGACTGAGCTCGTTTGTGTTTTTACTGCGCGAATTGACTGACACAATTACAAATTCAAAGCGGGGAGCTGCCAAGAACACTCGCAAACCTCGTCTGAGGAGAGAGTCGATGTTTTGCTAATGGAACTTGCCGAAAGACACGTCGTCAGCAGGGTTCAGAATTTTGTCTGATAAGGTGTTGTCAGATTGGACGATTACGGACGCACAAATCCCTCCCATGACCTGGTGGACAGACTGCATGCATGCATGCAAGAAGAAGGTGGAAAAGAAATGGAGGTTCAAGTCTCTGTTTCTTTTGGAGAACATATATTTAAATAACGATTTATTCTAGGTCTCTAGGACTCTAGGACTCTAGGTGATATTGAAACAGGCCAGTCTACGTTCAAATATAAAACCTCTTTTGTTTATTTAGAAATCTGTTTTTGTGTTTGGTTTGAATAAAAAGACATCAATTTACCTAGACTGTGACTGGTCAAGGGAAGAAATCCAGATGGAGTGAGGCTGTGCTAACTACTTGAGCGACAGAATAGTTTTTATATGTAACACATATATATGCAGAAACTGTTTTGTGTGGACGTTTCATGTCTCACAACATTTAGGCTTTAAGCCCAGCACTCACCAGTCTCTATATTATGAGTCTAGAGTCCAGCGTTATCCATTAAATGAGCTAAAACCATGTTTGCAACGCTCCATTTTCCAGCAATGCTGCTTTTACTGCCCATAATCCTAAATGGCATTTTTCTATTGCTACCCACACTACAAAATTAAGTGTTGACATTATAACAACATCTAAATCCAGATCTCCATCCAGTGTCACACACGGATGTGCAGTATTTAATGGTCAGGAGTGAATCAGGTTACAGTTTCCTGTGTTTGTTAATCAAACTGGACATCCTGGATTGTGTTTCATGTCTCGCCGCATCTGAAGTAAAGCGAACATCCTCACTCAATTTGAAGGATCATTGCATTTTGTGGCCTGACGTGACATTTTGTTGGGCATGATGGCACAATATGCACCAAGTTCACAAAGAAGAGGCTCGAATTAATGCTAATTGTTGTGTTTATGGTTTTCAGTTTATTTATGCAGCGCGTCCGTTGCACCTTCTGCCCAAACTGGCCCAGATAATCTGGAGGAGGTGTTACTTTGTGTTTACAACTCGTTCTTAGATCTCAGCTAATGACTTAGTTCACAGTTATGACACCTAATAGAAATGAGGAAAAGGCACCAGGTAGCCGTCAGGGCTTTAAACCATTGCCCAAAGGACTCCTTGATCCTCGTCACAAAACTCAGATTATAACTCGAACCTGGAAGATTCCATACGTCTTCCATGATCGCATCAATAATTAACTGCATGCTGTTACGTTATTTATAGACAGAATTACGTACAGTGTATTTATAGTAAATACTTGATTTGTTAATTCTTGATTAGATCTATTTATTATTTAGTGATTCAACAGCTACATATTTTAAAAGATATTTTAAAAGCCTCTCATAACTAACGAACAAACATCATTTACAGAGTTTTTTCATTTTCTGACAATCTTTTTTTTTTTTTTTTTTTCCCGGTTGCCCACATTCCTGGAAAAAATGGGGTCAGAGGCTGAGATGAGAGCCTACACACTCCTGTCGACTTTTACATCACTAAGCATGAACCACCTGGTACCACTTCAGGCTGAAAAGGGGAATAATTGAGGAAATGGTGATGGGGGAGGTGGCAGCTCTTCTTCTTTTCTTCATGCGTGGTTATCAGAGCTGAGAGTGCGACTGTAATTGAGTCCATAAGCAACGAAGACACAAACCAAAACCCCTCAAGCTTCCATTGTTCCCAACAAGTAAATAAAGGTGATTCTCCTCCTGCCATCAGCAGCAGCCCCCCCCACACCCCCTCCAGTCTTCCCCCTTCTTTCCCCCATTATAAACAGTGTCTCCTCTGCTTCCATGGGAGCTTCTAATTGGCTATTGTGCTTGCAGCTCAGCAGTCTGGGTGATGTGCAGTGACAGGCCGCATCCTCAAAAAAAAATAAAATAAATAAAAAAGCAAGAAAAATTGACGTGCACCCCTGAGCTTTGTGTCTCTCACATGATTTCTCTCCCACTCAGATCGCTCCCTCCGTAAAGTACATGTCAAGTGGAAGCATAATGTATGTCGAGTGGAAAGTGAGCATCTCGTTGCCAGATCAGCTGCATGAACAAAGAAAATGAGGAAAGGTTGAGCATTTGTCCGGTTTGCTCTCCCGCAGAAGTTCGTTCCCTGTTTCAGGCGGGAAGGAGCGATACAACGGAGAAGGAGGAGGAGAAGCCTTTTATATTCTCTCAGAAGACGGATGTCAGCGACTCTGCAATAAGCTGATAAATTTAGCTGCTGAGAATCACAGATCTCGCTCTTACAATTAAAGGAACAATGTTGCATTTTTGTAAAGATGAATTAACTGTATAAAACAGAAGTGAAGCTGTTTTTGTGGAGGATACTCAGTGTGTTTAATGCCCATTAGCTGTCACTTTCTAATGCAGCCAACATTCACTCCCATTTTTTTTTGCCCTGAATTGTCAACTGTGTGGCAGCGTTTATTCACTATGTGTGTGGGTAGACCCTCTGAGAGTGTGTGTTGTCCCAGATTTCCCTCATTCTCACCTTCTTTATAACTGCTGGCCTTTCACTCCGGTTGTACTGGTTGTAAGAGACGACATGAAGCAGCATTAACGTCATCATTAAGAGTGGAAACCGGAACAAAAGTTTGCCTTGCTCTGTCACATACAGTACAAGTCTGAAAACTTTTGATTGGTGGCGTGGCAGCGTCTCTGTGACGCCGCCTCACGTCTCTTGTGTCTGGACAAAGAGTCGCCCTTGAACACACCGCAAAGGCCAAAAACCAGCTGGCACATAAGTTTTTCATATGAGCAGGTGGCAGCAGGCCATATTCATCATTCAAAAGAGTAGGAATAGCTACAAACACGTCGCACGGAGCTGGTCTCTCCCGAGTCACGCTGATCGGTCGGTCTACGGTTTAGTCCTTTGCGAAGATCGCGTTGTGTGAAATGTTGTCTGGATTTGAATGTTAAAATGAGATGAAAATTGAGAAGGGCCTTCATTGTAACTTTTATAACTTCATTGCTTCCATTTCCAGCCAAACCGAGTGATCTCTCTAACTTGCCCCTTGCTAGACATGATGAGTCGGCTGAAAAGCAGGGGTCCAAGAAGCACCAGTAGCACAGGAAGCCTCGAACGCTCACAGACGGGACAACACCGGAAACGCTCTGTAACAGATCGTAAACTGGCCCTGTTAGTTTTTAAAGT
The DNA here is from genome assembly GCF_022458985.1 of Mugil cephalus. Classification (NCBI taxonomy): domain Eukaryota; kingdom Metazoa; phylum Chordata; class Actinopteri; order Mugiliformes; family Mugilidae; genus Mugil; species Mugil cephalus. The sequence goes on from NC_061787.1 coordinate 14,187,870, forward strand.
GGTCTCGCTAAAGACTGAAGGCTTAAAAGCATTTTCTCCAGACTGTCTGGCACTTAACGATCTATCTACAGTTTACAGAAAAGAAACTGCAGCTTCGCTGTGCACGTTTTATTCAGACCACTTGAATCGCAGTGAATTGTTCTGTTGAATGATGCCCAGCAGGGAAAAGGTACGCTTGGACTTGATGTTGGCTTGTGCAGTATTTGTAACACTGAGGACAAAACTGCTTGTTTTTCTTCACTTGAATGGGTCTTTTTATTTAATTTAACTTTCATAAATGCAGGTTAGGTGAAGCGCACAAAGACAAAATCTATCAATGGATAAAATGAACAATAAACACTTTGCTTTATGGATAAAAGAATCCAGACCAACTTCGCCGCCGACAATTGGTCTCTGTTGGGAACTGATTATGCTCCTGTAAAGATCTGCCAGACCAATCAAATCGTTTGTGCTGGGATGGACACAAGAGTAACATCGTTTTAAGGCTGTTACATCCTCTGTGAGAAGTTTGTCCTCAGTGCTCAGGCTGCGAGAACACGTCATTTTGTTTTAGCTGCCCTCATTCTTGAGTTCTTGCCACTTCAACTGGGAAGAACTTCTTTCTCGTGTGGTGTCCAGATACTTACTGTACCAAAACTAATAGGATAAGTTAATCATTATCTATCCCCCATCATCTCTCACAATGCTTAACTTATGAGGATACTTGAGTTTCTTCCTAGTATAAATTACCAGGCCAGAACAAAATTTACAAGTCTGAGCAATGTGGAGTTAAATTTTCTTTACAACAAAATGGCAAAAGTGAACTGTTTAGAGTCCGCTATCGCATCTGTTGTAAAAGATATTTACAGCAAAATAACTTGGAAGGTGCCGGTTAAATTTCCCAGTTTCAAATCAAACCTTCAAATCGAAACTCTGTGAGCGGAAAACCTTCCGTAACCAGGTGCGGATCAAGTAAATCAATGTGGTCTGTTAGGAATGCCTGCTATAGTCCTACTCTGTGATTGATGCTGATTGCACGGGATGGCCCATGATTGACCTCACGTCTACAGTTGTTGAGCTCCTGTGGACTCTCAGGTAAGAGGGAGGCTGCAACTCTTGGCTGCACTTTAAAATTAGACAGGCCTTGTCAACCTGTTATAATATATTCAGTCTGGAAATGCGGCAGATGAAATGGCGAGCGTCAAACAAGACACTATATATTTACTAGGTCGAGCCTTTCAAAGTCACAGTGTGCAATTTCCTGGGCCACTGGTTTCATGTAAAAGGGTCATGATGACCTTTTGTCCAGTGATTTCAGCATGTTCATCCACTCGCTAGCAGTTCATGCAGGCATTCGGGAGGCCGCTGTTGGCAAGAAATTATTCAAATTGCAAATGTTTTTGTACATTGTGTACAACATCTGTGGAAATCTGAGAGGCTTAAAGGCATCAAGTGGAGTTTACATATGCAGATTCAAATATTTGTTGGTCTTAACTGGAATAAATATCTCAAAAAAGGAAAAAAGGGATTAGTGATTCATTGTTCTTCAAATTCTCTAAAACAACATTCAGATATGTAAATAAAATGAGAAATAAGGGAACTGTTTCTTTTTTTAATTTGAATTGGCTTGTTCATATACTTGCCACTTCATGACGAACTCAAACAGTGAATGCATTCTAGCATAACAGTCCTGCACTAAATCCTCCTTCATGACATTCAGTTTATGTGCCAGAATTTAACTGTTATTTTGGAGGATGTAGTTTGTGGTGGTGTTAAACTGGATTAAATTAAGCACTAAAGTGTTTCTGGTATTTGGCCTAGCCCACATAATAAAATGGTTTTGTCAAAATAATAGGAACATGTGTCTGTGTAATGCAATACAATTCAGCCCCCAAAATGGATGAATGACTTTCTCAGTTATCTGGAAAAATAATAATAGCATGAATTTCATGAAGATAAGTAGCTGTGCTCCTAGAATATCAGAATGCATTCAATAGAGTTACTAAATAACTGTCAAGAGGTGGCACCAGGATTGCTCCTGTAACAATGACTTGGACAAGTTGCAACAACTGTTAAAACTTTCTTGGCCCGTACGGGGATCGAACCCGCGACCTTGGCGTTATTAGCATCACGCTCTAACCAACTGAGCTAACCGGCCTATGTTTAATACGTTCAGAAGGTGTGTCACTCAGTCCGTGTACATGCAGAGCTTAATTAAGCTATGATCAAAATTCGACTTTCTCACTACAGTCCTTGTCCCAGTTTACATGCAGTGCAAGAAAATCGAATAACTGTTCTCCTCTCCCACACTAGGAGGCGATACGTATCTTTTCAGCCGGTTAATACCACGTTAATACGGCCCGATTTCCGGGTTGACCTATTACGTTATATGATAAACTAGAGTCGTTCATGCGGCGGACCGGCATCTCAAACAACAACCAGACGGATATTAGCACATTTTTTAAATCTTGTACGTAATGTTCGCGCTATTCCTGGTGCAGGTAAGATCCGCGCTATCCCTCAGACGGCTCCGATTCTCTTCTTCTTCTTCTACGCCCGGCTTTCTTGGACGTTTTTGTTCCGGGGTCACACGCCAGCGCAGCGGTCGTGGAGCATGCGCCCACGCATTATCCGATTGAAAAGTCTGATTCAATCACATTATCTGGGTGTCTCAATCGGATAATGAGTTCTCATTATACGTTTTTACATGCACTTCAGTTCTCGTTTTAGTCCGATTAAGGCAATAATTCACGTTTTTTTCACGTGAATGTAAACGCACTGACTGACAATGTGGCTCACACACATCAAACTAATAGGACCTTGTGTTGGTACAGCAAAATACTTCAGGAACACTACAAACCACAGCCTCCAAAATGAGAAAAATTGTAAAAATTGTGACATTTTTTGAAGGGCAGGATTTAACTGGAGGCGAAATATCTCAAACATTATAGCTTGCAAATACAGATTAGCATTTGTCAACTCTTTAGGCATGAGGAAAACACGTATTTTAAGAATATATACGAATACACTCACTCTCCAAGACTGTGAGTGTTATTTTAAAGTTGTCTCTGACTGATGGGACTATATTCACCAACCCCTACATTCTCACTCACTGGATGGACGATTTGACCAAAGGAGGACACAGAGGGGATGAAGTCTTGTCTGTCTTTATCAAGTGAAACCTCTCCTACAAAGATATTACAAGAAGTAAGTGGAACCACTGTGGAGGGTAACGTAGTAAATGATGCAAGTAGCTAGCAAGAATTATCTAGTAAGAATCCCCCAAATAATGATTAACTTCACTCACAATTTAACCCATAATGTCATCCAGCCTGAAACTGATGATGCATTTCATATTAATCTTATCTGATATGAAGTGTGCACATTATAGATAATTGTCTTACTCCAATCCTTTCTTTTCATCACCAAAGCCAAACCAAAGTTGTCTACAACTGGCATTGGCTGGTATTTGATACAATTTCAAGTTAGTGTTTTTGATTTTTCAATTTTGGCACCAGAAAATACAGCAAGACAACTTTTTTCACAGTTGAAAGTGACAATGTTTGCCTCAAGCTTCCCTCTGTTTTGCCTCCAGCTAAAGTTGTGATGTCACAGTGACACAGTCCATGAAGGGGCCTATAGGGTGGGTTTGAAAGAATAAACTACTTTTATAGACTCAATGACACATCTACCGTATTTATTCAGCTAAGCATGGATCAATGTCTTGCTCAGTGATACTCTGGATTGAAGCACTAAGCTTCCTACTGAGTCACATCCACCCCAAGTAAACTGGTTTTGACAATAAAGAATTCAGGAATTTGGACACTGAAAAGTTTTGAAGCAAATAGTCTTTTAAGCAGATTCCTAAAATCCTTGTCACTGCCCTGATGCCCAATGTTGCTGATAACACCAAGGTAAAAACAACTGAAGTCAGCAATGTGTAGACAACACCATGACGAGATGGCAAAAGGACACAGAGGAGAGGAAACTAGACAGCATCCACAAATCTGAAATGAAGCTCATCCGTTAAATTAGTGTAATCGGTGAACCCCTCTCAGCAGCTCGTCAGAGGGATCTGCTCCGTCCCCCATCTGCTCCCTGCCAGCTCCACCGCAGTGTAGACTGATGGTGCCCTACAGTCCTGGCACCAGGTTCAGCCACCATGATGAGGACATTTACATTTCAAGCATTTGGCCACATCAAGATTGATTTACAGTTAGCAGGACCCGGGGGCCGTGGTTGACCTTGTGTGAATCACTGGTCGTCTTTTTTTATGATCTGAGCAGCAGTTTGTGCTCGCCTGTCCGTGTTGTGTTCACTGTTATCAGGGATCAGGAGATAAGCTGCTGTTTTTCATAATGTCGCACATTTCCCATACTTTGAAGCCTATCTCTGGAATGAGCTAATCAGCCTTGAAGCTGAACCCTGACACAGCTAGGCCTGACTAATGAACATGCATGTTACTGTTTTTTGTTTTCTAGGGTTAATGTGTTTAAGGATAAAGGGTTGTCTGAATGGTTGTCTTTGTCCAAGTTGTACTTTTACCAGCCAGCACATTTTCTCCTGGTATTTACGTTATAATTTGATTGAATGAATAGTGTAATAAACAGACAAAAATTAAAGGGCTATGCATCTCTACTATTTTCAAAAGAGTTGCTTTGGCCACAACTGATAAGTAAGGAAAAATACGTAAAATGTCTAAAGATGTGTGACCTTCTGGGCAACTTAAGTCAGATAAAAAAGTTAAGAAAACGTCCAAAGTAATCATGGCGTAGTGGATGCTATAGAAACTACAAACCGTTCCAGTCAGTCATATGCTAATTCACAGCCCTATAGTGTCAAGTGACCCCTGCCATAGGAACTATTGACATGACCCATATATTTCCTAAGGAGCAGCTTTGGAGCTCATTGTCGATGTCACAGGCTGTCACCATCTTGGCAGAACCTGACTCCACTTAACTCTTAGGTAATTCAGTAATGATCAAAAATGTGACGCATGAGTGGAGACGAGGCAAACTGCTAATAACCTATGTACACCCACCACGCCCTAAATTATACATAGTTTTAAGCATTGACATAATGCTGAGTTATATAAAGTTATATAAAAACCATCCCCAGTACAGTTGTAATGAATGAAGACATTAGTTACAGAGAACTAAAAGGTTTTTGTACGATGTTTGTATCAGCTACAAATTTTGACAATATAGACATCTAGATTGACTCCATTTTGGCGCTGACCTCTAGTGGTCATATGGGGGTTTCCACTTTGACTCTATCTGTCACTCCTTGAACATCAGTACATATATGGGTTGGCTATTTATATGTATGCTTCTGCATATAGACCCATTGAATGTATATATCGATGGACGAACCCTGCATAAACTCGCCCATAAGTTTCCTAAAGAGAAAGAGAAAGCTCAATGTGTTATGTCTCTGTCCAGTCCGATCTTGCCAGAGCCTGACTTACCCTACCTAATATCGTGTTCAAAAATAGGGCATGAGTGGAGCTGAGGCAGACAGTTATCAGCCTTTGAGGACACTCACCTGTCACTTAAAGTGGCCATGCCCTAAATTATGTAGCAGTAAAACTGTTGTTGTACAAGGTTATTGCCAAGATGGTGATAGGTAAAGAAACCTAGGTAAAGATAGATAAAGAAACCTATAGCTGACGTCACAGAGTTTTCGTCCATCTTTATATACAATGAATGTGATAATTAGCATAACATTGGCTTATTGTTTTCGTACTTAATCTAGTGAATATATACATGAAGACGTACCAGTGGGATAAGCACATTTTTTACGTTCCTCATTCAAACAAAATGTACAGGCTGAAAAGACATCTGCTGACTCATCCCTCAGCTATCCACCTGACTACCTTCTTTTGCTTCTCACTCTATCTGGCATCACTTCCCTGGCCCTGTTTTACTCCCTAAGCGTTTCTTCCCTAAAGGATAGACGGAGGCAATGATGAGAATTTAGCTGATCTACAATCACCACATTCCGCCTCAAACACTATCATCCAATAAAATCCCCCCTTTCTATCTCCGCTCGATGAGGAAGAGATAGGAGGTAAGGTGACCTCGTTCTGAATGAGGCTGGCGAAGCTTTATAATAGGATACACTCTGACGTGAGTTTATCCCAGGTACAGCAAAAAGGCCCAGACTGACCCGCTTTCCCTGAGTCTCTGCTCCGAGATGAATGTTTGAGAATGAGGGTAAACAGCTGAGACGGAGCTGCTGCTCTTTGTGGCTCAGTTTTAACTCACCGATAGGTAAACACACAACAGAGGTCATTGGTGTTGGGTTGTCCACCACCAAGTACCGTATCAGTTATTGGATGGATTACGATGAATCTTTGTAGAGACATTTCCCCAGATGATGAACCACATAGTTTAACTTTTTCTCAACCGAGAGATCTCTGTTTTATTAGACATGTTATTTTGTGACAATCAAGTAACTCAAATAAGAATACAGATAAAACAACTTGTCCTAATTTGATTATTCTTTAGCATTTAAAATTTTAACAACTTTAACAACTAAAACTTTGAATACATCCTCACAGAATCTAAAGTTGATGTTCCTGCTCAGAAATATGCCCTCTTGATCAAAATTAAATCAGTCAGGCAGCCCAGAACTTCTTTGTCTTTGAAGCGAAGTTGAGATGAATTCTGAGAATATTGCAGGAGAGGTCAGATCAAACGCACCTCTACAACTAAATCTGGTGAGGTGTGAATTAGTCCTGAAACTCTCTCAGGCTGGAAAATGTAGCTTCTTCTGCATTAAAATAATAGATGAATAAAAGATATCTTATGCATTATCAATCTGATGGAGTTTTTGTACGGGTTGCTTTGGAGGTCATTGGAATCAATTAAACTATGAAATACTCATTTTGATTTATACGCACGAAAACAAAACAAATACACTTTAAATATCCGAGCTTTTTTCTTTTGTGCAATTTGATTTGAGTTCCCACATTTCATTCCAAGTCATCCCAAAGCAGACCAGATGGACTGCTGCGTCTCTGCAGGATGTTTCTGTAACCATGCTGGTAAAGTGCTGCTTTAAATTGCACAAAATGCCCAACAGCATCAAAAGCCATCGCACTTGGACTCAAACCAAAGTCCAGATTTTCCTCTGGTCTATTGTCCATTCCTTGTGTTGGCGTGACACATCAAGCCGATGGTTGGCTGTTTCCGTGTCTGTGCCCATAGTCCTTTTGCAATGTCTCTTATCATTTTTTATCTATTCTGAACATTCAAAACATTCCACAAATGTTCTCCCAACAACACCATAATCTAGAATGAATGAAGTGTTGACCAACTGATCAGCATGATTCATCAGAGGCCAGCTCTGTATGACCTAGCCTGCAGCTATTAGTATCCTGTTACTGTTTCCCCTTTTGAACAATAAATACAGTCAAAAACCGGCTTGAATGAAGATGTATTAAGCAGTAGTCTTTGTTGAATCAAACACAGGAGCCATGTGGCGACGTCACAGTCGACCTACATTGCCAGTAGATCTTTGATGACAAATCGACGCAAACAGTTCGCACTGGTTTACCCTCTTTTTTGTTAAACTAAGCTAAGCTAGTCGGTTGCTTCATATTTAAGTGACAGACATCATGCAATAGAACTAAAACAGAATAACCAGAGATAAGGCCAGAAAGGCTAGAAAGGGTCAGGATCAGTTGCAAAAACTGGTACAAAACGACATGTCTACCCAGGAAAAGTGTCACAAATAGTGGTCAAAAAAAAAAAGAGCTTTCACCTCAATAGCAGTCAATAGCAACAAAAGGTGGAAGTGAATGTCAGATTCCTAGACTCCCAGCTAATAGTAGCTCTTAATGCTAACCATTTCAGGTTACAACATCATGATATAGATTGCGAAACTGACATGAAGAAAAATGGTTGAGCTAAAACATGAAACATAGTTTGTTTTGCTTGCGTTGTTGTATATTCAAGAAAAGATGGCAGAAAGTTAGCTGGTTCCTGGAGTAAATAATATCTACTGAATCATCAAAGATGTAGATGGTTCAGTAGAAAAGTAGAAAGAAAGCCTTGAAGTCAAAGGAATATCATAGAGTATAAGATGGCCCAATATGACCAACAGAATTCCATCAGAGCTGCAAAAAGGGCATACTCCAAAAAACTGATGTGGCAAGGAATTCAGTCACTATCCAGCTAGAGAACAGGATCAAATAGAACTGAGATCAGAGACACAACCCTACCAGACCATCTTAACAGGTTCTATGCCAGAACAGAGACATCCCCGGAGGGACGTCACTCCAGGTGACACAGACACAGGTCATAAAAGGCTGTTACATACTCCATGAGAAGCCAGGAGTTTGTTCTTGCGCCCCAGGCTACGAGAACAAAATGACGTCATTTTGTTTTCTTCCCATTAGGACTTCCCCAGAGTTCGCCACTTGAGTTTCTCTTGAAGTACCGAATAACACTGTTAGTACTGTTATCACAGTCTTAGGTTTGAGAATAAACTTCATGCCTCTCGCAGAGTATGTAACAAGCTTGTGGTAGGTGCACCCCCACAATGCTGTCACCTAGGCCATGTTTACACAAATACGACTTCACGATACGATACATATCATGATACTTGAGTCACAATACGATATATTATGCTATTGCGATATATTGCACTATTCTACATAGTTCACTGAGAATTTTTTAAATGCAGCTTAAAATACAAGTTGTATATTTGTACATTAGAGCACAGTAATAATTCATCAGACAAACTGAATTGAACAAACAATATTAATTCAAATTCAATTAAATTCAAATACATTTCTCATTTATTGCATATGTATATTGCCATATCGCTATTTTTTCCCACGCCTATTGCAAAGCATGTTTTTGTGTGACGTCATTGACAAGTCAACATCGAGTCAACTTTCACCACATATTAATCGACTTTAAAAAATCGGAAGTCTTGAATGACTCCTAGCATATGAGGAGCCGTGTGCATTTGAGTTACATATTTGCTCAATCATGTCTTTATTTACCCTTACTACTGGAGATTACGGTGCGTATGGAAATTTTCAAGGTTGGAGTTATAATATGAGTTTTGTGCACTTACATCAAGACGGAGATCAATAAATAATAACATGTGTGCAGATGATATTGAGGCTTATTTGCAGACAGAGCTCAAAACTGAGATCGGATCTGGAGACGCATGTTAATGCAAGGTCTCACTTGCATCTAAAGATTGCGATCGGATAGCTCTGATTGGACCTTAATGCAAAGTCTGTACAGGCCCTGTTATACACAGATATTATTTTCCTCAAAACAATGTGCAATAATTTCAGCGGAATAACCTTATGTGCAATGATCTAGTCTCTATTGTGCTTTTCTTTAAAAAAAGGCTGACTCAGCATTCCAATATACCTGTTCTGTCTGGTCCATGGAAATAAAGTCTGTTCTATTCTATTCTATTCTATTCTATTCTATTCTATTCTATTCTATTCTTTAGTGTGTTCAGATTGTCAGAAAGATTTAAAAGTTAAAATGCAAGAGGATCTTCTTGCAGAAAGAGAATTATTCAAGGAGAGCACAGAGGTCAATGACAAGCTGGATTTGACTGAAATTATTACTGCTGAAAAGGGGTGAAAAATTATCCACATACGCTTCAGACTGGATTAAAATCACTGACCGGAGCTGGTGATATTAAAATCCTTCAGTCTGCCTTGGAGAAATAAATCCCAGATATACGTTGAAAATCTAAAGTTCTCAACATGGTCCACTTTACATGTCACGCGGATTGTTGAGACGAAACCATCTCAACGCTGTGTTTAGGCTCTGAGGCTCGGAGGACGACCAACAACACCAGGAGTCACACTATGAGGAGTCTGAGTGTGGGCGCCGTATAAAAAAAAAATTGTGTGTCTCTCTGCAGTATCTCACTCTGCAGACAGCATTATTCACTCACTTTGTCTTGCCACTTTCTCACCCAATTATCTAGCCTTTCTCGTCTCCTACTCCTACTGTCTTTTCCTCACATATTTCCCTTCCTCATCGTCATCTGATCTCTTTCTTCTTAATTATTTCTCTCATCGCTCTCAGGCTCAGGGTGATCAATGATCTCTCACTAATTTAGCTGGCAGCACGTAAAGAGCTTGTAAGGTGGAGTCGGAGGTGGTGGAGGTTTTCGTGGCAGCAGGCAGCCGTGTTGTACAGTGAATGAAATGAAAATATCGGGGGCTGTATTAACATGGGTGTCGCTGCCTCGAAAATGAAGCAGAAATTGAATTTTGAGCCTGACCGCTTCTTATTTCAGAACACTGACCTTCAACTCTAATACTAATAGGAAACGGATGAATATATTATATATTGTGCCTATAGGAACAGCTCACCAAACTGCATCCACTCCTGCAGAGTTTCTTTTTTTTTTCTCTTTTTGAAAATTGTGCACGACCTCCTGCTGCGTCCGGAGCTCTAATGACCTCGTTATGAGTCACTCTCCAGGGAGGAAATTTCATGCATTTTGAAATGAGCCAAACCATGACAGCAAATGTGTGCACTTTCACACCTGGATGATGCCTCTGCCCATCGGCTGCATCTCCTCCCCACCTCAGATTCCAATTCATCTCCACTAATCCATGATAGAGACGCAGTGGGGGCTCCAGAAATCAGCGGCTGGGTCAGATATTTCCTATCCATGAGGGATTATCTCAGCCTGCCACGGGAAAGCAGGAGAAGAAGGAGGGGAAAAAAACTCCATATCTTGTGTTCACAGGCCTTGAAAAGCAGGCAGGGGATCAAGTTTTCCCGGCTCTTGAGGTTTATTCATCACAGTTAAAAGGATAAGCTAATTTTATGGGAAAAGCATAAAATTTAGTGAGGCCACCTTTCACTTCGGAGCTTTACATCACGCCATCAACTGAGTGAAGCTTCTGCGAAATAAATCATTTGGGGGGTTTGAGTATCACAGATTTAATTAGGTTGTGAAAAGTGAGTGTGTGTTGTGGCGGAAGCACCGGCACGATTGTTCACAGCGTGACTCTCTCAAAATGAAAGTCTGAGCGTACAGTAGACGTTTCTGTTCAATTCTCTTAGCGGACCACATGGTGGAAGCTTTCACGCCATCTGTGCTTCGGTTTCATCATCTTCAGCGGAAAGTAACAGGGCTTATCGCAGGAGAAGCACAAAGAGAGCTCAGCTGAAAGAGGGCATGATGGTATCTGACAGTATGAAGTCTTCATATCTCAGTGTTCTGACTGTATCGTGAGCCTGAGCTGCAGTTTTGTATATGGGTGAGTCACAGATTTGGTTCCCATGTAAGCTTATCTTTACAGCAACACCCATGAGCATTTTAGGATCTAAAAATACACCTGTAGCTGATATATATATATATATATATATATATATATATATATATATATATATATGTATATAATTTTCCTTCTGTTGGGCTTCACTTGCAGTTGTTTCACTGGTTTCAATTTGTTTTCAGCCTTAACCGTGGAAGGTTTACTGACCAGTCAGAGGGCAGCTGCTCCAGAGACTTAAATTAATCAAATGATCACGAAACGATGACCAAGAGACAGTTCAAATCAACAACAAAGCAACTCACACTACAAAAACACCTAACAAAGGCTCAAATGACTTAAAATAACTGCAAACTGACTACAAAGAAATGCGAAACAATGGAGAAGAGATTCAAAATTAATCAAAACACCCGCAAAGTGCCACAAAATGACTAAAAGAGGCTCAAGACGTCTAAAACCCGATTTGGAGCTACTATGACAAAGAGACACAAAATGTTTCAAAACAACTACAAACTCAAAACGACCACTACAAAGGAGGGGTGGGTATTCGCAAGGACTTCACGATACGATACGTATCATGATACTTGAGTCACGATACGATACGATACAAACATAGTTCACTGAGAAATTGTAAGTGCAGCTTAAAATACACGTTGTAAATATGTACATGAGATGACAGTGATAATTCGTTGGACAAATTGTGTCAAAAAACAATATTAATCCAAATAATCCATTTCCAATTTTTAGCATTTGTACAGAAAAAGTGGTGTTAGAGGTGCGGAAGTTGTTCACGATCGTTCCATTACTTTTTCTTTTTCTTTCAAAACCGATGTTAAGACATCCAAAACGATATTGTGTCTGAAGAAAAATTGTTGTGATATATTGCCATATCGATACTACAAGGCGACTAAAATGGCTACAAAAACATGCAGAGTGACCGCAAACAGGCTTGAATTGGCTGAAAAACTACTCAAAATAATTCAAAGCGACCATAAAGAGACACAAAACTACACAAACTACACGACTACACAAAAGACTACAGGGGCTTTAATGACAACATATAGACTGTATTGCCTACAAAAAGGTGCAAAACCTTGACCAAGGAAAATAAATTCAAAATAAGGAGAAATAAACTCACACTGAAACGTGCAAAACTGCTGCACATGAAGTCAGCCAACTATAAAGAGGCTATAAAGAAAATGGACATCAATGAAAACAAAAGTGATAAATGCAGAAGACACAGCAATGAGGCACTAAATGACTAGTACGAGATACAGACGAGATAAACCAAGAACACAACGGACTGAAATAGACAGGAAAAGGACACAAGTAAATGCCAGTACAACGGAAATGGAACAGTGAAAGTCAGTCATTGTCACTGCCTTTGATATAAATGTCTAGAGTTATCAGGATTTTAATGTGTCAGGTTTGATTACTACAGGGGTTACTTTAACATTTTTTATTCGGGGATAAAGAGCTCCTAAAGTGCATCACACTTTAGATTCAAATCACAGAATACAACGATCAAACAGTGTTTCCTGATTCAAATCTTCCCATGTCACACTATAATAAGCCACTAAAACCGCAGAGGAGGAGGTAAAGAAACTGTCTCCCAGGTAGATGTGCGTGTTGATTCTTCTCTGCAGTGCCCCACCTCGTTTCCCCACCACGTTACATAACCAGGATTAGCTCATTCCTCCGTCCTGAATGTTATTGTTTGCTAACCAATGCTATCCTGTAATCCTTTTCTGCAAACAAACACTCCTCCTCTGATAGCCACATCTGGAGCATGTTTCTGGCAATTAGGCCTCTAGAGGAACATAGCGTTCCTTCGAGCTCTCCGAGGGCCCCCCGCTACACGTGTTTGCAATCTCCTTCTTCCTGAATTTGGTCGTCATTTGCATTCCCCCCGCTGTGTTTGTTTGGGTAAAACGCCCTGCGCTCAGTCATGTCCCTCTGCAGAGGTTTAGCCTGAAAAGCCTCAAATGCCATGCTGATTACCTCTGGGTGGAGTAACAAGAGCAAGAACTAGCACTGCCAGAAACTCAATGCTCCGCTAGTGTGAGAATCTGAGTTGATGTGGTGTGTTCAACAAGTAAATATGATTCCCACAGCAAATCCAGGCTGCTTAATCAGCAGCTGAACATGACTCTTTATACACGGGCAGATAATTTACTGATAACTTACCGCTGCTGAATATAAATTTCACGTACGTCTGGTAAAAAGGTGTAATCAGCGCTGCTGCATGTGCTGCTGATAACTCCTGTACATGAGGTGAATATTCTGTTTTGATTTTGGCCTCATTCATCCACTTTATCAGTATGTTTTCCTGATTATGGGAAAAAAATCTTTGGTGGCGCATAAAATAGGATTCCAGCTGGGTATGGCTTCAAATTAAAAATCACACATTTGACTAATTTCAGGGCAAACATTTGATCTAAAATCATGTATTCAGTCAGTCCTTAATTGGTGCAAAACATTTTCACAGAGATGTCTTTTTTAAGGGCAAATCTCTAGATGAGCAAGTTGATACACAGGACGCATAGGCATCCTATTGTGTAATCTAAAAAGTCAAAGGTGGATATTTGCGTACAATAAATCAAAGGAAACTTGATGATAATTATGATTTTATCTAAATAAATTGTAAAAATGTGTCCATAAAATATGTCAGTGGGTCATTTATTTAATGGTTGGAAATGAATCTTTCTGAATTACAATGAAGCGACTGTGTCTAAAATGGCGACACCTGCTGGCCGACACGAGTGTACAAGTGGTTTTACGGCTTTAGTTATTCTTATTTTTTTCAGTAGAGCAAAGATAAAGAGTCTGCAGGTTTGTTTTTAACTACTGAGTCAAACCACCTTGGGTTTGGATGGTCACATGCTGAAGAAATGACACAGCTCTTGGATGGAAACAAAGATTTTTAGTGAATGGTAAAACGCTTTTGTCATCTGCTTTCTATCGCAGCTTTTAATCATGAAGAAGTCCTTAAATTGCTCGCATGACTAGCAGACATTTCAGTTAAACAGTAATAGTTATGTTCTGTCTCCTTAGTGTCTGTGCATCTTCTACTGGGAACCAGTGGATCTCAGGAGGCGCTCGTTTGCTTTTTTTCTATAGTTGAGAAGTTGTGTAACATGTTGAAGCCACGAGAAAGCATAAAGCATACTTGTAGTGAAATTCAAAAGAAGAGAACAGGAGAAAGGGTTCAGTTAGACATCTAAATCAGGTATAAATGTGTTGCAGCAGCATTTCTGTTACACATTAGGCATTGCCAACAAGACCTCCTTAATGTGTTGAAGAAGAAAGGACTCGTTCTGCAGGAAACACCTCCCCTGATATAATTTAAGGTATGGCTTCAGTATTGTCTCCTCTCCACAATCTCTGCTGCAGAGATGGAGAGCGCGTGATGCACAATGGCAACATTAACTGGAAATACGACGGGTTGAGATAAACTGGAATGATCCTGAGCCGAGAAGGTGATGCAATCTCGCTTGCAGCAGTTTGCATTATCACAGAACAAGCCTTAGAAATGCCAGCAGTAATCAGCGGCTTTGCCATCACATCATCAATATCGCCCTGCTCCATTAAATGCTCCTCTCGCTTCCTGTAAAACCTGAATCATTCTCCTGGAGTTCGCCGCCACCGGCTCCTCCACAAATCCTGCGGGGTGAACTTCATAAACACAGGTCGTTTGTCAGTTGAAAGACATTAAAGTGTAAAAGCCCCAGGTATTAAGACCGAGGAGCACTGGCTGATCTATTTGCCGTCACCTCTGCAGTGGAGAAATGCTGAGCCTGCAGCGAGGGCCGCCTTGACTCGTTCTCCGCCTCGGCCATGTGATGGACCTGCTTCTCCGTGCGGCTAACAAGTGGACATGCTGAACTTTGCAGCTTCTGCTTCGCCTTTGGGCTCAGCCATTACCACACACGCCGCCTGGAGACCAGACACCATATTCTTTTTCACAGCATGCTCGCTCAATATCCGGCAAGGACGCGCCGTGTTGTTTGTGTTGCTGATGACTGGCAAACAGGATTTTCTAGCGTGGTTCAGATGTTGTATCTGAGCAGGGCTCATGGGTTTTTGCTCCTTGAGCTACAAGCGACAAGATCGTGAGGAAAAGAAAAAACACGAAGCCTTGACATTTCGACGAGCAGTCAAGCATTGCCGACTTTTGCAATCTGACCTTCCCGGTAAAAACTTGTTGTGAAGGTTATAATTGTCTGAAATGAGGCGTGTTTTTTTTTTTTGATTCATTATTATCGGATAATTTCAAACTGTGGAGACAGTGAACTCATCCAAAGAATTAAGAGCCTGAAGCTAGAAAGGGCAGGATAAAGTGACTTACACAGTTAACATAAAGATAAAATGGCATATCCAAGTTACTGCCCAGAGCTTCACCGACAAATGTAATAATATTCAGTGTCTGATTAAGTCTTTTTGTGTGTTACTAAGCTTTGTGCAAATAATAGAGCGTATTTGCACAAAGAAATTAAAAACGCAATGAGATGAATTGGAAACAGAGGTGGGGAGGAGATGCAGCCAATGGGCAGAGGCACCATCCAGGTGTGAAAGTGCACACATTTGCTGTCATGGTTCAGTTCATCTCAGAATGCATGAAATTTGCTCCCCAGAGATATCTCATAACAAGGTCATTAGAGCTCTGGACGCAGCAGTAGGCCATGCAGACATCTTTAAAAAAAAAAAAAAAAAATCTGCAGAAGTGGATGCAGTTTGGCGGGCAGCTGCTATAGACACAAAATATAATATATTCGTCCAGTTGCTGAAGTAATAAGTGGTCAGTCTTTACAAACCGGTGCCCTAGATCCTCAGTGGAGAAACATTAGCATTCCCCTGGTATCCCCCTAATTAGCAAGTCTAATATTTATGTAACTTTAGTTCTAGTTTGAA
Source organism: Mugil cephalus (assembly GCF_022458985.1). Taxonomy (NCBI): domain Eukaryota; kingdom Metazoa; phylum Chordata; class Actinopteri; order Mugiliformes; family Mugilidae; genus Mugil; species Mugil cephalus. The sequence goes on from NC_061787.1 coordinate 14,204,038, forward strand.
TTTTTTGTTTCAATTTATTTATTTTATTTTTTTTTTTACAAAATCCTGAGTCTTTAGCAGCCAACAGGCTAAAGACTTGCTTGGTTCTTTTTAATGGTTTACATGGTTGTTAGAGTCACTCCTTCTTCTTCTTTTAGTTTTGTACGAATCAGGCCCTGAAGTGCTAACAGACAGCTAGCAGTGGGTTTAGCCACTGTGAGCGACTAGCATTAGCATGTTTCCAGTGTGCTAGCAGTTAGCTTTGCAGCACAAAACATTGGCTAAAGGGTCAACAGAATGATACTGATTAACATTATATGGTTAACATAAAGATTAATGGTGACCCAGACACTGTCCAGAGTTTCGCCACGGTTTTGATGGAAATCTGCCATTCAACATTTCCTTTGTTTAATGTTCCATTTGGAAATATATTGATATTTAGTGTTTAAGTACTGTCATCCAAGATTTGGATCAGATTTGTGTTTTACTAAGGCCGTAATGGAAAGCAGATTTTGACTAAGACGCTGAAAATAACAATAATAATAATAAAAAAAAAGGCAGAAAGTAGAAAAATTAAATAAAGTGCAGGTGATGCATTTGACAGAGGAAGTTCCGTGAAAGTTTGTGGATACTTTCTGAAGCTAAATGCTTAAACAGTGAATTACCCTACGGATCATTATGGGAATGGTCATGAATCATTCCAGTTTAACAGATGAGGAGCTAAATCAAATGGAGATGGTGTTTCACATCCCCAAAAATCAACTAGAACAAAAGACATCACTGACCTGAGCCAAATGCTCAGCTCTCCACACAGTCAGTAAAAGTTATTATAATGTAAATGTCATTTTATGTGCTGGAAGATACTGGATCCATAATGCAGTTCTGCTCCTGTGAACTAATCTTGTGTTGACTTTCAGCAAGAGCCAGAAATAAATGTTTAAAATTATACATGGAACAGTCAAGAGTTTCGAAAAACCTAAATGGAAAGTTAACATGATCAATAGAGATAGAGAAGACAAATTAATGGCACATTAATGGCACATATGTCAGGTAGAAAACACCAGGAAGCATCATTTAATGCTACAGGACACAATGCTATCAGTCTGACAACAGTCTCATTAAACCCCTTTAGGATGAACTGTAACCAGATCTGATCACCCAATATCAGGATTGTGATCCTGGAATGACCACAACAGTGATATAATGTTAATGTGTCTGTATAGCTTTTTATTGAGTGTGGACACAGTTCTGGACATGTACTGCTCCAGAAATCAAGTTCGCTGACGTTAAAGTAAATAACTTTGCTTTAATAAATTGTCACAAACCGGCTACGGAAAACCACTCCTCCCCTTTACACACAGCTAATCAGGCATCACTTCCGAGCTCCCGTGTAAATGCAGCCATTGTTGTATAAAAAGCAATAACACAGTCAAGGTTGAATTCCACTGTGGCTGCTGGCTGATCTCTATTTCCTCCAGCTGCAGCTCACTGCTGCCAATAACTGCCGCACAGGTCAACCTTGACTGTGCGATTGCTTAATTGAGTCCACACACCTGAGTGTGGTCAGCCCCGGTGGAAATCAAACCTCCAACCCCGTCGATGTTAGTGCCACAGATCTACACAGGACCTGCTGTAAAATGACCACACACATGTTTCACCGTAACGTGTTCAGTGTAGTATTTGGAAAAGCTATCAGGCAGAGCTGCCGCATCTACCGAGCTGCTTTTGTTGCTGCGTCAGGTGACTGATGGGCTAAGCTGCCAAAAAGTCGGTGTGGTCCGCTGAGTGACTGATGCTGCCCTACTACCTCACAGTCCAGAGTGGCCAGCCGTAGCCGAGACCCTAATTGGGCATCTGGATGACAGAAGGGATCCTTCAAAGATGCATCCATCATGTCCTTCAGGAACCGCAGAGACCAGACGGCTGTGTCAGGACACCGGCCGAGTGTTTGTCTTCATCTGATGAAGGAGGGATGATATTTGTTTTTTGTTTTTTTATACAGAGATCTTCACATATGAATTTAAAGCCATGTAGATCATGACATACGGGAGATGGACAGGTATGAGTCGAATTTGAAGACAGAATTTGAATTCAAATCTCTGTTTTCATCAAAATATGTGGTTTAAAAACGAGAAGAGGAGGAAAGACAGAATAAATTGACATGCTAAAAGATTATAAAGTTGTTACAGCTATCATGGCAGCAAATATGTGCATATCAGCACATTAAAGAAACTCCTAATGGCATCCTTAAGTCCAAAATTAAATGTGCTCTAACGCTAGTTGGGCCTTTACACATTTCTTACTGTAGCTGCTAAAAAGCTAACCACTGACTTGGTTCCTTTTTCATAGCTATGACAGCATTTTGTACAAACCAGTCTGAAAGAAATCTTACCTCGTTGTGCAGTTAGCAACCAGGCTAACATTCAGCTAGCAGCATAGCTCCTGTGTGTGAGGCTTCTTGTACACTCCACGAGAAGAAAGAAATTTGTTCTGAGGTGAGTAAGAACAAGAACAAAGTTCGTTTTAGCCAAGTTATTTAAGCTTTGCGAGAAACAGAATTCCGAGGAAATCCTCACAGGGTCCCTCCCACTACAACATATGTCACACGCACTATGCATTGTGGGAAATTAAGGGGAAGCTGTTGTCTGGGGAGATGGAGGAGATGGACGATGAGATGCAATTTTCTTATTATTTTCAGATGTCGAACAGTCGTTTTGTCTATACCCAGGAGAGATTAGCAGTCATACTCACAGTGGTCATACTTTTGCTTTTGCTAGCATTTCTGCTTTTCCGTATTAACCACACCTACTAAAATTTCTGACAAATCACAGAGTAGAGTAGAAAAGGGTTCTGCCACGTGAAGTTCAAGCTGCAAGCTCCCAAATGTGGGCACAGCACAGAGAACATAGGTGAGAACAAATTTCTCACTTCGTTTTACGCTAGCGTTCCTGGTCAGCTGTGTGCTAGCAATTAGCTTCACACACACACTATTCTTTCAGTTGACATCAGTTTAATATTTGCTTCATGATCATTTAGAAAAGAATTATTGAAAGTAATTAAACTTTTGACAATATACTTGAGTGGTGTGCTAACATGTTAGCAAACATATATACAGTCAATGATAGTAACACAACAGAGAGATAGTAGCATGTCCTTTGCATTTCTAGCCACCTCTATGTTTAATGTTCATTTTGTTTTGCTCAAGACTGGTGTTTTACAAAGTCCAGACAGACTAGCAGCTAACAAGCTAACCAGTAATTAGGCTCCTTTTAGCTGTTGTCCTTGTGCTAACAACCTGATATAGGATAGACTTAAGCTTGGTAGCACGCTACTACTACTTCTCCAGAATTTTTAATTTTTAATTTACCTTTCACATTAAAATAATGGTAGTTACTTGACTGTAAGTACAATTATAAATCTCAGCTCCATGTATAAAGAATAGTTTGGGATTGTTTGGGAACGTAAATCCTCTGCTGATAATACCCCCAGTGTTTGAGCTACGTCTCTGTTTACCAGTGTAATAATCTCTCACTGTAATTCTATCCAGAGCTCCTTTTCTCTGTGAAAAGAGCAGAGAGCATTTGGGGAAACTCTCCTCAAAGTAATCTTGTGTTCTCATACCACTTAGTCATCTCGGAAACGTTGGCAGATGATGAGCGTTTCAAAACACTTGAACCGTGTGACACGAGCTTCGCTGTTCTCCAAGAAAACTGACTTGACAGTTTGACAGAATCACTCCAAACAGTTAAGGAGGCAGGAAGGATGCTCTTAACCTCCCACCGCTTTTATAAGCGTGTCAAGAAGAAACGCACACAGAGGCAAACGCTGACATTAACACAAGCTGCTCAAACTCACATGGGCTACAGACAATGTGTCAAGGAAGGCAATAAAGGCAGTGTATCAGTGTCACAAATTTCCATTAATTGCTTTTCTTTGTTGTAAACGGAATATTTTTGGTGAAAAGGAAGTATTAATTATTAACGTATTTTTAGTGGTTGGCATAGTGCTGGAGTCTTTCCTAAGCATTAGCAATCTGCTTAAAGTCAGCTAGCTGATAGTTAGCTACTATGAATTACTCACACTAGCACGTTCTTGACCTTGTAGCGTGCTCCTGCTGTTGACTACCTTTGTTCTATTTAGTGGTTTCATAGTTATGAGACTCTTTTACACAAATAAGTCTCCAAGCCAGACTCTGATTAGCAATAATGCTACTATTCAGCTAGCAAGGCAAGCTTAGCTATTGTGAGCAAGTAAGTCTTTGGGCCACTCATTTCGCCACTCAGCACCCCGCCTCTGGAACTCCCTTCCTGCTCATATCCGGAACATTAACTCACTCACCACATTCAAAACCACCTTAAAGACCCATTTATTCACTTTGGCCTAACCCTCCCACTTATAAATAGAATGTATTATTATTATTATTATTATTATTAATGAAAATTTAAAAAACAGCTGCAGCAAAGATAATTTTTAGTCTAATTAAGACCTGAGAACGAATATTTCAACATTTTTGTTTTTATGTTTGTGCATTAGGTATGAAACTGGAACGGAGAGTCAGCCTAGCTTAGCATGAAGTCTGAAAATAAGGAAACCATCATAACTAAATAATACAACAAAAGGCCGTGAGCCAGCATGAAAGTGGGCAGAAATCAGTGATTTTAATGTCAGGGGGGGGTTTTTGTTTGTTTTTTCACTTTCATATGCTTTTGGTTTATGTTTTTAATGCTAGTATAATGGATTAAAATGGAATATTTATTGTGGCACTTACACTACTGAAAAAATAAACATGCGTGGTCAAAATTTATCTTTTTCCATAACATCCTTAATTGTTTAATCTGTGTATGTTTGGTTTTGAAGCCCTGCGTGTCCAGAAAGTCAGGAGCTGTGAAATATTTCTGTCTTTATATAGGATATTTTTGTGTCTGTGCACTGGAACTCAAACCCACCCTGTACAAGGAAATCATTTCTGTTCAGTGTTTTACCCACAGAGACTTCAACTGTTTATCTCTCCGTCTATGAAAAAAATGTGCCTCCTCCTGCTTTATATCATAAGTCCTCCCTCTACCAGCCCGTACTGTAAATCCCTGCGAGAGCCAATCACGTTGAAGCCTTGCACATTTACCCATAATGCAGGCGTCATGAAGATGGAGCGCCAGCGTGAAGCGGGAGTCTTTGAGATATGAGCTCTGAGACCGTCCAAAGCCGCTCCGTCCATCTCTGCTCTGAAACTGACGAATCTGAGGGGAAATCATGTGTTGCGCTCCACTGCCGCAACTTTTCTCATTCCATCTGGCCTCGCTCGCTACACACCGTTAGCTTCAAAGAACCGCAGCTCCCTGTTAGCCAGAAATCACTTTTAAATTGCGAAAGCCTTTGACTGTCTCAGTTTCAAACAACACACAAAGCAGGCCTCGCTCTTCCTTTGAAGAAGACATTTGTGGATTTTCTCTGCAGAAGTCTCCACTGAGGACAAAGAAAAGAAGGCGAAGGAAAAGTACGTAGTTGCAAAGTGGCCTGTTGTGAGACCCTGAAAAACCACACACATATTAGCCCCTACATGAAAGCAGCTGACAGAGACATGCACTCTACATCTGAGTACTTACTTCCCCTCGAGCCAGGAAAGCTATTATCGCTGCACATGACATTACATTACATGTTTCATTTAGAACAATGTCAGTTTAACTGGTTTCATTACTGCTTTCAAAGGCCTGCTGAACACTGCATGAGCTGTAATGGGCCAGTCCAACATGTTTCATTATTTATTCTGTACATATTATGTATTTTTTTTTTCACCTTGGTAGCGACATTGTGTATTAATGGTCAATAACGGTGTTCACAGTTGCTTTCACAGCTTGATAAGAAATTCACACGATCTAATGGTGTCCTTTCTGATTCATTCGGTATAAGTCAAAACATTGTTTTGCTGCACAAGCAAATCAGTCACTCAGGCTTTTGCTGAGGTGAGGAAAAAAAAAAGGCCTGAACCTAAAGTCAAGCTAGTCTCGCTCTTGCATTTGAAAGTAGCTCTTTTGTGGCTTTATTGACAAGTATAATTAATTAAATATAGCCATTATCGAGTCAGACGATCGATTTTGGAAACAGTTTTAAGTTTAATCTTCATCCTTAAAGGGGTGGAAGTGGAGCTGTATTTAGCTTAGCATTCAGACTGTATATGTACACAGACAGTTTTCAGTCATTAATCATCGGGACATCATTTTAGGGAGTATGGTCTTTGGTGATTAGATGACAGTCAATCAGGTATTTGGACCGTACTTGGTTAGACTTTGATTGAAACAGTAATTGGGCAGCAAGTGGTGATGATTCACAAGTGCATCCAACAAGCGTTTAAAAAAAGGCCACTGGAAAAAACTAAACAAAAAGAAAAAACTAAAGTCTTCAAGCCCAGTGGTCTTTTTAAAACACTTTTTGGATATAACATGAGTTGGATGACTGAGATCCTGAACAGACATTTCAGTTCAGACAAGAACACACATTGATGAACTCCCAGTCATTACAGCTCCATCTTCAAATATTAATGTGTTAACCAAATGGATGGTAATCATTCTTTCAATAGTTGTCTGAACATTTTACCCAACACATCCACTGGCTGGTGGCTAAGTCACTAATGCCTGATATAAAACCATAATAAATGTAATCATCTGCATTGTGTTTTTCTTCTTTTCATGTCAACTTATCAGGTGACGCTGTTGACTATATGTTGCTGCGTTATCCCCCTAAGGACCACAAATTACTCACCTGAACACAACAAACACAGCCATTAACCTTCACCCGGAGTCATTCCAGATAAGGGTTTCAGTTAAAGGCTCATGTAGATCTATTATAAAAGCAACATGTTGAATAAAATATGTGCAGGGAAGAATCCTACAGCCAGTCCACAGGAGGAAATAAGCTGTCAGTTTAAAGGGCTCAATATCTTAATTCACAGTGTTGTACTCATTAATGGTTAAATTTAGTTTGTCAATCATTCATGCATTATTTGTGAAAGTTTGTCAAGTCTTAGTTTGAAATATTTTATCATCCGGCAGTGAAAGGTTTGAGCACTATATATGGAAATAGTTCCATCTAGTGGACACACAGAACAACTATGACAGAATTGCAGCTTCAAACAAACCAGTACAGGACAAAAACTACTATGAATCTGTGTTTATTCAAATATTAATAAATAGTGAATACTGTGATTTACTGTACAATAAATTAAGTGGGACCCATTTAAATTAAGTGAACATTGTTTTTTAAAAAAAAGTGCTTTTCACTTTTGTTTAAATGTGCTTGTGCAAATCAGCATCGTGTGTCTTTTCTGTGAGTTCCTGCAGAGAGAGAGAGAAAAAAACCCGTTACACATGACATAATACATATAGACGGAGTTTTACCTTCATGTCTTGCAGTTGGAAATTCAGACTTTGACCCTTAAATATTCTAGTACACAAAATAAATTACTAGAGCTGTAGAATGGAAGAAAGCGTCCACAAATCCTCTAGAAACAGAAAAAGGTCCTCACTTGACGTCCCTGCATTTTCTAATGTGCTATAATTCAGAGCAGTAGTAATCCAGATTGCAATCCACTAATCAAGATTTTCCATTGCCATTTGCCCCCTTCATTTTTTCTTGTATAAATCTTGATGAACTTTAGTCATCCACAGATTTTCCATCACTCTAACATGAGAAATGTGTCTAAATAATCTGAATTTGTTTGATAAATTTACAGAAGTCCAGCTCTGCATCAAAGGCCTTCTATAGAAGCTGAGGTCAAACTCACTCAATAGCAAGAGCCTTGAAACAAATCACAGTCTTCCGATTGTTTTGTATTATATAATTAAATGATTAAATATGTATATCTTTCTAGCTGTGAAATCCCTCTTTGAAAATGTCTGGCTGATTTTGGAGAGAAGTAATGTGAACAACAAACCTTGTGACTGTGATTTCTTGTGTTTATTCAAATGTTGTGATCTAGCATCATGCTTTGAGTTGTCACTGTTGGGCATCGCATCCCTCCATGACTTCTCTGGGGAAGAGGAAAGTTTACAAAACAAATGAAATGATGAAATGTACACCAGCATGTTAGAGGGTGATTCTAGGGGGCGATGCTTTACTTACCAGTTTGCATCCTGTGTGTGACGTAGATCTGGTCCATATTCCTCCATTTGTCCTGAAGGGAAATGGGTGCAGTGCAGTTTTCATCCCTTTCTCGGATGGCGTTGCCATGGGGACAGTGGTGCATCCTCTCCCATGGAGCAGGCTGATGCTGCAGCTCATTACATGCACAGTTCTTGTCCCTGAGTTTTGGGTACATCACTGCTGGACATTTCTCCAGGTTCTGCTTGGATACCAGAGGTTTCTTGATGTCTGTAAACTTCCTGGATTCGTCTGCTGACCTCCACTTCGGGCCCGTGTGACATGAACTGTTCTCTGAAGATTCGCCCTCCGTGTCATGCCCGTGATGAGGACCACGGCCTTCAGGATTAGAACCTTTTCTCATCCCTCGCCGATTGGTATGAGATTTACAGGCTTCACATGTCGGTAAGTCATTCCACTGTTTGAAAGGAACAGCTTTTCTTTTTAAGCTCTGGCCATCAAGTCCCAGGCTGGCAGATGTGAAGAGTCTGTGTTTGGCCAAACATCTGGAGCAAAGTCGTTCTGTGTTCCTCTTGGACACACAAGGGCTGAACATGTTTTCGTTGAGGCTTCTGCTCAGGCAGCATTCGTGATCAGAGAGGCTCCGTCGATCCACCTTGCCTTTAGGTTTGTACCTTTCTTTCGGTTTGCGGACATTAAGTTGTTCCTTGTGATCCACGTCTAGTTTACGTCTTCTGCTAGGAACATCCAGACCATGATTGCTCAGAGGTCTGTTCTGTTTCTTTGGAGCGGGTGGCATCTTGCTGCAGTAGTAGACATTATCAAAATCTGCTAACCAGGTTGTCGAAGGAAGATAGGCTGGCAATGACTCGAAGGAGGTGTCCTGATGGTCCTGGACATTCATTTCTCGTCTGTGTTGATTTCTATCCAAATTAAGAGGTGAATTATTCAACTGATGCAAATTAGGAGCAAGAACCACTCCTGCTGTGTGCGTCAGCTCAGGGATATGAGCTTCTTCTGAAACATGTGGGATGTCCATCATAGGGTAGATATCAGCTGACGCCAGCTCATCCCGTAGACCTTCGGCAGAGGGGACCATGTCTTTGAATTTGTCCTCAGCCAGAGGAGGCATCTCAATCGGAGGTATGGACTCTTCAGTAGAGTGTTTCTCTCTCATCGTAAGCATCTCTGTTGGAGTTGATTCATCTACAGCAGTTAGTGTTTCATCATTAGATACTGTGCTACCACTCTGAACCAGCGATTCAGAGGAGGGAATCATCGTGTCCTCCATTGACCACACAGCAGACTCATTCTTCCTCAGTTCATCCAAATATTGAGGATCAAATGGCAGGTGAACAACTTTGAAGTGAAAATTCTTAGAAGTCAGATCTTCACTTCTTGTCTCTTCAGCCTTGACATGATTTTCCCCATGGGAACCCAGACTGGAGGCAATCACTTGATCCGTCTGATTCCTGGACTCCTCCAGAGCGGGGATCGACTCACCTGTACTGGGCGTCCCCACTAACAGGATGTCAGGACAAACTTGGAGAGCTTGCTCCGACTGGTCAGCAGGAAGGCGCAGTCCCTCGTCTTGTAGAACACGACTCTGGAGGATCGAACTGCACTGGACCACGTCCTGGGAAAAGTTGTGGGATACTTCTGCAGTCTCGTGGGAATGCAGCAGTTGTAACCCCACTGGTGTAGTGCAGCATTCAATCCTCACCTCCTCTGTTTGAATCACAAAGCTGCCACTGGACGGTGTCCTGGTGGTGGAAGAGGGCACCATGTCCTCCAGAGAACGATCCTCTTTTGGCATAGCCAAAACTGGTGAGAGCAACTGGTTCTTGTGCACACTGGGGGAGTTGTTGCTGTTACAAGCTGGGAGAATACAAGAGGACTCAGCATCATTGGAACTTGGAGTGCTGGTCCTCTGGGTTGCTGCAAGTGGCTCTGTTTGAACCTCAGAAGTGGTCATTTCTCTAACAGGGGTGTTGTGCTGGTAGCGGAACCTGCGGGCATGGTAGGCCATGGTCTGGTAGTACTGGGAGTTCAGCATGCGTCTGTAGTCCATCAAATGGAGGTGGGTATGAGGCACAACAAAGCTCGGTGGCTCCATGTATGGGTTTGGCTGATACTGGGGCATCATTGGTATGCCATAACCTTGAACAAAAGAGCAGTTTCATAACTAAAATGTCGTCAAGATTTTTTAAACAGTAAAATACCTTTTCTGTTTCCTAACAAAATAGATTAATCTATTAATTTACACAGGTAGACTGCAACCTGACTCAACAGGTTGCAACAAAGGGGAAGGTTATGCAACTGAAAATGTGGTTTTAGTAATTAATTCTTGCAGTGTATAAAACACACCTCATTTGATCATAGACTTAAAAGTAGTGTGCGTAATGTTTTTTTTTTAGGGTGAACTGTAAGCTTAGTTAGCAAGGGGCGATGGCTTTAGATCTGCATCTCAGGATTGGCTGGATAAGTCTCCATGACAGAAATTTGTTAAAGGGAGGTTTCATTTTTAAACTTGCACAGAAACTATACTGACAGCAGGAACAAACAGATAAAAAGATTAACATTTGGTCTACAGCCATGGTATCTGCTAGGTCACTAAGGTCCAAATAGTGATGAATGAACAATATTTACCTTGTACACCTTCTTAGTTTAGCGTTCAGGTTAGCATCTTAGCATGCTAACGCTAACATTTTAAGGCTTAAAGTCCACATGTGGCCAATGAGAAACGCGTTTTTTCAAGTATGTAGTCATAAAAGAATGTGTTAAATTATATATTGTGTTGGGAAGACCAGAATTTCAACGTATCCTGAAGATTCATGACGTTTTTAGGGCTGACCTAAAAACAGAAGCGTCAGACCCTTGACGGCACTTATTAAGTCAGATAACCAGCCACATGACATGACAATTTGTTGTTAGGGGAATCATGTTGGTACAAACATGCACGTATGCAATATGTGATAAAAGTGGTGTTCACACTAGCACTGATTGCAGGGGTTAATAGATTTTGCCAGAACTAATTACTAAACAGGGTTATTTCTATACATTTAATTTATGTGAATATGTGATAAGCAACAACTAATCTACAAGACAATTTGTAAAACTATGACATCATTCATTGGAAAAAGTGCTTTACTTGAAAGAACTTGACATTTTTTTTTTCAGGAAACAAATGCACTGAAAATCTGTTGGTAGCACCAAAAATATACAAGAAGATTCAAGATTTCTGGCTCTTACCTAAACCTGGGTAGCCATAGTATGGGTTGTAGGACACAGGCATGGGAACAGCCACGGGCCACTGCACACTCTGCATAGGCAAGTATGGCTGCGACGGCTGGATGTAAAAGAAAGGTTTGTGGTGCTGCTCCTCAGTCCGTGGAGCTCCTGAGGGCCCTGGAGCCGACTGATGTGGACCCTGGGACTGCTGTGCTCCATGTGGTGGGTTTGGACCTCGAAGGCCCAGACCATAGGAATGTTGCAAGTTAGATGTGGCTTCCTCCATTCTCTGAACAAAGAAAGGCAAATTAAACAAGTAATTCAAAATGTATTTCTGCAGAGGGAAACAGTAGAAAGTGTACCTACATGCAAAAAGAAGATGTCCACGAAAAAAACAAACCAAGTCTTCTTGTGTATCTCAAACTGGTAATCAAAGGACTGGCTTGTGAAATGCTGCACTGATTGGTTTTGTTTTAGATCCAGGTGAGCGCTGTCCAATTAGACTTAAATGACTTGTACTCAAAGCCAATGAAAGATGCTTGTCTCCAGCAGATTTCCCTCCCACTGTGGTGTATCAGCCCACCTGAGGAGAGGCAGTTGAGAGAGACTTTAAAGGACTTCCTGAAACGACCGACGTGCAGCTCGTTGGCCTCATTGGTTCGATGAGAGCAACTCTGACATGAGGCTCAAAGTGGTACATCTTGTACTTTTTAGAATCTTTTTAGCAGCTTTTTTTCTATTTGTATTTTCTGATCCCCTGATTGTTGCAGCGGAGGGGAGCAAAAAAGCCAATCAGAGATCCACACTGTTTCCACTGTTTTAAGATTCAGTTTGACTGCCTGAAAACAAATAATGAGGTTAAATGTTGTCTAGTAGCTTGGAGCAACAATTAAAGATGACGTTAGAATAAACCAGACTTATACTGTTGATCAAAGGAGTTTTTGTTGGAGGTGTTAAATGACATTTCCAAGAATATTGGGTATTTTAATATTTTAATTGTAAAATAAAGGTTTTCTGGGTGTGTACAACTGGGGAGGGGGGATTACGTATCCCGCTGGGCCTGGGCATGTCTTGACAAGACCTGAACTGAGAGGACGACTCAAGCTGTCTCCATATCTTTGAAGTTGCAGTCCATGTTGATTCTGGTTTCATTAATCTTTTCAAGCATTTTATTTGGACAGCTGGTTGTTTTGCTACCTCTGTGTTTCTGTCTCTCCTGGAAAATCATTATTTCATGTTTACACCACGTGGAGCAAACACGTTCAGGAAAAACAGATTTATCCCAAAGCGGAGAGAAGTGAGATGTGTGTGTTATTAGGAGCCAATATATTTGTGTACAACAGAGGATCAAAGGCTTACACCACCCTTCTCAGTCTGATTGAAAACTCCTGATCAGATTAGTCTGTTCTGATTGAGGTGCTTTTTATTCTGCTGAATCTGCAGTACGTTCATTTTTACCTCTTGCACTGACCTCAGAGGGGTTGTTCATGCATCTCTTTAACTCAGTAGAGGATAATAAATACCCAACATCTGATCTTGGCAAGCTTCTTCTCGGCAGAAGAGACAATTAGAAGGCAGTTTTGGATATCTATAATTAATAATTCCTGTTGGACTTCTGTTAAACCTTGTCATCCATGCACTTTCAATCAGTATTAAGAGAAAACACTTTACAACAAAGACCCAACACAAAGCTTAAATAATGACAATATTTTTTATTGGACTGGCCCCAAACAGTGGCACACCATCATCTGCAACATGACCTTTCAGCCATGTTTCCCGTCTGTGAAATCCATCATGAAAAGTGCAGAATCTTCATCCCTTTTTTTTTTTATTATTTATTTTATCCAACATAAAGAGGTCTCCTGTGCAGTGAGTTTCACCCGGTGCTCTAAATATTTTTTAAGGGGGACCTGAGAAAGAAACAAAGATGTTACATCATATCAGTGTTTATCATTTCTAGATGGCTGATAATTTAGGATTAATTATTAATACAAAAAAATCATTTCACCTACAGTTCAACACACACCAAGGTCGAGAGTCAGTCAAGGGATGTCAACATCTCTGTTCTCCTCTTATTGCCGAGCCTGGGAAATAGAAGCAAGAGAAAGAACAGTTTAAAAAACCACCAATATTAGAAGTAAAAGATTAATTAGACACAAACCTCTCTCCCAGTGTGGCTCGTCGTCGTCGTCATCGTCGCGGTTGTCTCTTGGCCTGTGGTACAACGCTTTCCACTGAGGGTTCATCTCTGTCTCAGTCAGTACAAAAAAAAAAAAAAAAAAAAGACGATGAAATTGACAAATGGGTCCAGGCCAAAGGAAAATTATTATGTAGTGCAAAAATAATGTGTATAAAGAAAATTACGTTTCATGTTTTAGATTCGTCATGTTTGTCGAGTTTGTCACTTGCAATGGTTTCCAGTTAACGTCAAAAGTTTACTAGCAGAATTTCTTCCTTAATCAGATCATTACATACAGCATGACCTCTTTGTTGATTTAAATGTGTCTGCATCATTGGAGTCATTACAGATGTGAGAAGTCTGTGCTGAGATGTCAGCAGCCATTTTCTTTCAAAGTGATACTTCCTCTTTTTAAATTGAGAGCCAGTCCTTTAAGTCAAGGCGGGTGGTAGATGAAGTCCTCATCATCCCTCTCTTCTCTTTACTCCCTCTTCCCACCTTCGTTACAAGAACCAGAGGGAACAAGAGGCATGTACCCCAGCTTCAGTGTTTCTCCCTGGGTTCCTCTGCACTCGAAGATCACCCCCCATCTCCACATTCAACTTTACCCATCCCTTTGGTACAATGCATCTCTCCTAAACTTCCTTGCAACAATTTAGATGTGGACTTCATCACATTTCTGTTTGGTTTGTTTTTGTGGGACTTTTTGCTGCAGCAACAGTTGATGATACTTTGGTTTCAAAATCTTATAAATAATATTCCATAAATATAGTTAATACTTGGGAGAAATCAAATTGACACTGCTCCTTTTTAAAGTCATATCTTAACTAAAAAGTGGACCAGAATGAATCTTTATTGATCCCTTAATACTGCAAAGCGATCCTGTGAGCATCTGAACTTCACCTTGTCGTTGCAGAGGGGTCGTTTGTCTCCTCCTGGGGATCACGTCAGCGTCTGCCCACCTGGCTTGGTCAGATGTGGTCAGATCCTCTCTGCAGAGTCTGTCTGTGAGAGAGCTCAAACGTTTACTGGGCGTTTCTAATATTTTGTCAAAGAAAGTGAAGTTCTCGGCAGACACTTACCCTCACATGTCCTGCATTGCAACTCACTGCCGTCTCCGGTGTCACCTTCTGCCGGCTCCTGCTTGCAAACATCATGGAGGTCCTCCCGCGCCACTGGATCCGACGGCTCTTTGTAAGGACTTCTTTTATACCAAGGTTTTGCTGGATGTCTCTGAGGGAGTGGCTGAGGCTTCCTTGCTGCGGGATGCTTCCTCACAACCACTCTGACCGACTGCTCGCACCCTCTTACGTATCTGCTCTCCTCCTCCGACTCTCCAGCGTCATCCCTGTACATCTTGGAGCTGTGGGCCTTGCTCTTACTGCCCGTCCCTTTACCCAGGCTTTTCCCACAACAGGCGCACATGAACCTCTTCGATCCTGACTGCCACACATCTTCGCCTGGAGCTTCAGGGGATCCACCTTTGACCTCTGTGAGCCGCCTGCCAGCGTACACCTGCCTGGGGAAGAAATCCACATCGTCCAGGTCCGTGGAGAACATCTCATCTCTGGAGGACAGCTCATCCAGAGACGGACTGAGGACGCTTATCCGCTCGCCTGTCATCTGCATGGATAGGCAGTTGTAGTAGTAAGGGGCAGCTGGGGGGGAGATGCAGCCAGCTCCTGGGGTTAAAACACTATCAAATGGCAGTTTGAGGATCTGGTAGCCCTGATCCTGTTTGCCCCCCTCAAAAAGCGAATGTTCTGCCTTTGAAACTTTACTGCTGGTTTTAGTCTCCTTGAGTTCCTGGTGACTGGGAGCAAGCGTGGCCTTGAGGGGCTCCTCAGAATCACATTTGGGAAGACTGTGATTAGTTACAGGGATTTCTGATTGGATATCCGTGACCTCTTCCTTTTCAAGGGGGAAGAAATGTTCATTTGCAGCTGGGTGCTTCGACTCGTGACACTCTTCATGAACAGAGGAGCTGTCAAGAGGCAGGTCCTCTCCAAGTCCTCCCGACCAGCACACCTCAGGACTCAGGACGTCCAGGCTCCTTTGGCTCGACTCCCCGTCGTACACCGCTGCAGTGGAGTCACTGAAGGTCACAGCCGTGGACTCCAAATGGCTGTCATGAGGCACTGAAGCCAGGAGGTTCCCCTGCTCTTCATTTTTCCTCTCTTCACCAGGAGAAATCATTCCCGAGGACTGGGAAGCGACACCAGAGTCGAGCTCTCGGTCGGCGCCCTGCAACTCACCATCTCGAATCTTATCCAGGCACTCGATGAGCTTGGTGATGGCGTCGCTGGGGTCGGTCTGAACCTCTGAGCTGGACATTTCTCTGCGCCCTTGAGGCTGCGAGTAATGGTGCTGGCGAGGCACGTCACCCCAGGACGGAGCGTGGAAGCGGGGTTCAAACATTCGCCTGTAATCCATTGGATACACTGGAGCATGTGGGAAGGCAAAGCCGGGATAATGCATATACTGGTACGGATGTAGGAGGGGACGAGCCAAATTAAAACCTAGGAAATACAAATACACGTGAACATGCAGACATCTACAAACTGATTGCAACAATAAAGAGTTTAAACAGCTTGTTCTACCTCCAGGGAAACCATAGTGACCGTAGGGGTTGTTGAGCTGCCAGTGCTGGTAGAAGTAGTAAGGCTGAGAAGGTGGCTGGACATAGAAAAAAGGTCGGGGGTGAGGACTTCTCTGTTGTCCACTCCCAAATGAATGAGACTGTTTGCTTGTGTCTACAGGAAGCACCACATATACACAATTCTTAGTCATTAACTTCAGTATTAAACGCAACATTTTGGACATGAAATCGTAAGGAAATTATTTACCGTCCATTTTTCCTTAACGTTCTCGCTCAACCTGTCAGAAATAAAACACAGCAGAGGGATGAAAAAATAAACATCCCTCACTTTCTGAAAATTAAAGGCGAGCCTTCTTTTATTATTATTAAACAGTCAGTTTCTCTTTAAACAAACAGAAGTAGAAACGCTTCACTCTCAGGTCCACATGACATCCTACTAACAAAAGAGAAACACCTCCGCTCGTTAGTAAAATAGGAAACACCTGCCGGTCCTGAGGACTTCAAGTGCAAGCGGAAAAACGGGCATTTACACTCTCACTGAGGTCAAAATTAGAATAATATACACAACTGTCAATAAATACAGCTGGAAAAAATAAATAAATAAAATAGAGAGAGAACGTTAAAGCGATGTACCTAAATTAATTGGCAGCGAAAAATAAAATAAACTAAAAATGGCACCAGACAATAAAATAAGTAAAATAAACTTTTTTTTTTTTTGGGCAGTAAACATGGCTTTCTATGTAATAACATTTGCAATAAAAAATGCATACATTTTGAAAAATACACAGAACTACTACTTCTACTACTAATAATAATAATAATAACAAGAATAGAAGAAGTAATAAGACAAATATATTTAGTTATATGAGTATATAATTAAATATCAAATCAAATAATGAAATGATATGTTGTAGTGTAATTATAGTTATTATAATTATCCCTCAAGGCTGCTGAAAAAATAGTCAGAAATGCAGAGGTCCGAATGACCTTTATGGTTTGAATCAGACTAAAATGAATGTATTTATTTCTTTACAGGGGTTTTTCCAGTTGTTGTGTCTCCTTCTGTCCTCCAGGGGTCTCTGTTTATCTCTCCGATAGCCGCTTGATTCAGACGCATGCGCGGTGTGCTCGTTTGGCCTCTGGTCTTTCAGGCGCTGGTGATGAGCTGAAAGGTTGTCCGCTGCACTATTTAATGTCTCTCAGCTCGGACCGAGGAGCTCATTTGACACTCTCCGCTGACGAGAAAAGCCACAGCGACGGTTCAGTGTGCGCAGTCGGCCCGCCGTTAATGTAAGGAACGCTGATTTCCGCTGTTGTTGTGGTTTACGTGAGAAGTCAGGTAGCTAGCAGTGGCGGAGCTAGCTTACATTTATTTAGCCGTAGCTTAGCTGTGTGTTTGCTACCAGCTTGACCGCTTTCTCTCTCCCTCTCTCTCTCTCTAACTTGGCTGCTGCTCTCAGTAACAAATTAACCGCTGAGTTGGTGATAGCACGCGCTCGTCTTTCAATGAATGCGCCCCACAGACCGGCTGCCTAACGTTTAAGCTACCCCGGCCGGAACCGTGGGACGAAGTGGAGCTAAAGCTGCTAACTTTATAGCAATGCGAGGCTACATGGAAGCTATCTGATCAGATGTGGTGGTCAGCTCAAATACGACGACGTCTCCCTCGTTGAACATATACTCTGAAAGAACTCTTGAGGTAAAGGAGTGTTGCAGTCAGCCGTGTTTGGGTGTTTTTCGGCAGGCCCGTCTGTGTAATGTTACTTCGCCGTGTTGGAGAACGAGAAGAAGACACGGTTTGTTTTGGTGGAAAGTGCAGCAGTGGTTAACGTTGCTAGCCAGTATCAGGCTAGTACGAACATGTATAACACTCTAGAAATGTTATCCTCCACTTCGAGAACAAGCGTTTTCTTTGCGTTATACGTGAGCTTGTCTTCCGTCATCGGTCTTTACCTTGATATCTACATATATTTAGCAGCTATTGAAGTGTGTTTGAAGTTATGTGTGCAGATGGCCTAACGGGAGGTGAGGTGAAGGATGTCATTTAGTGAACGATGGTCCGCGCTGCCTCTGCACACATTGTTCGGGAAGATGTACTAATAACTTGGTAGCAAACATACAAAAAGCTAACTGCTAAACGATGCTGATCTGTTGTTGATGAGTTTTGTGGCATATCCCGGTTAGCTGCAGGATGCTAGAAATGCTAGCTCACGCTAGCCTTACAGCATTCGTCAGTGTTCATAGAAATTTGCATATATTCTTAGTGTCATGCTGTCAGCTGTGGCAGGGCGTGATTATAACACAAGGCAAAAAAAAAAAAACTTAAAAAATATGACATAAGATCAGAGTCTGTCCAGTGGTCGCTGGTATCACAATCTTGCAGATCTGAACCAGGTGTGGAGATGTTTGTTGGAATATGTCCCTAAATTTATCAGATCTTCAACCCACATAGTGATATTAGATTTTATTTTATTACTGTACATTGGAAAATTATCATTTTATGTGTAGAAATGATTCTAAAGCATTAAAAATATAGTTTTATGTTGATGTAGTTGTGTCTGTGAAGGTTTTCAGTCATCCAGGTCATGGTAATCTAAAAGGCAACTGGACTGTTAAAGTTTTGTAATTTGTTTTTTATTCTTATTCTAAAGTCAGATTATATTTAATGCATTTCACATTTAACTTTAATCAAACTTTTAAGGCTGTAATTGTCATATAGATGCTTTTGTTGTATTTCGTAACTTGGTTTTGTCAATATTACGGGCAATTTTAGCCACACAAAGTATGAATATACAGTCACCAGACTGATAAGTGGAAACTATTACAATATAACAGTACTGTACTAAATCCTCCTTCATGACTGTTTTAAAGTTTAATTAAGGTTGAAATGGTGTCAGAAAAGTGGTGAAACAGAATCAGATTCTCTTCATTGCCACATGTGTTGACACGTATTAGGAACTGCACGATCATATTTTAGAGGATGTTTGTTGAAGGGTGTGAAACATGACAGAATTGAACACTGAAATATTTCTGTTATATACCCTAGTCCACTGATGAAAATGTTTTTGTGAAGTAGTAGTTCTACTTTTGCCTAAAACGTCAGTGCAGTTTCTGCATGGCAGCAGGCGATGCGTGCCGTAGTCAGGCTGCTCGACGTGATAAGAGATATAGTCAGCATCATTTTTCTGTACTGCTGGTTTCTAGACTCATCACTGCCTTTTTTTCCTCCTGTGTTTTTCAGATGAGCACTGATGTAGCAGTGTTGTGACAGTAGTCCTCTCTCTCTACCTCCGGTCCCCAGTGCCTCACCTCAGACAACAGACGACTCACGTGGTGAAACAGCCCCTTCCTCACCCCGGACCCCTTTGGCGTTGACACCCAGTCCCACAACCTTCTCGCCTCTTCTCAGCTTTCAGCTCATGTCCACCAGAAGGAGCAGCGAATATTTTTTTTCACACAGGAGCTGAACACCTCCACTCGGACCAGTGGGGGTGTTGAAGAGTTGTCCGCCCCACCGTTTATCCTCTTGGATCTTGAATATATTTTTATATATTTTTTTTCTCCTGGTTGTCTTGAGTCCGGTTCTGCCGGCCGTGTGACTTTTCAAAACTGGGGCGCGATTCATGGGATGCAACCATGTCGGATCTCAGTGAGCGCAGGCCGGTCAACACGGACTACGCTGTCTCCCTGCTGGAGCAGCTCAAGTTCTTTTATGAACAGAAATTACTGACTGACGTTGTACTGCTGGTGGAGGACACAGAGTTCCCGTGTCACAAGATGGTCCTTGCCACATGTAGCTCCTATTTCAGGTGAGTGCTACCTCATGTTGTGGGCATGGACTAACACATGTCGATGATTTAATTTTTTTTTAACAACCTCGGGCTGCTTGTAACGATGCTTTGTGATGAGCTGGTTGTTAACTGTCATTGTGTAGACCCTACGGTTACAGTGAATAATGCAACACATTGTTGATAAGTTGTTTTTTTTGCTGACTGGAGTTGCCCTCTGCACCAGTCCATTTCTGATACACGGAACAAATGAAGCAGTCTCTAATGTGGAGTTCCACAGACGTTGGCCCTGGGGAGGCCTCATTTGTACGCACAACATTACATAATTAAATACTGCTGCGCTGAATCTGACAGAGGAGCAGCTTCCACTCTGGGAAGAGTCCATCTGTACATGACAGGAGCTCATGCAGCATTTCAACCTTTTGCTTACCCCTCCCTCGTCTCCTGCCGCACATGTCCAGTCCAAGAAAATGTCCCGACAGCTTCGAGGACTCAGCTCTCCCCACCGTTTCCCGCGCGCTCGTTATCTGGTGCGAACACGCAAAGCATTTCCCTTCAGGGTTTAGAGGTGTCGCAGCGCTTTCTCTACACCGCCATCCTTTTTTTTTTTTGTGTGTGTGTGTGTCTGTTGCTGCTCTGTGCAACCCCTCTCTCCGTGCTCGCCTCATTTCAGGGAAGGAGGGAGGACTCTCTCTCGAGAGCCTGTGTTTGTAGGGGAAAGTCTGGTCACGTAGGTCTTGGTGAGAGATGGAGAGAGAAACAGGGGAAGAAAGAGAGGAAAAAGAAGGGAGTGGGGGTATGCCTGCAGGGTTGCCTAATACAGCCTGGCAGGTTTAGCCCCTGCTGGGATCAACATATAGACACACCCCCCAAAAAGACCCTGTTCAGGAGTGCAGGGCCATTTTGTTAAGAATTGTTAAAAAGTAGGAGCTCTAACTGACGTAAAGATTTTAAGAAAAATCCTCATCGAAACTTCTCTCAAAAGTGACACATCCATAATTAGGGCAACAACTAATCACTATTTGCATTATATCTGATTTAAAATACATTAAATTAAATTATTTTTTTTATTTCCAAAATCTTTTTCCCGCTGTGTCCTGCAGTGTTGACACCCGTCGAACCCCTTCTCTTTTTTGTTTTTCATGATGGGCATGGTTCAGGCTCTGTAAGATGAGTTGTAGCTGTTCCTAGCTTCCTACCAGCTGACAGTAGCTCTTTCTGTTTCCCGTTTAGAATAATCAGTCCAGACTACCGCCACCTGCTGGTGAAGAGTTATTTCTCTCCAGGTGCAGATCGCATATTTCTACTGTGTATATATGGCTATACTGCAGCCAGCCAGCAGGGGGAGTGCCACAGATGCCTTAAATGTGAGAATCGGATGTAGATAAAAAAGATCGGACGTGTTTAAATGTGGATGCTCTGTTGAGGCTTCTGCAACACGAGGGGAAAAAAAAAACAGATGAACGTCACATGTTGTCGCCTGTATTTGTTGGTGGACAAGTTAAGCAGATGCATCAGTAATAACATTTACTACCAGCAGTGCATGTGTCACATTTTCACTGTCTGGAACAAAAAGTTTCACTTGAACACGCCGCAAAGACTACATCCAACAGCCAAAGTACATTCATTCTGTACCTGAGAGGAAATACATTTTCTAATCAACAATTAGCTGTAATGGCCTATAGTGCAGACAGAGCTAATGTTAGCTGGGAGGGGAAATGGTAAGAGAACCTCGTATCTGCTGTCGTATCATCAGATTAAGTATTACAAAGATGCACATTTCGAGAATCTTAACATTGAGCCTTCACTGGATGTTGCTGTAAAATAACATGGCCTCAGTGGGAGGTGAAGAGCTGCAGCAGCCAATTACAGGTACCCAGACTCTGGTTGGTAGCTTTGTCTATTTTTCCAGCAACTCTGGCAAATGGCCCACTGTCATTAGGAGGGCTGTGTTTATTTAAAAGAAAAACGGCGAACAAGACAGATTTAGAAGTTTCTTCACACACTCTGTGGGTTTGTTTTGAGTTCAGACCTTTACTCTTAATGTGAAAGTTGATCGTGGACGTTGGCAAATGTCAGGATAAAGGGGAATTTGTTGGGCAACAGACAGAAAAAGATCAAGTTTTGTGTTGTTTGATAAGCTTCTATCCATCACTGTGACTTCTGTCATTTTAAATCTGCTTTTTAGTTGTGATTAAGACGATGACGCAGAAAAGAGCCTTAAAATACTGATGGAAAGTTGTCGGAACTACATAATAACTACATAAATTTAAAAAAATGGATTCAAGGATTTCATAAATCGATATTAAATCTCTCCAATAAAGACTGATTTGAATCAGAAATCATTATTATTTTTAAAACCTGAAGCGAAATGACATTTCAACTCGAATAGCAGAAGCTGACATGACATAGAAATCTGACCGTGGATTATACAACACATTTGCCATGAAAACATCTACCGTTAAAAACATTTTGGCCACATTTGTAAACGGTGTTGGAGCAGCCGATTACGATCTTCACATACGCACCAGCGAGCTTCAATCACCGTAAAATCTCGCAGCGCGCTTCCTCCCCTTTGAGCTGCTGCCGCGTTGACTGACTGCGCCTCTGATGTCGTCTTTCCGCGCAGGGCGATGTTCATGAGCGGCCTCAGCGAGAGCAAACAAACCCACGTCCACCTGAGGAACGTGGACCCGGCCACCCTGCAGATCATCATCACCTACGCCTACACCGGCAACCTGGCCATCAGCGACAGCACGGTGGAGCCGCTCTACGAGACGGCCTGCTTCCTACAGGTCAGCGGGAACAGACCGAACACATGTTGTATTATTCCCGTATGTTTGGATAATGGTCAGCTGTTCTAGATTACTGGGCCTTTCTCTAAAATGAATCAATATGTCCGTGAGCTTCATTAAACGTGGTGACATTGTTTATTTTGCCCCTTTTGTCTACTGCCAACATGTTTTATGAAGCTTTAATTCGATTATAATCATTATAATGACGTAAAGTTTGTAGTCTTCAGCCAGAGCGTACAGATGTTCATTCTCTTCTCCGTCACATCTTCGCTTTAGTATTTAACAAGATAAAACAACAGTGTGTTATTGATCCACTTTTGTTTTGGGGGGGAAAAAAAACCTGATCTCGCCTTTTGTTCTCTGCCCCATTCAGGTGGAAGACGTCTTGATGCAGTGCAGAGACTATCTGGTAAAAAAGATAAACGCCGAGAACTGCGTGCGCATGTTGAGCATCGGCGACATGTTCAGCTGCAGCGAGCTCAAGCAGAGTGCCAAGCGTATGGTGGAGCACAAGTTCCCCATGGTGTACCGGCAGGAGGCCTTCCTGCAGCTCTCCCACGAGCTGCTGATAGACATCCTGAGCAGCGACAACCTCAACGTGGAGAAGGAGGAGACGGTGCGCGAGGCGGCCATGCTGTGGTTGGAGTACAACATGGAGGCGCGCTCGCAGCACCTGTCCTCCGTCATCAGCCACATACGCATCGACGCCCTGTCGGAGGTGACCCAGCGCGCCTGGTTCCAGGGCCTGCCGCCCAACGACAAGTCGGTGGTGGTGCAGGGCCTCTACAAGTCCATGCCCAAATTCTTCAAGCCTCGGTTGGGCATGACGAAGGAGGAGATGCTCATCTTCATGGAGGCCATTTCAGAAACGTGTCAAGGCAAAGGCTACGTCATGTCCATGTCCGTGCCTACCACGGTAGTGTGTTACAGCCCGCAGGCGGAGAAAGTCTACAAGCTCTGCAACCCCCCAGGAGACCTGCAGAAAATGGGAACGCTCGTCACCCCGGACAACGACGTGTTCATCGCCGGCGGGCAGATCCCGCTCAAAAACTCAATCACCAACCACGGCAAGTGCGGCAAGTTCCAGGCCCTCTTCCGCTCGGTCGACAGCTTTTTCTGGTTCGACGCCCAGCAGAACTCCTGGGTCCCCAAAACCCCCATGCTGTGCGCCCGAATCAAGCCCTCGCTGGTCTACTGCGACGGCTACATCTATGCAATCGGGGGCGACAACGTCGGCGGGGAGCTGAACAAGCGGACGGTGGAGCGCTACGACTGCGAGAAGGACGAGTGGAGCATGATGAGCCCGCTGCCCTTCGCCTGGAACTGGAGCACGTCGGTGGTGGCGCACGACTGCATCTACGTGATGACCCACGACCTGATGTACTGCTACTTCCCCCGAGCGGACACCTGGGTGGAGATGGCCATGCGCAAAACCAGCCGCTGCTTCGCGTCCGCCGCCGCCTTCGGCGACCTCATCTTCTACATCGGCGGCCTCCACGTGGTCAGCAACTCGGGCATCCGCCTGCCGACGAGCACCATCGACGGCTCCTCGGTCACCGTGGAGATCTACGACGTGAACAAGAACGAGTGGCGCCTGGCCGCCAACATCCCCGCCAAGCGCTACTCGGACCCGTGCGTGCGGGCGGTCGTGCTGCTCAACTCGCTGTGCATTTTCATGCGCGAGACCCACATGAACGAGCGCGCCAAGTACGCCATCTACCAGTACGACGTGGAGCTGGACCGCTGGTACCTGCGGCAGCCCGTGTCCGAGCGCGTGCTCTGGGACCTGGGAAAGGACTTCCGCTGCGCAGTCGGGAAGCTGTACCCCTCCTGCTTGGAGGAGTCCCCCTGGAAACCCCCGACCTACCTCTTCTCCCCCGACGGAGCCGAGGAATTCGAAGTAGACGGAGAGCTGGTGACCCTCCCTCACGTATAGCTCCTGGTCTCCCCCCTCCCCCACCTCTCTGACTCTGTTACACTGAGGGATGAACATGAAGGGGGAGCAGGGTGCGACCGATTTGAGATAAAAAAAAAAAAAGGGTTTGATGCAGGGTGGGAAATTACCCATTTCAAAAAATGTGAACATCTACCAGCCACTGACGGAAGTTTAAATTCACCAGCCACTCGGTCGTAAAACGTTTTGTCGAAATTCAGCGTGATTCGGCGGGCGCTAATTTCCCACCCTGGTTCGACGTCGTCCGTGTTGCGGAGGGATCGCCGGACTTTCGGAGGATGCAGCTGATTTAACAGAGCAGCTGGAAAAAAGCGAAAAGACGCCCCCCCCCCCCCACCCAAATACTAGTAATCTGGAAATTTCTCATTTTATTTTCCTTCTTATTTTATCAGCTGTGACATCTGTTAGATACTATAACATCTGTCATACTGTTTCTACAATGTGATAATCTAAACATCAGCTGGTTTTGTGATGGTGACGAGGTCGACGATGCACTTAAAAAAACTGGTAAACCTTTTCGTAAATGACAATGGCAACTGTACCAAAATCCCCCCCCCTTCCAGATCGTGGTTTCCTCTCTTACCCTCTGTTACTGACGAAGGAGAATTTACGGAAAATCGTTGTTCAAACGTCGTATTCTGTAGGCATTGAAAAGTTCGCTGTTGGCTCGGCTGCAGTGTCATAATTTCAGATTTCTTGATATAAGAAGAAGAAGAAGAAAAGACGGTCAAACTCCAAGAAGTATTTCGTTTACAGTGTTGGAAAACAGAGAAATGCAGCAAGTCTTTACATTTAAGACGAACCAGAGAATATTTGACCTTAACGTTGAAGAGATTTTCTTTTGCAGTTCTTAAAACAAATATTCCCTCACATTCACTCACAGATATTTCAACAACACGGCCGTCTTCAGGAGAGGCCGGTTCTTCCTGGCCTCCTTAAATAAAGAATAGCAGACTCTCCATACCAGCTACCTCTTTTACCCGTTGGTTGTTGTCTTTGTGGTGCGTTCAAATTCAGTTTGGTCCATGTACGAGCGGCCTGAGGCAGCGTCACAGTCGGCCTTCGTTGCTGCTAATTCTTTGACGTGTGTTCATACCTTAATATATTATGTTTGCAGAGGAGCGAGGGCGAGTCGCTGTTTGAACAATCAACACGGCCGCGTCGTCTCTCCATTGTCTAATCATGCCGGCCTCCGCAAACTAGCAAAGCTTTTCATAGCCTACAGGTGCGTTCGATTGTCCGCTGAGTGCTCCTTTTTTTTAAAAAAAAAAAACGGTTTCATCATAAGGTCCTGCAGATTCAAAGGAACCAGTTTTTTGTTTTTTTTTTCCGGATGGGATTGAAAGGGCCGACGGGGCGTGAGAGGCGGAGGGGAGGGTTTAAAAAGAGGGCGACTGCAGGTCCAGTCGCCCGTCACCTCTCCTCCTCCCTCGTCACTCCGCCCTCCACCCTCCACCCTGAGTCCACTATGGCGCCTCCGCAGCCTGTCCATCAAGTCTGTTTGCACACAGATCTTCCACACAACCAGCAGTTTACACCTCACTCTATCCATCGTCACATGATCAGCTTTTCCAAGAGGGTCTCCGCAAGTCTCCACTCACAGTACAAACATAGGTTTCGGGCTCATGCGTTTTTTTTTTTATTATTATTATTTGTTTCCAGGCTGCTTAAAAAAACTTTTTTTTTTTCATATGTTTAAAAGAACTGTTTTAGCGTGGGGGAAAATAACCAGGTCTATTTTGTATTAGTGTTTTTTTTTTTTTTTTTTTTTTTTTAATTTAATATCAGACATTACTGTAGTGTGATTGTGGGTAGATGTCCATTTTTCCTATCGGATTTCATTTCTCTGAGTGAATACTGAGAAATCTTGCTGCTGATGGGTTATTAGAGGAGAGGGCTGGCCCAGAGCTGTTGCTATGGAAATCGTCCCGGCAACCACTAGCAGCAGTGGAGAAGGGGTCGGGTCGGGGAGGGGAGGGGTTCTTCCTCCAACTTTAAAAAAAAAGAAAAAAAACAGAAAAAAAAAAACAAACATGAGCACAGGTGCTTCATGACAAACCTTACTAGCATGTTTGGCTGCATCATATTCCTTTGGCACTGTATTTTGAATGAACGTTAATTTATTAAAAAACATACCAAAAACGTTCCTGAAACTGACTTCCTGTTTGGTTTGTTTTTGACTCGGATGTGGTGGGTTTATTGAAAAGTCTACAAAAAGTGACTGAGTCAGTTGTAAATGATTCTTTTTGGTTAAAAAAAATATATATATTCATTAAACATATTCTTTAAAAGTTTTTGAGTCACACAATTGAATGTGTTATAATACACAACTGGCACTATTTCAAATTTCATTACATGAAATGAGTTGATTCATGGTGGGAAACTAATGTGTATTTGCTTTTATTTTTCTGTTTCCATGCGAGTTCGGTGGCGGCTCATCGGGCTTTATTATTTATTCAGTCGGGATCAGTGGGTGTGAGTTCCTGCCTGCCCCGAGGTCAACGGGTTCTCGAGGTCCCTGTGAAGCTGCCGAATAGTTATTGGACGGCGCATGGGTGTGTTTTTGTCGAGCCATGTGCCGGCACCACAACAACAGCCCCTCTCTACAAACACACATTTGCCTCTGCTTTGTTTGGCTGAGCCACATTTGTTCCCAAACATAAACCCAAAAGGATTAGAAGAATGCTCCCGCAACGAAAAAAGGCCGCGCTATTTCTGTTTTGTTGTTATTTTTAATACAGCAATAGGGTATAATATCACTTTGATTCTCCAATACATTAAAAGCATCTGTCAAGAAAAATATCGCGTGAATCTCAGTTCACAATACATTCACGTTTTCTTTTAAAATACAAAATGAAAATATATCATCAGAGGATTTAAAAAAAAAAAAAAAAAAAAAAAGCAGCTGTAATTTTACCGTACTTAATCCAGAAGTAAAAATAAAATTCCAGAAGTGGCCGAAGAAGGTGTAAAGAAAAACCAAATCTAAGCAAACATTTAAAAGCAAACACTCATGACGGCTGTAAAACTGAACTGGACTGGACAGGGCATGCTGACTGGACCACTTTTAATCCAACTGTTGTCGAGGGCTTGTAGCGCGGAGGGAAGAGGCCCTGTGAGCGCCTCGAAACTACAGGTACACGAGGAAAAGATGCACATGGAAAGAATATAACGACTGCTCTGTGCAAATACATACAGTGGTCCGCAGACTGGGACTTGTTCCAGTGTTGTCGTGACAAAACATGGATATTTTTAAAAAGTTACACAACAAATAAATAAGTTAACTGCCTTTAAACTATCTTCTGCTTTACTAAATATAGATCTCCATTATATATATTTATATTTACTGACAGCAAAGTACAAAAAGGCCTGGGTGAGGGTTGACAACACCTCAAAACACAGAGCTGGGTGCAGGTTCCTTCATAATTAAGGGACAAGTCAGGCATTACGTTCTCAAGGATTTCTGTGAGAACACTGTGGTTGTTTTAGTAATTGTGTCATTTATTTTAATATTTTTTGAGTAAGTTAAGTTTAGGGCTGCGACAAAACTAATTAAAAATGTACTGAACAAGCTTTGAAGAAGAAAATGAATTTATATAATGTTTTTTATAATATAATAATTCTATAATATAACATTTTTAGTACCCCCAGTCAATGCATATGTGATGACACTGATTTATTTAGTTTTTCTTGTGACGTTAGCTAAAGCCTTTAGCATCTATTTAGTCCTTTAATGCTAAAAACGGTAGCGAGCTAAAGCTACCTGGAAGTTCAGACTCTAATCTTCACCTTCTTTTAAGTTTTGGTCTCATCAAAACTTTGTTGGATACGTTCGTGAATGTGTTTCTTTTCAAACTAAACAGTAAAAAGGATCTTAGTTAAGCTGGTTTAACACACTGTCGGCTAAAATGCTTCAGCTACCGTGACGTGTTTACATATCATCCTGGTTATTTTATAGCGTATTCAATTGTGACTCGACTTCTACAACATCAGCTGCATTTTGTCAGTCTTGTAACAGTTTTTTTTTTTTTTTGCATGCTCACACTTAATTGAAATTAAAAAGAATCCACCTTGAAAAACTGTTACTTAATACTTAAGTCACTGGACATTAGTTGAAATTACACAATACCACAAGAACCACAGTGTTTCTCCAGAGGAGCTGACCAACATGAGTCAGAGTGGATTTAAATGTGAAACCATTTCTCAAGGTGCTGCAGCTCATGCTATTCTGACAAATCCTGTGACAGATTTATTTTTTTTTCCATTCTCAGCAAAATAGTCAGCTATATATAGACAAACTGTATAAATACGCAGCGAAAAGTGAACACCGCAAACCCAGAGACAGCATCTTTCGTGTCTCACAGAAAAGCATCCAGCGATACCACACTGCAGCAGCGACAAACAGGCTCTCAGACATAATGCAGCCTGCCGAATTTTCTGGTTTTGATCAAAAGCAGTGGCAGTTCCTGCCTCACAGTGGATATGGACTGTACAGTTAGTGTAATGGCAGTGCTGCCTTGCTGCCCGGAGTGGCATCCTGCTTAATGCGATGCTGGAAAAAAGTTCAGAACCTTCCATCTTGGTTTGGTGACTCCCTGGTTCTACGGTTCAGACTCAGATTTGAAGAAAGACGCTCGCATCCTGACTAAAACGAGCGCGGGGCTCACGGAGGACGAGGAGACACAGTCACTGGGGGGGTTTTCGAGAGTCATGGTTTAACCTCTGCGTCTGGCTCGGGACCCGTCGGGGTGGTTATCTGTGCGGGCTGGGCCAGCGTGGAGAACCAGGAGGACATGGCCGTCTTCGCGCTGGTCAACGCTCCGCCCACTGACTGACCTGAGAGCGGAAAACCGAGAGATCTGACTTTTAATGTTGGTGTCTGACACTGGCAGTTACCTAGCATAACTTACACTCATTGCACCAGAGGATAGCATGAAGCTAATCGTATTAATACTAGTGTTTAAATTCACATATTCATATCTGTAAAAAGACAGTGATGTCCGATTAAGACGAGGGAAGTTGAAAGAAAAAAAGAACTTCAAATGTTTGGTACTTGTACACTGAGCCTCACGAGGTCCCTCAGATGACTTATTTGGACCTTTCTTACCCACGGCCTTCCCGGTCTGGACCACACTGCGACTGGTGGTCATCATGGCGTTCCCGATCTTCTTCCCTCGCTCGCTGTTCTGCATCGAGCTGCGGAGAGAAAACAAAAGGCTCACTAACCAGAACCGCCGCCTCGCCCTCCCCGTCTGCAGCGTGACACTTCAGGAATTCTTCCTCCATTTCCAGGAAACAAACTACACAAAAAGTGCTGCTGCTAAATGTTGCGCCAACCTGTTAGAGGGAGTTGGGGGTGGGTGGGGGGATTATGTAACAGCAGAGAGAGGCTGAGCAGCAGCCACAGGTGGTGAACCTGATGAGCTGACCTGAGAGCGGAAACGAGCCGGCTACGTTTCACAACAACCGGAGCGGCTAAATGTGGCCCCGCCTGGCTTTATCTGAGCTCTCGACGTCAAAAAGACGGCGGGGGGATGCGTGTCGGCAGCTGCCGAGAGCAGACGTCCGTCACTCGCGGGCCTCTAATGAGCCAGATATTTAGAACAAAAAAAAAAAAGATTTCCAAAGGGGAATTAAATAAATTATAGGGCTCTGGAAACTCATTTTACACAGTGTGTAGAAGAAGAAGATGGAGACATTCAGGACTCTTTAGGACAGAAATCTAAGATACGGAATAAAAAAAGAAAAGAAAAGAAAAAAAAAGACAGTGAAGACTTTCAGAACCAAATTTAAACCACTGAAATAGCAAAATAAAAAAATATACAATAAAATCATTCTCTAACAGAGTACAAAAGAACATACGGAAGTACCCGTAAGATATAATCAAGGACAGGGTCAATACGCTTGAATCTAACTTTTCGAGCCTTTCAAGTATGTTCTGGCAGAACTGTGTGATTTGAAAACAGCAAATTTCAGGCTTTAATAGAATTTCGCATCTGGAAAGCTTCACCGTGACACACAAAACACAGAGGACTGTTCTGTCCGCACAACTATAAACAGCGAGACGCAAATGAGGACGGATGTTGCGGGTGCCGTCAGGTCAAACTGTTCCTCTGTAAGTAATGCAAATCATGAAACACAGCAGGCAACGATTGGTCAGAGTCCAGCGTGTCGTCTGCCAAGTCACTCTGCAAGAATTTATGACCCTATCTGACAGAGTGACCGCAGGAATACTTCAGTCAGGTGGTCTGCCAGTAGGAAAGACCTTAATAGAAGTGAAGTGGCTCCTGGTTTCTAATGTTTGTTATCGTTTTCTTGCGAGATAAAATACGTAAATGTGAAGAAAGAATGTAATAGTCACAAAAGAAGAGCAAATTTTCTTTTAGTTTTTTTCTCGTGAGATAACAAATCCAACTGAGATCTAATTAAAGATCCACAACTACAAGATTATGAGTAACAAACCACCTCATGATGTTTTCGTGATCTGTTTATCAGACTTTTCCAGTAATGTTTCAGCCTGCCAGATGAAATAATCTGTATCAATCAAAAGATTATGAGAAATTATGTTTTTTTTCATAAGAATACTACATATTTCCCACCTTCCTAATTATGGTCAGAGATGGAAAATACTTCTGTCGAGGCTGTGAATCTAAAAGAGACCTGCAGGACGTGAAGTCTTTTTATGAAACCTAAAACCAGGGAGGAACTCAGACGTGTGCTGTCATTCCTGCAAACCACCGACGGATCCAGTGTTGATCTGACCGCAGCACCAGCGTGACGCCGCCCTCCAGACAACGAGGCCGACCAAGCGTCAACTCTGTGGCGTCTCAGAATCAGACGGCCGCCCTGGCGCGCCATCGCTCACGGGACGCTGCGTGGATCGACCAAACAAGCCGCTGTTGCTAAGCACCTGTTGCTAGGATCAATAATCTGGCTCCTCGGTTGCACGTCCAGCAGGAATCTGTCCTCGCTGCTCTTCCCTTTGTCTGCACTTTCAAGTAAGAGACCTGCTGTCAGGCATTCCCAGCAAAGCAGCGTTTGTCACTACAGTTTTTAAATAGAGAAATTAGACAATTGCATAAAAACTGGTCACATCTTGTTTCAGACTTTCATCCGAGAATGAATTAGATCACATATTTCTCAGAATATTGTGCAAGACTTTTTGTAGTCACGCAGTTTGACAAAATGTGCCTAACTTGTTTTACTTGTGCCTAACGCAGACTGTAAAAAAAGTGGACGCCATGACAGATAAGTGAGGCCAAGTGAGAGATGTGTATTAGAGAGAGTCTGGCCAACTAGGGAATGGAGCGTCTGAGCTATCCCTCTGTGCTGATTGGTTCTGAGCTGGTCACGTGTTTCATGGGCGCCATATTAGATACGTCTAACCGTAGGGAAGTGGCAATAACAGAGAATAAAGTTGGATTCAAAGTTAAAATATGCCACAGTGCTCAGTCTGTGACTCCAGCAAAGTATCAGGAAACATGTTTTTGGTCACCGTTTCCCCAGTGAATAAAAACAGAGAAAGTCACGGGAGCTGAAGATTAAAATGAAGAACTGGATGCCAACTGATTTCTCTCTGTTATGTGAGGTAAATGTAAATGTGCCTCTTTGGTGTTTGTTAAGATTTGATATAGGAAAAATAAAGTCACACCATCATTAATGCGAACCTTGATATCAAAAACACCTAACATCACTTTATAAATGAATGAAGTTTGAAGTTAACCAAGACTTATGCTAGTCTTATGCTAGCTAGTTATCTATGCTAAAGGCTTAGAAAAATAGCGACTAACCTCATATATACTGTGAACCCCATGTGTGTATGTAATAAATGTCCATATAGCTAGCCAAATTTAATTGACACATAACTTTGTCTTGGTCACTACTAAGTTATTATGGCTGGCGTGCTAATGTTATAATGATAATACAAGTGATAATACTAAATAACAGTAAGACTAGTTTAATTTTCACTATTTATATAAGTATAATTATTAGAGTATTTATAATTTTTTAATTAATTCCAACTTTGAACGCCGATGAACACGGGACACTGAAGATAAGGCGATTGGGCTACAAAACATTTTACAGACTCATTTAAGATATTTAAAGCAAGTAGACGCTGGGATATTTAAGTATTACATATTGACAGATGTTGGCAGTACTATTTAAAGGCCCGTTAATGGTGAAAATAAGACATTTATTTCAAAATAGCAGATGCACCCCATAGGGTTAGACTGTAGAATCTTCCCTCCGAGGTATCAAACATGGCGCCCAGACTCTCTCTAATGTATGCCTCTGAAGCCAAAGCATCTGCAGCGCCCCCTGGTGGCTGGCTGCAATATAGGTCAAAAATGTCCATTTTTCTGACAATTTTTGCTTACTAAGTTCAATGGGGGAGCTGGAGCCTATCCCAGTTGTCATTGGGCTAGAGGTGGGGTACTCCCTGGACAGGTCGCCAGGCTATCGCTAACACAGAGAGATCATTCACCCTCACACCTACAGCTAATTTAGAGTCATCAATGGAGCTAACGAGCATGTCTTTGGACAGTGGGAGAAAACATGCAAACTCCACCCACAAACATCAGCGCCAACCACCACTGTGCTGCATGGCTAAACAGTCTGCCACCAGATCTGTGTCTTGTGACAACCCACTGGCAGCTAAGAGGAATTTAAAACCCTCAGAACACAGGTTTTTCCAATTTATTGCATATTACTAATATAATGACCAACAGGGTCATGGTTTAAATGTCATACTGGGAAAAAAGTGCATAACTTTCAGTGTTTGAAGGGGTAACCTAGGTAAAGTAACAGAAGCTTTTCAACAATCTCAACAGAATAGGAAGCACTATTTCCCCCCGAACGCCTGCGTACACTCTATCTTGATGGCTGACCCAAATAAACAGCTCCTTATGCAGCGTAGTGCGGGGCACTGACAATAAAGAAAGATCCTCTAACAGTGTGTGTCCGCCTGCAGCCGTGCAGCTCGTCACATGACTCCTGAGAACATCTCTGCCTCGGGCTGCTCTTTGTCCGACACCGACGACGAGGGAACACAAAAAGCCTCAGCCTCACGTTGCCTCCAGCACCTCCACAACACACAACAGCACATTCAAAAGCATGTTTGGCTCTTCTTTTAATGCAGTGACGAGCTGAGGGGAGCGCGAGGACTTTTTATTAGTTTCCCAACCAACGTCCCCGACAAGTGCGATGCATCACAGTCTGTCCCACTAACCCCGACTTCCCCCCTCGTCGTCCCGTCTCAAGTTGCAGGAAAATACTCGTGTTTACTGATGCAGGAAAGCGAGGGAGAGTGCTCTGCCGTCCCCGAACGCTGGGAGGAAACAAGGCAACACTTTGGGGATGAGGAACATGTCCCGAGACCGATGGACAACACGATAAATAAATCCCAAAAATCTCTGCGCCACATAGCTCAGCACTCTACACGTGTTTTCGTTGGCTTTGTAAAAAGCCCATTTCTCGTACGCAGAGCACAGCAATTCTCATATCTTCTGCTGACTTAGTTGTTTTATGTCATAGACGAGAAAATACTCGGAAACTCTTCTTGACGGATTAACAGAACTATTTTACAGACTTGGGGAGTTGACGTCAAGTAGCACTGATGATGTTCTGCGTGTGGGAAGTTAACTAGGGATGTCCTACATTTTTAAAGTGATCGTGATATAAAAGATATAAAAAATTTACTAAGTATTTTTAATAATCTGATAATTTAGTTGTGTGACCATTAGTTTGCACACTTTATTACAGACTAAATTTTTAATTTAATATCTAAAAATCAAAAAGTCCCATTAGTTCTTTCTTTATATTTTATTCAGTTCTGTAAGTGGATATTTTCTGATCTTTTTATGGACAAATATGTGATTAACAGCTAATGCTTGAATGAAAAGAATCACATGTCCCCGCTCTGTTTTAGTGATGATTTTAAGAAACTGATTAACACCCTCTGACTCTACAGCTCTGCTGGTCATAACACGGTGTTTACAGCCAGCATGGTGGTGGTGGCTGGAGTTGGGGGAGCGCAGGCAGGAAGTTTGGCACTCGGCCACGAGAGCTTCTCAGGAATAAACGCATCTCATTTCCTGCCTCGGCTTTGTGTCGGAGCAAGGCTCTAACACAGGAGGATATTCAGGCTGACACAAGAAGTGTGTGTGTGTGTGTGTGTGTGTTTGTGAGCTTTTCACACACGCGTTCTCAGATAAACAGCTTCACTGAACATCAGATGCGAACATTTAAAGTCGGTTGGAAGCTCAGATTAGATTTAGGAAATTAACAGACATAGATTAACAAAAATAAAAGTGAACTTTTAGTAAGTTCAGCAGTTTTTACTTTGACTCACATAGAACACTTCCTTCCTCGTCATGCTGTAAAGAAGTCGTGCGTCCACAAACTTTGATCTGATACTGCGCAGTTACACTAATCTACAGCTCTGCAGGTTGTTTGCCTGTGTTTGTTTACTGAGGCATCACGACAAATTTCACAGCGGCCGTGTCACCGGACACCCAAAGGTAAAGGGAGAGCTCCGAGCATCACGGCCAAGCAGATCGGCCTCAGTGTTCTCAGTGTAAAGCTAAGTTAGGAGGCTGTGTGTGTGTGTGTGTGTGTGTCTGCGGCGGGGCATTTATCCGGAGCGTAACACTAGGAGCGGCGCTCCAGCTGTGGACGGAGTCGCCTTTCATGCACGCTTCCTGGAATGAAACGGGAGCCGAGGCCGAAGAAGTCTCCGGCTCCGTTTTTGAGAATGAAACTCGCTCATAATTAATGACCGTGGCTGATATGAGACACTCGGCCCGGGACCTGCTATATCCACCCACAAACACAGCATGAAGTAACACGCTGCCTGCTGCTGCCTGCAACGCACATTCATGAAGAATGAGGCCGGGGCGCTCGGGTGCACCGGGCCTGACAGCGTTTAGAAATGCAAACGTCGGTGGTCTAAAACGAGACGACCGTTTACCGTCAAGCTCATCAGCATCATTCAGAGCCTATTTATTTTTAAGTCTCTTTATAATATTTGCTGTTTCATTTTAGCTTCTTATTTCCACTTTATTTTTAACAATAGATCCATGGGTATACTTATTGAGTTGTGTTTAATTTAAGTTTTCCAAAATCAACTGAATTTGTCTGTTCATGTACAGTATACACACAGAGCAGCCATAACATTACGACCACTGGTGGGTGTGAAGTGGTTATTGTAAGAAGGTTGTCCAGTCTCATGGATCATGTTTTCTTTTACATTGTGAGGTGTGTTTGGTCCACAATGTTCAAGTGGCAGAAGGACCGTCCACATAAATACCAGGACACAGGTTTCCCAGGAAAATATTACATAGTAATTGGTTTTAATTAGGGCCGGGTGGTACACTGGTTCATACCGACATTAAATGGTGTGAAAATTAAGCGTCAAAACGAGAAGACTTTTGTTTTTTTTTGTTTTTTGTTTTGTTTTGACCAGACGTCCACAATTTCTGGGGACAGTCCCCGTTTTGGAAGACCTGTCCCCTGTCTAAAACTGTCCCCTAAGATGTCCCCATGAATGTGAAAAAACTTTGTTACGCACAGATTACAACTACTACGGTAGCTGGTCTTGCTGCTATTGACATAGCAGTTTAAATATATTTGAATATGAATAAATGTGTCAAAATAAATGAAACCGTAATTTTCCCTGTTTCTTCATTTCATCCTAACATTTAATTCTCTCTGTTATTTTATTTTATTCTATGTTCCCAGTTTTCCACGTCAGCAGGCTGTGCCAACTTTAAGGCCATGCAAACCTGTTTTACTACCAGTGTGGAATTATTCTACAGTATTTACTCATCATCACAGTAAAATAGTCCATCCTTAGTCAATATACTGCATTAATTCCTCTCTCAACCAGTAGAAAATGTTGTGAACATGTGATTATGAATGGAAAAAAAAAAAAAACGTCAGAATTTAGAAAAATAATATACATTTTTGGTCATTCCACCCAGTCCTAGTTTTAATGTTGTGGCTGATCAGTGGATGTTTTAATTCCCATTCCTCCACATTAGGGATGTCTGTCTTCCCTCCCGTCTTTCCACTTGAAGGAGTTAAATGCAGCTCAGTAATTGAACATATATCCGTGGCAAATGTGGCGGCCGCCTCTCAAGCTGGTCTTTGGTTTATTAAAAAGGTGAAAGCGCATTTAATAAAGTACTAACTCAATAATCTGCAGTACGTTTTTAAATTTCTTTCCTTTCAAATTAGCATGAAGCTATAAATGACAGCCACACTGAACTTTCATAGCTGCACCTGCAGATGTTGATTCTTCTCACAGCCACCAGAGAGCAGCATCACACACGCTCTGGACCAAATCCACAGAGCTGCAGCTGAGCTGATGAACCCTGACAGCGAGTCAACAGCTCTGCTGCTGCCTCTGCATCTCGTCTGTTGTTCATGTTTGACGCGACAGTGAGCGGACAGAGGGACGGAGGAATACTCACTGTGAGAGTCGTAGCTTCACGTCTGTGACACTGTACTGGCCCTGGAACGGGTGACTACAACGGAGAAGATGACAATAAAGAGATCTCTTTGTTAATATGTAAAAAATAAGATGATGACAGAAAAGATGTATTATATCACAATTTATTTTTCTAGAAGATGTTCTTAATCTGGAAGCTTCTATTCAGGTCGTTTTGTGATTATTTATTTTTATTCCTCTAGTTGTATTATTTTCATCTCATTTCTGTCCCATAAATTATTTTACTTTTTAAAAACGTTTTGTATCTCTTCTTTATTTCTACTTTTTAAATCTATAAACCTGAAAGCCTCAACTTTCTTTTAGTTGTTAAGTGTGCCTCAGCTAAAATCAATCCAGCTGCTATAAAACATGCAGAAAAACAATGAATTACTTCACATATTAAAACAATCAGGTGTGTGTCCACTGGCAGCGCAACATGATTGAATAAATAACAGAAATCATATTCTGCCCTCACGCCTGCCACACATCCCTCCTGTTCACCTACCCTGGGGTGATGGCGGTCATGGCGTGGTGCTTGTTGCTGTACCACACCCGATAGTTGTGGGTGATCTTCCACGCCGTGACGAAGGGCGCACCGTAGTCAGCCAGCAGCCTCTCGTTATCTGCCACAGGAAACAGAACGAGCGATCAGCGAACGTAACTGGATTTACAAAGTCGATTACAGGTTCATTACGGCCTCTCTGGGGCATCGTCGCAGAAGATGGGACGGAAAGACGAAATGGACCGAGCTGAAGATGCAGAAACACCTGCAGAAAAGTGAGTGTTTTGTTTCCAGCTACCTTGCTGTAATGCAGAGGACAGTAACGAGTGGAGGTAGAGGGTGAACTGGGCTCTGATCCACTCGTCTCCGCCCTCCCAACCCGTCCCGTCCAGGAAGACGTCGTCTCTGTTCTCCGTCACGTGTTTCACCAGGTAGTCGGCGAAGCGCAGGTCTGCCGTCGTCAGGCTCAGGACCTTTCGGAGCTCCGGGTCCTGGATCTGGATGCGAGCTTCCTCCACCTGCAGCGCCAAAGACCGCCGGTGATTTAAAACACTTGCGGCTCAAAGCGGAAATATTCAACACGCGCACAAAACTTACTTCAACAATCGCGTCGCTGAGGTGCCTCTGCTGGCGGAAGAGGATGTTGGTCGCCCCGGCAACGAAGCCTCGCACCGACACGTCTGACAGGAGGTGATGCTGCTGCAGGGCCATGTAAGGCAGGCAGAGGTAACCCTGGCAACGACAGGAGGCAAAGGTCGCTGTGTTAACGACTGGTGACACATCAGAGGCTCGTTTAAACAAATCAACTTGCTTTTATAGAAGTTTAGTTTAAGAGTTTAAGAGGCAGAGCAAATATGTACACAGCAAAAAGGGAATTTCATGAAAGCGAAACATCTTTGTATCAAAGTAATATATCTTATATTTAATTCAGAGACGAGAACTTTTTTTAAGAGTTTTTCTCAAGCAAAAAAAGTCATTGGCAGATGAATAAAAGATGATTTGATTGAATATAAGAGTGTTTTGCTTCTTTCTAGTGATGCTGTTTGTACCCCATTACATTTATTAAAAAACAAACATAATAAACAAAGTTTTGGGGCATTGTTGTTGTCAAAGAAGAAGAAGAAAAAGACGAACAAGAAGACGACAACATAGAAGAAGAAGGTGACACGTGTGGAACCTAGTTTCGTGAAGAAGGCTAAGAAGAAGAAGAGAAAAGTAGAAAAAGACAGCAAAATGATGACAACAAAGCAGAAGAAGATGACGCATATGGAAGCTAGTTTTGTGGAGAAGACAATGAAGAAGAGAAGACGGTAGAAGACGACAACATAGAAGAATAAGACAACAACTTAGAAGAGAACTTGGAAAACAAAGACGACAAGTTTTATTCTTTTTCTTTTGTGTCTCGGACTCAGTGACTCCCACAGACCCCATCTTTGTTTGGTAAAATCAAACACACTAATCACTGGTAGGTTACCTTGGTGAAGATGGCGAGTGGCAGGCCGTACTGGTCCTCATCCAGACCCGACACCAGGCCCTGGCTGACAGCTCCCTGATCGCTGACCGCCTGCGGCTGCACAGTGATGGGCGTCCCAGGTTTGGAGTCGAAGGCGTCCGGGAGCCCCGGCTCCGTCTCGGCTGCCTCTTTAGGACCGGTTTCCTCCAACACGCTGGGGTCCAGAGTCTCCCAGTCGCTCTCGGAGGACTCTGGAGAGGTGCGCGTCGGGGGCTTGAGGTGGTGGTTGCTGTCCCCCTCCGTGCTGTTCCCGGAGGACAGGGCGTCTGAGGCCGACTGGGCCGTCTCCAGCTCCAGGGGGGTGCTGGCGATGTCGGTGGCGGACACAGAGACGAACTCCTCAGCTCCAGAGATGCTCTCCACCAGACTGAGGTCCTCCGACACGCTGCTCTTAGGTTTGTAGTGAGACGAGTCCACCAGGCCGTGCTCAATCATACCTGCACGAATCAAACTCTTAGAAATCATCTTAGAAACGACACGAACGAACAAAACCAGTCAACACTGATCCCTCCGTCTTCCCTTTTGAGTTACTGACCTGGAAACAGCGATAAAACCGTCATCAGAGCTCCAACTAGTCTGTTGACAGGAGACACATAGAACAGGACCTGCAAACGTGATCAACAAAAGATGAAAACAACTGATTTGTAGGATCAGATTTCACATGTGCGGCTAGAAAGGAGGAACGATTCGTATCAGTTTGAGGTCTCACCTTCTTTTCCAGCAGAATAAGCTTGAAGAGGATGAGAACCTGAACAGATAAAAATAGGATTTACTGAGTTTTAAGAAAAGCCTGGTTTTTCATTTAGCTTCTTAAAATGATCTTGTCATTTCCCACCTTGTGCCTGAAGTGCAGTATTAGATCTCTTGGTGATAACCCTGAGAAGAGAGGATCAACAACAGAGGAGGAATTTACCCTCAGAGAAATATGCATGAACATTTTTGTGATCACATGTTCTCACGCCACCAGTAACAACAAACAACAAACATGGCTGCTAGACTCCCCGAAAAGGAAAAAATACAACATCCGTCCGGTTCAACGTACCTAGATAAACCTGTGATCCCTCCAGAGAGGATCCCCTCAGCGAGCCGTTCATGTGATCGTAAAGTTCCTGCAGAGGACACGGGACATGAGTGGAGTGAGTAACAGGAAGGTTACAAAAATAAAATATTAAAAAAGAGGTTGGATCGGAGTGTTTTCTCACCTTTAGGATGGAGATCTGTGAAAAGTCTTTCTCCTCGAAGTAGGCGTGCGTGATGAGCTGCAGTTTTGCTTGAAGTAGACCGTAGAGAGGCTGGAAATGTATCATCAGTCATTTACAATACGAGCCATAAAAAACTCACGGGACAAAGAAGAGGAACTTTCAATCTGCAGAAACAACAATCACTATTTGCAGATTTTAAGTAAAAAACTATACTGAGAACAATCAAAGGAGTTAGAAAAGCAGCAGCCTAGATTTATTCCCATATAGATTCTTTCTAAACTGAAGTTCATTGGTAACTTCTGCAGCATTTAACATTTAATCATTCAAAGAACCAAGAACCTCATTATTGTTTTTAATTATTTTCTTAAAAACAGACAGTTTGATTGTTATTTGGACATAAACACTTTGAATGCTCCACTGTGGGATAAGTTATATGATTATCTTATCTTAGGGCTCTTAGATGCATCTCCTGTTGTTATTTTAATGCATTTTCACAAAAATATATTAATAACAAAAAATAATGGCTCATTCATAACAATAAAATAATTTAAAAAAATGTAAAAATAATTCTGTTATCAACAGGACATGTTTATTTTTAATTTAATAGTAATGACAAAACAATTAATTAAGTCAAATTTGAATTATTTATTCTAGAAATGGATCTAATAACCTTGAGCTCATTACGATGCAGGATTTGGAGAAAAAAAAGCTAAAGGAATAAAAGACTATTTCTTAACAGTTTCAGATCAAAATATTTAACGACTCATAAGGTCGACGTGGTCTCACAGCGAAGCTTTAAAAAAGAGCTGATTTAAATCTTAAATATGAATCTGCGTGGAGACGCAGAACAGAGCCTCGCTGGAGTCAAGATGCCAGGAAATAAGAACAAAACACATAAATCTCCTCCTTTTCTCTCCAAATGACCCCAGTAAGGTCACAGTTAACATTGTACAGCCTCTGTGACCTGACTCCTGATTCAATTCTGTCGTTTTGTTTTAAGATAAGTGCATCATCCCCCCTGGCTGACTCACCACTCGACTGAGGACACAGACGCTCTTCTGAACCGTCTCCCTGGTAACGTCAGCCTGACGGACCTTCAGGGCCTGGAGGCATTAAAAAAAAAAAAAAAAGTTAATTAACAAAACTCTGTGCAAATGTCTCCAGCAAACAGGAAATACCAGCTTCAAAACTATGCTCACGATGATGCCATCTAATTACTGCCATTAAAATGACAGAAAGTGTAATATGGACAAACCTTTGCTTCTATTTGGCGATAGCAGGAAACTCCATAGACACACTTCATGTCTCCACTGAGGGGCGGCAAGTGGAAATACACAGTGTCTGCAAAACAAGACGACAAAGTGACATCTCTATGTTAAAAATATATGATGCAATTATCAGCTGTTAGTGGTTCTCACACAGCGGTAGATAGAGACAGAGAAAGCTGCAGTTCATTTGCACAGAGCACGAAACGGAGATCTGATCTCAAGCTCCGGCTGAGGACGAGTGTGAGACACACATGCACCAGTCAAAGGTCCGGACTCAGCTTCTCATTCAGTTCAATGAGAATGTGTGACCAGAGGGAAACAACAGGTTCAGGACAGACTTAAAGTGATCGACAGCAGGGATTTAAATCAGCCGCCCGTCAGCTGCCAAACTGGATAAACTAGCAACCTGAAGCCAGGTTTACAAGCAGCTCACGGGTGCTGGTCTCCCTCCCTCTATGTCAACAACCCGACAAGTTTGGATTATTAATTACGAGTGTCACATGATTAAGTTCAAATGTGACTTCTCTCTAAGAGCAGAACGTTTTAAGGCAGGTTTTCTGACCACGTAGTTGTTATTCAAAGCTGAGTATTTACATATTCAAACGTGCTTCAGGGACATCTTCATCTTCTTCTTCTCCCATGTTTCCATCATCATCATCATCAGCTTCTTAATTGTGTTCTTCTATGTTCTATGTTATCCATTTACATTTTCTTCATTGTCATGTTGTTTACTTTCTTAATCTTTGTTGTCTTCTTCCTCTTCCTCATTTTCTTCTTTGCTCTTCACGCCCATATTTCATTTATTCGTTCATCTTGTGTAACTGCTTGTTGAATCACTGACTGTGTGGAATATTATAAAAAAAGAGAAATGTTGAGAACAACTGCACCTTCTTGTCTTAAGCTCTGTATAAAACTGAAAAATATAATAGACCACAGATACTGTTTAAACATGAAAGCACAGACAAACTAAATCAAGCCATTTGTTTTTTGACCAAAAATGTTGTTTGGATCCTTACTGCTAATCAGAGCCACAGGCGAACCAAAGGGAGAAACCTCAACTTCTTCGTTTCATGTGAGGAGAATTTTATAATGTGGTTAAGACAGCCGACTCTTAAAGGTTAGACTGTGGACGTCACGGATTAAAGAGGAGGCAGCGACGCAGGCATGTGGACAGAGGGCGACACAACAGGCCAGGACTCAACTCTCAGCTGAAGACTCCACAAAAAAAGAGGCCTCTGACGATACATTAATGTCTAATGACAACTGAGTTTATCTCTTTCTGACAAGTCACGACGTAAATATGAACGGCTGCAGGATTACCAACAACAGAGAAGAGGAATGTCCTTCTGAGAGCCTTTTTCCTACTGCGTATTTCAACTTCCACGAGGCGCCATAAATCTGAAAGCTACAAATCACTCTGATCATGTTCACTGATATTTATTCATGCAATGATTCAGTCACTCAAAGACGGATCTGAAGGACTAATCTAATCAGACTTAGGTACTCAGTGTAAGGTTTTGATAACCTGTTCAACAGGAATATATTAGCTCCTAATAATAATGTCAGAACTCGATCGAACGGTTTCTCTCTGGTTGGAATAAAGCCAAACTTCCTGAGCATGTTTGCCGAATGTGGGAAAAACATCAGGCGACGAGATTCCAGGAAGGACAGAAGCTTGGAGGTGGTAAAACAACCACTCGTTCAAACAACTGTTTGAAAGGATGATAAAAGACAGAATCAATGAGTGAATAGATCCATGTCTTCGTCTTCTTTTTGATCTTCTTTGTCTTCAACGTTTTCTTCTTCATCTACATCTTCATCTTTATCTTCACCTCCTTTGACTCCTTGGTTTTCATCCTGTGTTCTTCTACATCGACTATATTACTTTTTATTTTCTTCTTCTTGTCATTTGTCATTGTCTTCTTGTCTTATACGATTTCTCCTTCACCTTTTTCATTTTCTTAATCTTCTACGTTGTGTTCTTCACCTGCCGCTTTATCTTTTTCTTCTTCCTTATCTTCACCTCCTTTGTTTTTTTTCCTTTCTTCTTTCCCCAGTGTCCATGTAAACATATCCGGCAACTTTAGGTCGGGTTGATTAATTCTGAAACTGCTGACCTCCTGGATTTTCACCAAGAGAACCTTTAAAATTTCCTTATCTGACAGTTTTTAATTGTTTATACAGACCCATATCCACACGGACACTTCTGAACATACTATATGTGCAGTCAGCTATGAAACCGCTCCTTTTTCTTTGCATGAACATTTCTCTTTATCTGTGACAGTATTTGTTTCCGTGTTAACAGTAGCATAAGCTTCTATGGTATTCCTCTGCAAACACTACCCAGTCCTATCAGTGAGTCTGTTGGTTTTATGAGCTGCAGAGCAGAGCGAGTCAGTCACCTGTATTATCTGTTTTTTTCCAACATAGGACACAAAGGAAAGGTTTCTTCCACGATTCGAAATGTAAAACTGAGACGAGAAGCTGCTGACCTAAAACCTTCCTGTGAAACTAGGTTAACCAGCTGAAAGTCACAGAGTCCTGTCCTGTGTTGTATCTGTAGTGCTGCTGATGGGTGGAGTTTTACAGCCAACAGTCTGGATGTG
This sequence comes from Mugil cephalus, assembly GCF_022458985.1. Lineage (NCBI taxonomy): Eukaryota > Metazoa > Chordata > Actinopteri > Mugiliformes > Mugilidae > Mugil > Mugil cephalus. The sequence continues at coordinate 14,248,238 of NC_061787.1, forward strand.
GTTCAGGATGTGAACCACAGGACCGTCACATGACAGCAGACGACACGCAAGTCAGCAAACTATATAGCGCACCCAGTTCAGCCTGGATACTCGGCCTAATTTGAAAAGCAGGCAATAAGTCTGACTTTCTGCACGTTCCTCGTGTCAAATTTCACACCTTTTAAGGCATTTTAATATATTTCAATGATAAGGTCTCCATCAAATCCAGCAAATGATTGATTTTATTAACATTTATGTGCTAAGGAGCGTCATAAAATCCCTCCAAACGTTTGTAGGTGACTGATCAGCAGTTACCGGAAATGTTAAGCTGTTTCACAAGAGAATCAAAACAGATACTGAAAACAAAGCTTAAAGTACTTGTGCAACTCACTAGCACGTAAAAACGGACCATTTTCTCGCATAAATAAACGCACAGTTGTGTGATTCCTGCTTCAGCTGCATAATTGGGTTTTCTCGTCCACTTTCAGGACTCGTGCAAACAATTTTTTAAACATTTTTTAGCAATAAAGTTGGAAGTTGAAGACACAGACGTTGCGTAGATGACATACCCTCTTGGTAGTTGTGGGCTCCGTCAGGAAGAGCCAGGAAAGGGAGGTATTTCCACTCTTCTGGCAGCAGGTTGCTGTCATGACCCTCGTCTGGCAGCAGCGGCGGGTACGAGAACTCAACCTGAGGAGAGAAAAGAGGGAGCCTCGTAACTCTCCTTTAATTCTCACAACACATTCCCCTCCGGCATTTCAGGTTCGCTGAAGGCTGCCGAGATAAGGGAAAATAAATGGAAGTAAAACAAACTTTGAGAGAGAGGAAGAGGGTGTAATATGTAGGTCTGATGAATGACTGGGAGGTGAAAGCCCATCGAGGATCAGGCTACAAAGCATTGAGCCAAGTTGGCGTCAGTGGAGCGACAAAGTCTCCAAGAACACAACGAGGAAGCGGAGACAACCTTAAGAAAGCTCTGGACTGGAAGACGAAGTCCACAGAAAGTGGCAGATGCTACCAAATCACCCAAAGTGCAGCCAACTGTGTCTGGTTTTTAATATAATTTGGTATGCTTGTTTGATTTGGAATAAAATATACCTCAATGTGGGTGGCACCGGATAGCGCCATCCTGGCTTCATTTACCTCCCAGCTAATTAAAAAATGGTCAAAGATGTTAAGCTTGGTAAGTCAGTTAGCAACCTGTCAATCAATGTAACCATTCACTTAATTATGCGAAACGTTAAGACATAAATGGAGAAATTAGCTGAAAAGACCAAAACTATTTTTCTAAACATGTGCTGTAAAGCTGGACGTTTTAACACAGAGGTCTATGGGGACTGATTCCAAAATACCAAATAAAGTGGTTTTCCTTTCAATTCCAGCAGAACCTGTTTGTTTCCTTTTCACCACATCGAGCCGTTAATTGTTTTTCCTCCAGCCACACTTAAACCGGCTCAGGAATCTGAGCACTTCTGTCAACTACCGTCCGAAAACAAAAACTTTCCAACCAAAAACCTAAAAAGTTTTTAAAATTTTTTTTTTTGTAAAATTATGAAGTCTGAACATCCGCTTTGGTCACCAAAGTTTGACAAAAAACCATCCTGGATAAAATATTCGCGGTGGAGTCGTGCCTCAAAGCCGAGCCTCATGCTAGCAGTGGAGGTTAAGAGCCTCTGACGAGATTAACCTGAAACCTGCTGGTCCTGAACGCCACACAGGCCCAACGACACATGGTTGACTCCTGCAGAAGGAACTCCCTCAGGGCAAGGAGCTGCTCCTCACCCGTCTGAGGTGATGCTCGCTATCGAAACACATCCGCGAGTAGAGGCGTAGTGACACGTCTGGTTTCATTTTTAATTGAGAAGCCAAAACGGTTTGGCGTTTATAATATTACAGGTTTAAGGTCAACATCTGGATTTCAATCACTTTTCAGTCTCCAATCCAAAAATCTATGATAAATTTAAATTGGTCCTCCAGAGTCAAGCCTCTGAATAATTTTTCGTTTTTGGATCTTGGCCTAGCTTTGCAGCAGATCATTCCAAGCATCTTCTAGAGTCTTAAAATCGTTATTACAATCTGTTAACTGACGAAGGCAATGTGGCAGCAACTTTAATTAAACTTGACTGCGACTTAAAATTCGACTGAATCCCTAGAGCAGATCTACTCTATAACAGTGTTTTACCTCAACACCTAAAAGCCAATGGACAGACATCCTCTGTCTGTATCATAGCAACGCTCTTATTTCTAATTTCGTAATTTCATTCTGTGCTATAGTTTTGGACTTTTCTCAAGTGGAACATATTTTATATATATTTTATATATTACATATTTTTCTTTCATTATGTAATGCCTGTGCAATAATTACATTATTTTTACATTATTTAGCTATTTTTTTAATTAGCTCCCACACATTTTATTTTAGTTGCATTCTGCTGCATCCACGAATAAAGTTTCCCGTAAAAATACCGAAACGCACGTGAAGACATGCCAGCCGAAGCAGATGGACACTGGGTGAATTAGAAGCGGAGGGCGGCCGACGCAGAGGCAGGCGGACGGATTAAAGAGCCAGGAACACAATCTTCTGATGCCCAGCGGGAGATCGCTGACCCCTATCAGATAACCTCCACCACTAGAGGCGACAGGCCCATTTCCAGCCCACAAAGACCGTACACTGTGTGCTTTGTTCGAGCTTCAGCCTCATCTTTTCATCAAAAAAACTGCTGTTTTATCTTCCGCCGGGCAGAGCAGCTGCTTGAAAGGCCACAGAATTAAACACAGATGGAGAGCAGAGGCAACAAGGGGGAGCGCTGTTTGGTCTTGTGGCTGCCAGCTTGTACATTCAATACATTTTAAAGCAGCAGCAGCAGAAGCAGCAGCAGAAGATAATTTAACTACTTAGCAGGTGTTTAACAGAGCTTTTGTTGTGCAAGAGGCGAAAGGTCGTCACGTGAGCGAGTACATCTTTGCAGAACAGGTTTAAACAGACAAAGTCTGAAGAGTGGTTGAGTTTCAGGTGCAGGAGGAGCTGATGTGACGAGACCGTGGATCTGTGTTGTCGGTCAAGTCGCTAAATCTACTTGTGATTTGTGCACGTTTTTCACCTTTCAGACTTTATTTCATTAACGCACACACCTCATGTACACGTTTACCATCTGAGAACATGTACAAAGACTTTGAAGATATGTTGTGGAATCGTTTTTATCTCTTTGAGCCAAAACACAACACTGTGAGAACATCTACTCGAGAATTTCCAGGTTAAGAAAGAGGTTAAACTCTCACTTATCGCTCACAAATATGAGGCATCTCTGTTCTAGAGGCAAATCGAACAACTTTGCTATTTTACTTTTTTAAGAGTTTTAAAATAAATGCAAATGCTTTTTGCCTAAAAAAGTAGCTTTTTGCTTTGACATTTTAAAACGCACACTTGCACTAAATGAATGTTGCTTTTTATTAATACAAGCACAATTTTCATTTGCAAGTAGATAAAACAGGTGTCTGCTTTGAACAATTAGAAACTGAAACATAAGTCCTGCAGAAAGAATTTGCCAGCAGCAGAAATGTCGCTATTTTAGGAAGTAGTGTCAGGGAAGACACAGGTTTATCTATTCAGGGTGTTGGAAGTTGCAATGAGATTGATATCTGTGCAGCAGGAGACGTGACAACAGATCTGCGATCATATGCAAGATTGCAATATTCACACTAACGATCGATTTCATTGTTAGTTAAACAAACATTTACTCAACAAAATTTAAAAAAAAAAAAAAAGGAAAGTGGTGAAAAACTCCATCTTTGTTTCATTTTATCAACATCAGGATTAACACATGAAAACATATTGAATTCAGAAGAATTTAAATCTGAGAAAGGCTCAAAAAAAAGAAGAAGTTGACAAATACGTCCAGATTTATCCAAATCCTTATATGTGACAACAGGGGAGCAAATAATCTCACATTTACCATTAACTCTATAGTTTTACTTGAAAACCAACACTAACAACTGTCAAATCAGTTACTGATGGTTCTCTCCTCATGCACTAATTGATTAATTGGGCAAATGATCGCCCAATTCATCAATCAACACAAACTGGGGGATGAAGATGCAGTCTGTAATATACAATGTTAGCACTGCTGTTGAATACACTGAAGTGGAAAGATGTCCAAGTTGTCAACAGAGAACATGTTACATAACCCTATGAGCCCAGAGCAAACAGCTGATGTCAGTCTCTCCTCACCCCCAACACAATCGTTACTATTTCTATGACTACTGGTATTATTATTATGTTACAATCATTGATATTATTATATAGTCAGTGTCCAATTAAGATGCAAAAAAGACCAGTCGAAAAGTCCAATTGTCTGCATAATAACCCCCCACTCAAACTAAAAACAAATGTAGTGGGAATGTGCCTTTATATGAGTTAAATGAGAAGAGCCAGTTAGCAGTTAGCTGATGTTAGCATGGAGCAGCCAGGGTTCACATACCTGACAGCCCTTTTTGTGGTGAAATCCAACCACCACGATGTGCAGCACCGGCCCTTTCACTTCGTCTCTGCCGTGCGACTCCATTCCCCCTTGTGTCGTGGCCGTCCGATGTTGCTGTTTAACGGGGGGTCGGATGTAAGCACGGCGACCACAGCCGACTTGTTCGCTCCTGAATCGATGACACAGACCACAGACAGACAGACAGGAGCAGGGATGTTTTTTCTCTTCCGCTTCGTCTCACTGCGCCAAGAGCACGGACGAGGAGCGCGAGCGCGAGAGCGAGAGCACCCCCTGACACGTACTTCCGTATTCGACTATTTTTAAATCTGCAGGCAGAATAGCGTGAGTTTCACTTTGGCTCTCGGGTTGATTCTTAAAGTTGCGTCTACAAACAAACCGTGCTCTTGTCGCACATTTGAATTAATAATTAAACACAGTTAAATATATATAATGAAGTAAGCTTCATCAAATAAAATCACGTGCAGAATCAGAGCACTGCTTATCAGCTAAATTAGGTCATTACGTTTTTAGCACCCCTCATTTATATATTTTATCTTTTTTTTCTTCCCATTATGCTCTAATTTGTCTTATTATTGTATTATAATAAACTGCCACAAAGATGTTGGAGCATTTTTTTATACACCAGACTGGAAAAAACGGGTACTCTGGTTTACTCCCACATCCAAAGAAATGCTCGTTAGGTTAGGTCGTTAGGTCGTGACTCAAAATTTCAAAATCCATAGGTGTGAGTGTGCCTGGGATTGGCTGAGAATAATATGTAGTTTAAAATTGTGTTTTTGGCTTCATGAGGAAGTGCTCTGTTTCTGTAATTTATTAGACTCTAGCACTTACATATCAAAAGTCATAGCACTGTTTAGGCAGGAATACCTATATTATTGTGTTGATAAGGTGCCACTGAATTGATATGTATGCTGCAAATTCTTTAGCCCAGATGATGCTATATTTATATTTCATACCATTGTATATATATAGCGGGTATATGTTGTACAGGAACTTTTAACTACATCTATCAAATAAATGAACTGCAAATTAAATCAATATTCTCATTTAAAAAAGTGACATGAATAGAAATGATACAGAATCTGTGGTGGGGAACTGTCTTGACCTAGACACTAGTCTCTTTGCTGCACTCAAAGAATTACGTCATTGATATTGAGCGGCATGACCTGCGCCATCTCGTGGACATAGATGGAATAACATATTTTAGTCATTTGACATTCATGTTTGATGAATTCTGTAAATTGGGTGTTCTGTTTACTCCATAGAAACACGTTCGAATAATAATGTGCGTGGCATAATTACATTTTACTGCTGCAGTTCGAAGATTGACTCTGATTTGACTGATTTAGTCTGGCGAGTGAAGTTCTGTTATCGATTGGTTGTGACTGCACAGGAAGTCTTTTGACTGAACATGGCGGCTACTCCAGCAACAAACCCGTCACAACTGCTCCCATTGGGTTTGTAATCTTGTATAATGTTACGTTTGTGTTTCAGTTAGTGTACAATGTGTGGTATTAAAAGCCACCGTGCGGTGGTTGGAGTTTGAGCTGCGGCAGATAAATCTCTGTTCACGGTGTATTCAAATCTAGCATTAGCATCATGCTGGCGGGTAGCGAGCTAACGTTACAAGACGAGGCTGCTCGGCGTGACTTCTACATGTCTTCTACATATCCACACTGTTTGTTCTGTTCCTCCTGAAAAGTCAGCATGGAAGTGAACAGTTCTATGTTATCTTACCTAATCTGAATTGAGTAGTTGATCCATAAAACAACCCAACAACGAAAACATCAGTGACCCAGAAACCATGATTGTTATTCTAAGAGTCGCAACTTTAAAAAAATAAAAATAATTTAAAAAATCAGTTTTTCTTTGTCACCTGAATATAGAATATTGTCATTTATTTTTTTACTTACTTATTTGGAGGGGCGGGGGTGAATTATTTTATTTTACCAACTTATAAATATTCTAGTACACCAAATATGAGAATAGTTCTGTGTGAATAGATCTTTTTAAACTATTTACTTAGTAACAAAATAAAATCTTTCAATGTACAGGATATAATAAAACTGCTACAACTGGTCTATCCAGGGAAAATATAAAAAATCACTTATGAGCAGGGCTGTGTACAAAACATCGTATCTAGGCAAGAAAGCGTGAATCTGATAATTCGATAAATTAAGAACTGAATGCTTAATTCAAAAAATGTGATTTTGTAATTTTGCTTTCTTTTTGCAGAGCTTGTGGACAAATGCATCGGCTCTCGAATTCACATTGTCATGAAAACCGACAAAGAAATTGTCGGCACCCTTCTGGGTTTTGATGACTTCGTCAGTATCCTTTCTTCAAAAGCATTTCCTGTTGAATATACTGCATCACTGTGTTGTTTGTTTGTTATATCTTGTCTGGTCCTTCACTCAGAGTTACAGATATGGTCCTGGAGGACGTGACGGAATTGTAAGTGGACTTTTCTTGTGCTAGTGGTAGTTTGGTTCATTGCTGACAAACAGATTAAAAAATTGATTTGATTCAAAGGTCATCAGAACATTCACCTTCCATATGAGCCACTAACTTCTAATCAACTTGTGCATTTGTAACTATATGTGCGACTTAAATGTGTATTTTTAATCTTTGTATTTTTAAACCTAGTTATTTATTCTGTTTTTAAGTGTTTTTAGCACATTGCAGCTTCAGTTTTATCTTACCATCATCTTATTTGTGTTACATACACGCTTATACACAAATGAGAACAAGATTATAAAACCAAAATCACACAGAAAGCTCATGAGATCAATTTGCAACAACATAATTTAAAACAAATAAATAACTAGATAAATCTTGAGGAGGGATCAGAGAGATCACAATATGTATTCAACTGGTCCCAGTTTTTTAACAACTTAATTTAATTTTAATTGTAATCTGTCTCTAATATTCTCCATTTCTCTCTCTATATATATACGTGTGTATATATCTCTTCCTTGTGTTATGCCAAATACCTTAAATCCCTATATATCTGCTCTTTAGGTATACGCTAGAGTTTAGGATCAAACCTAAAGTAAAAGTCCTTTCTGATGATCTACAGTTTTTAGTCGGTCTCAAAATATATGGGAGAGTCCCCCCAGCAAACCCTTTTGACTGTTGCTCGGTTTATGTTTTGTTCCCATCTTAACTCATTATTTATCTGTGCTCCAGTGAAATCACACCAGAGGGACGGAGGATAACCAAACTGGACCAGATCCTCCTCAATGGCAATAACATCACCATGGTATGAAAACACAGGAGCATTTTCCTTCATTCTGAATGACAGCAGCTTCATATCATGTCTTACAGTTGTTTTCAAATCTTCACAGGATCATTTATAATAAAATATTTTTTCTCCTGCAGCTCATCCCCGGAGGAGAAGGACCAGAGGTTTAAGACACTAGAAGTGGAAGTGTTTTTTTGTTGTCGACTCATGCTTTTCCTGTTCTGTGTTAATGTTCCTTTGTTTATTATGTAATTCCTTCGAATTCACGAGGGAGGAAAATATTTTTGTAATCAGACTGTTTGATAAGTGCATCACATGTCTCACATGACAAAAGCCTGTTTTTGTTACGAATAAATGAGAATCTCAGACAAACTGAAAAAAAAGCTTTTCTTTATTCACTCATTGACATACAACTTAGTGCAAATGTTGGTACGGAACTTAAAAGTGTTAAAACACCAGCAGTGATGATCATCTCTAGGTTTATTGAGTAGGAAAATCTAAGAAACTTATTTCTAACTTTTTTTTTTTGGTTTTTAATGTTTTATGACTGGCGCACATGCAGCGCGACTCAACAGAGAGAGCTAATTTATACTGAATTGACCTGATGATCAAATACAGCTGAGGATTCATGAATCCGTTCCAGTGGTGCCTCAAGAACATCTCCTCATTTTTCAGCCTCAGTACATGGAGGGCTTCTCCTCTCCTTTCGGGTTGGTTACCTTCTCCAGATTTTTGTTGATGATGTCGTAAAGCTCGGCCTAAAGAGGAAAAAAAAAGTTTAATTTTTGAGATCTGTTTAAATGCAGGGCTTTTACTTGCAAATGTTTAGTATTTAAATTAACATTGTATAAAGTAGTTTGTGGCGTTTCTTATCTTAGTCTTAAGATAATGAGTCTTAACGTGCCATTTGAATGTAATTATGGTGCATGTTTCAGCCAAGGGGAAAAAAAACCTGCACACAAATCCTTGATCACTGTCAATTCTCCTATGGCCACTCGCATATTCAATCCAACAGAAATAATAAAGAAACTTTAGGCACTTTAGTAAATATTTATTTACTGTATTGCACTTGAGGACTTTTATATGATGACATTGGTACTTTTATCAGAGTGAATAGTCAGTTTTTAACTTACATAGAAGCCACGGATGTCCAGAACGATCACCCTGATCTCAGAGTAGATGGTCTCGTCCTTCTCATGGACAAGTGAGCGGTAGTCCATCTGAGGGCAGAGGGAGCAAAGTTAAACGTGTGATAAAGTTATCAAAGGTTCGAGGCATATATTATTCGATAGTTTCCTTCGTTGTAGCTTGCGTCCAGGCCCTTTCACTCCTACTTTAAAAAGTTGTAGTTTTTAGCATCATGTCCCAGAAATAAACATTTGTTATGGACAGTCAATCAGCGTAACTAATAAATCAGATGAAAACTATCTTGGACACATTTATTACCGGTTCTTGTATAGAATAAAATGTAGAAATTCACCGGATTTATCTGATAAGATAACGACTCTGTTATCACTCACCACATGTGTATCTTTGGAGGCTTTGGCCACAGCGTCCCCCCTCTCTGAAAAGTACCTGGATGTTGAAACAGAGAAGGACACAGATGTTGGAAAGAGGGTTTTTTTGTTGTTTTTTTTTTTTTACTCAAAAACAGCTTCTACCCCAGGGCCATCAGGCCTATCAACCAGAACAACTAAGTCATTATAAGACTGTGAAATGGTGCCTTTCCGGGAGCACGGCAGTTTTTAACACTGTATTTTTTAACTTTCATTAACATTAGCATTCATTATTCTGATGCACGTCTGTTATCATGTCATTGTTTATCTTTTTGCAATGACAATAAACCCTCCAACAAAGAAAAAAACACTGAACACATTTACACCCAACCTACTTGTTGATGTTGGTCTGGAAACCATCTACTTTGGTCTTTACTGCAGCGATTCTCTCCAGGATTTTCTCCTGTAGTTATGAGAATGAAGTTTATAAATTAGCACCGGTGCTTTACACACTGCATTAAAAACTAAATTTAAAGAACAGGAGAAGAAGAAGTGAACCTGGATGGCAACTCCAAAGTCATTTCCATCTTCTATTTTTGGAATGAGATGCTGAATCCAGCAGGACACCTACACAGGAGAACATCCAAATAGGTCATGATGGTCATTTTTAAATTGTTCACCTTCAATATAAACTTAATTCAGTGTCTCAGAGCAGAAACAGCCTCAACCGGAGCGACTGCGATTGACTCACAACGATGATGGTCTCTCGCAGACCGACAATCTCTGGTTTGACCATATCGAGAAGCTTCATAATCTTCTCATTCCCCTTGATGAAGCCACATTTTGGAGCTGAGGATCACAGAGGAGAGCGGAAGCTTTAATTTAAACTCTCAGACACCACGTCACTGTGCAGCTTTTAAAAAGGCGTTACCTTTCTTTTTTTTCTTCTCGTCGTCCTCGTTCTTGTCGGTCTCCATTTCCTGGCAGAAAAGATTTGTGTTAAAAACGTAATAATGACTTTGTTGTTCTGCACACTGTGGAGCATCAAATCTGAAGGAGATACAGTCAGTCATGGAGGCACGGATGTGTAATTATCAGTCTGAGTAAATCAGACCTGAAGGTGGTCTCACCTCCTCCTCGGGGGTCGGAGGGTCAGGGATGGGAATGTCCAGAGGAGCCTGCAGCGAAGACATGTCTGTGATGCTGAAGGATTCATTCTGGAATAAAAAAAAAAAAGAAAGGATGAGAAGGATGCAGATCAGAAACAACAGGTCAAAGGTTACATGAGGTCAGATGTCGCACCCTGAGCAGGGCGTCCAGCTGGATGATCTTCAGAGGGATGTAATTGGAGAACAGGTTCTCTGCCTGGAACCATAAAACGCAAAAAAAGGAGGTCACGTTAAAGCTACATTTCAATAAAGAGTCATTCGCAACGATAAAGAATAAACCCAACAAACCTCACTGTATAGAGACTGGCGGAAGTTATCCACCTGCAAAAAAAGAAAAAGGAAAAGAAAGTTTTGGAACATTAAAGCTGCTGACTCACGTTTATTAAACATTGGGGATTTACTTTCGTTTTCATAAAGGGGCTTTCCGCTCCTCTGCCGCTTATTAAGAACAGTTTTTTTAACAGGTTTGCTCTCAACATTTAAAACTCAACCCGTATAAAATTCTTCTTCTACTTCTAAAGCTTTACTTTGAGTCTGTCCTGCTCAGACGGGATTTCTGTACCTGTACACGGACTTACCTTTCCTGCGCTCGCTCTGCTGATTTTCATGGTCGACGCCTTTGACATGACGGAGCAAACTAATCACCCTAAAGATGATGTTATAATAATAATAAATATATTCGTCGTGTATTTTAAATGGACGCGAGCGAGTACCTCTGCAGCACGGGGACAATAAGTCTCGCTGGTGTGGCTTTTCTACTATTTCCTCATTCACTTTAGTTTCGGTTTGATATCGCACGATGCGGCTTGCGCCACCCACTGTCTCCCTCCTCCTCTGAAAGTAGTGCGACTAGAATTTAAAGTTTAAACACTTACTTTAACGGCGAGACTTTTAAATACACAAACGCGACAGGATCTATATAATGCTGAGCATCTGTAGCTGTAATAGTTTTCTGACCTATGCTGAAATTAAATTTTGAGTCTGCAAACCACAGTCAACCACAGTCACATACTTTTCAAGCCCTGAAAAGTCAGCTGAATGGTGAGAGCAAGATCCGAGTCATCAACGTGTACGCACTACCAGTCATCGGATACCCCGCTGGCATCATAAGCTGGCCAGAGGAGGGCATAGAGGTCACAGATATCAACACATGAAAGCTCCTCACCCCAAGTCCAAGACCCTGAGACTGTACGCTGAGGGGAAAGAGGGAGGCCGAGGACTAGTGAGCATCAAGGCCACAGTCCAGGATGAAACATCTTAAATGCAAGAATAAATCAAGAAAATGAGGAACTGCTTAAGGAATGTCTCAGACAACAGAAACCCGATGAATGTGCAGAGGAAGAGAAACAGACAACCTGGAGGTACGAGCCCGTACACAGCATGTACCACCGTCAAATTGAAGAAGTGGCTGAAGAAGAGGCACTAATCATGGTGGCACAAGAACAGGCCCTATAGAGACATAGAGGCCAGGTTCTACCAGAATAGATCAGACCCAAAGTGCAGACTGTGCAAAGATGGTAGTAGGAGAACCTCCGACAGATGCCACGAACAATACCAGATGTGATTTCAGTAATATACAAAATGTACAAGCAATGTAGCGTTTAGTTTAGTTTATTTTAGTTTGACTTAGTTTATTCTACTATCAAAACATCAGTAATATATGTGCTTTAAGGAATACTATCAATATATAATTAATAAAACATATATTATCATATTTTAACATATTTTATTTTGTCAATACGTAATTTAAAACAGAGAAAAGTAGTCTCTGTCTCAGGCTATTATATCATTTCATAAAATAGAAATAAAATACATGAAAACATTTCAAGAAGATAAAAGTCTGTTGGGCCTCTTGTGATCAATGGCATTTACAATTTAATAAAGTCACGTATTTACTGAGTTTGTTGTCATGTGCACAGTGTAGAACCATGTTTTCCACTGAAATTCTTCTTTTTGCCATCCACAGATACATATAATAGAAAATACAAAATAACCAACACAAATATCGATTAGCTGTTATCTAAATCAGGCTTTACATAAAAACTCCCAGAATCTAAACTCTGAAAACTCATTTACAATTCATTAGTGTGAACAGGAGGAATCATAACAGTATTTCAAAAAGAAAAGAAAAAAAAAAGACAAGCGTGCTGTTTTTCGAATGGTATTTTATTTTGAAGCCTGAGCATTAGCCCGGAAGTGGTACCGGAAGTCCAAACGTCAAATTGTAGTTCCGGCTTTCAAAGCTTCAGACGGTAGCAGATCAGACGCAGGTGAGGCTCTAACTGCTGATATCACTAAAACAAATGTTACTTCTTGTTAATGTCAGTGTAAAAACATTCTTCCGGGATCGGAGAGGACAACATTGCCGATAAAAGAAGCTGAAGTAGCCAAGACGGTAACTTAGCCCAGGGGGTAACTGTTATATGGCTGGTTGTAAATCTCTAAAAGTTTCGGTTTCTACTGCTGTGAAATGTTGACAAACTAGCTTAATGATTCAGACTTCAAAAGAAGTCTGTCGCTAAATGTCACCAATGACTCGGGTCAGAATCAGGTTTAATGTTATTTACCGGGACCGGGAGTGATGTCTGGTGGTGATATGATAGTCAGCTGTTTACTAATAGAGCTATGATTAGCCTGGACTTTCCCAGTTAGCACAGTTGATCCTGTAGGTAGTTTCCTTCTTGATATCATCCACTGGTGTTTGACTGGATTATTACCCACACAAACTAAACACTAGAGCACATGCTTTAAGATGTATTGAAGCAAATTTTGATACAGTAGTGTCTGCCAATTAAATTTTATGGGAAAGAAATGAAAAATACTAAGTTTTTCTCATCAATGTGACCAATAAAAGTTTGGAAACTTAGTGCAGCCACGTAAAAAAATTTAAGGAATTCCAGTGATGAGTGAAAATGTTTGGTTTCAGTTTTCTTAAGTTGTAAAGCATGTTTTCAACTGAAAGTACTGCTATTATAAATAGTTAATTTGAGAATAAAATCCCAGTAGATCAGATTTAGTTTTCTATCTATAGACTGACATTTGACGCAACAAATATTCACCTTGATACATTTCAATTCATACACAATTAATTTAATACTGTCTGACAAACATCACCATAAAAATAAAGGTCTGCATTGTCCTCTTCTCTATTTCTTTAGTTTTTGACAACCATGAGTAGCGGCTCTGCGGCTGAGCAGATGGATGAGGTGAGGAGCAGAGCCCAGTCGCTCCTCGCCTCCTCTGGTTTGGCCCAGACTGTGAAGGCTGAAGTCCAGACGATGGCCGCCATCCCTCTGCCCCTGTCAGAGAAGTACCTTCACTTCTCAGCAGAGGACATGCTGAGGGAAAACACGACGGGTCGCAACAAACAGGAGGTGAGGTCCTCTCTCAGAAAGCCTGGAGACACCAGTTCACTTCTTTTATTTATTAAGACAGCTGACTGTTGTTTACTGAGTGATAACTTAGCAGCATCATCTCTGCCTCAGGTTCTGGAGTGTCTGAGTCGACTGGTCAAGGCCTTTAGCATCCTGGAAAAGTACGGGTGTAACCTGACTTGCCCCACCCGACCCAGATACTGGAGGAGCGTCAAGCACAACAACCCCGTCTTCAGAACCACGGTGGACGCCATCAAGGTGAACTAAGTTGAGCGACTCTGGCAGATTTTTTGTTAGAACGATTAAGAACGAGGAATTTAAAGCGTTATTTTGCTCCACAGGGAGGTCGCAGGGTCCTGTATCTCTACGGCTACACCAACCAGCAGATAGACGGCCTCAGTTTCCCCGACGAAATCACCGAGCCAGACACCGAAAAGGTCGCTGCGATCACGCTCGAGGTCATGACCTTACGCACGGAGGTGGACATGATAGTGAAGGTTTGTGTTTACTCACGTCTGCGTGTGTGGCTTGTTTCCCTGTGGAGTATTCACTGTTTTCCATGTCTTATATCTTTGTTTGTTCAGGGCACCCATCCTCACCTAGAACACTTCAAAGATATCATCCCATTTGTCATCTCGCAGGTCTGTACGCACATTTCAGGGGTTCTTCACTAATTAATAGAGTAGAGGTGACTTGAATCGGGCTGTTCACATGAGTTTCTGTTTATGAATGTGGGGAAAAAAGTGGATACACAGTAGAAAAGATTCCAGTGTCGACCTCCGATCTCTTTTCTCCAGAGTATGCTGGTGACTGACTCTGCGCTGCCTCGAGAAGAGAACCTGCCTGACAAACCTCAGATCCCACCTCCTCCTGCTGAACCCGTTCCAGCCCCCAGGGCCCTGACATCAGGTGGGCTGCTGACTTTGTCTTTGGCAGACTACGCAATACGGTTGTGTGTGTGTGTAATGACTTGAGATCAGACCCTGGGTTTGTTCTCACCTGCGCTTTAAGCTGGAGTGAGTGGATCCGCCAGGACTGACTGAACAGGGCCTCTGTATTTTTCTTTTCTTCGTCTCCAGTCTCTCCCGCAGCGAGTTCCTGCAACTTGTGTGGCGGCGCGTCCACTCTGAACTGCCCTTCCTGCGACAATCAGCCTTTCTGCGACGCATGTGACGACATCCTCCACCGGCACCCCTCCAGAGCCAGTCACAAGAGAGACAAAATACAGAAAACCAAGCAAGGTGCGCCTAAGTCACAGCAAAACCGTGGAAAGCGGATTGTTTTTGTTGCTTTTTTTTTTTACATCTTAAAAACATGTGTTCTCGCAGAGACCTGCAGCATCTGTGGCATCGCCGCTGTCCACGCTCTGTGCTCCACCTGCTCCCAGAGGTTGTGTCTGAACTGCGACAGGCTCTTCCACTCTCACCCTGACCGCAAAGGACACAGCAGAACCACAATCACACCGGTCAAAACGGCCAGGTGACGACCTCGTTCTTTATTTGTAACGCTGGATTAGCGAGTCGTTATTTAACCAGATGCAAGACTTGTTGTACCTCCAGAATTTTTAAATATTTTACTTTTCTTTCGTCCTCCAGTCCGCTTCTGTCCCCCTGGGAGTGCGCTTATTGCACTACGGTGAACCAGATGCGAGCCGTTCTCTGCACAACCTGTGAGCGCCCTCGGCTCGCCACGGCTGCATCCGTCGCGCCGGATAGCCCCGGTTCACTTCTCACGTCGCCAAACTCAGGTGAGAATTTGTTATTGACCTTATTTATGCAGCTTGTTTTAAAGTAAAGTTACAGCAGCCTCTAATACATCACAGCAGATGAATTAAGGAT
This sequence comes from Mugil cephalus, assembly GCF_022458985.1. Lineage (NCBI taxonomy): Eukaryota > Metazoa > Chordata > Actinopteri > Mugiliformes > Mugilidae > Mugil > Mugil cephalus. Next base: position 14,263,837 of record NC_061787.1, read on the forward strand.
AAAAAAATATATATTTTTTGCACAAATAGCCAAACATATCCATGAATAACATAGTGATGGTTATTTGTTTACTGTGTGGATCAGTTTATATGAGTTGTGCTTGGTCTCTCAGAGTGGCAGTGTAAGAGCTGCACGGTTGTGAATCAAGGCAGCAGCATCCTCTGTGAGGTGTGTGAGCGCCCTCGTCTTGCCACTCGCCCGCCCGTCGCCCCGGTGCTGACCACCCCCGGATCTCCGTCTGACTCTGCAGCACAGGTTCGTTGGATTATAAACATCCTGAATACTTTAATACGGGGCTACTGCAGTTATTTACTATCAGCTGTGGATCTACAGTCCAGATAAATAAAAAAAGTAGGGCTGGCTTTAGTCTGTTTTTGGAAGGGTTTAGTTTAGTCTTCAGCGCTTAACAGAAAAAAAGGTCTGTGTCTGAGGATCAGAAATAATAAAATAAATCAGATTTTAAGTATCTCACGAGGCTGGAGCTGTGGATGCGGTTTACAATTCTTGGATAAAGTCGAGAGAAATAATTGTACATTTTTCTCCTTTTTTGTGTTTTTTCTTCATCTTCTTCCTTATCTTCCTCTTTCTTCTTGTTATTCCTCCTACTTCCTTGATTATTTGTCCGCAACCGTATAGTCTCTTTTTTTCTTTTTTCCTTTCCTTTTCTTCTTCCTCCTTCTTTTTCCTTCCTGTTCTTTTTCTTCATTTCCCCCATTCCTCCAAGAGGAGATCCCGATGAGCTTATTTCCCTATTGTTAAGACATTTTATCGATCCAAAACACAACTGAAAGAAAGATAATAGCAGTAATGGAGTTTCCTCAGAAATGCAGAAGACATGATGAAACATTACTGGTCCTTTGTAACACAAAATTTGCCATAGGTCAATTTACCCTTTACCTGTGTTTAAAAATCTTTTCATTAACATGAATCGTTTTCTGTCCCTCTGCAGTGGACTTGCCAGTTCTGCACCTACGTCAACACGAAACCCTCGACGGTGTGCGAGATGTGCAACCTGCCCAGCAAAGACTCGGCCGCGGTTTCTCTGCCTCAGTCTCTGCAGCAGACGCCGGCCAGCGCCAGAGATCCACCTCAGCCGGCCTCGAAGCCGCAGCCCAAGCCCAGAGCCAACCTGGAGCTGAAGAGGCAGAACACGATGAGGGAGGACGGACTCACTCTCATCCACCAGATAAGAGTAGGACGCGCGCCAAAGCTTTTCCTTGCCTTGTTTGAGAAATTGGTTGTAGAAGTAAAATACTCTTTCATCAGAAAATGCGCTTTCATTTGCTCAACCAACTGCCTAAAACTTACGATGTTCAGAAGTTGTTAAAGTAGAGGAGGGGTTAAGTTCCAGCATCGACTTCACTGACTAATATTCCTCCTACTTTCTTTTTCTTTTTTCTTCTTCTTCTTTCCTTTCTCTTTCTTCTTCTTTCAGTTTCTCTTCTTCCCTCTTTCTTTTTCTTTAATCTTCTTTCATTTTCTCTTTTTCCTTCTTTTTCTTCTTTCTTTCTTCTTCTTTCACTTTCTCTTCTTCCCTCTTTCTTCTTCTTTATTCTTTTGTTTTCTCTTCTTCCTTCCTTTTCTTCTTTCTCTTTTTGTTTCTTATTCCATGGTTCAGTTAGCTAAGTGATGTGCTTAGCTGCAGCTAAGAGTCATTTGTGTTAATCTGCCTGTTTAAATGCAAAAATATTCAGTTTACATTTACTTATTTGGTATTTTTGACAGTTTTTAGTCAAACAAATCAAACAAATATTCAGATATGACCCCGTCTGGACTTTAATTCTTAGTGTGAAAGTATTCAGTTGGACCCGTCTTGTCTGTATTTATAAGTGGTCAAACATTCAGATATGATCTTGTCTCGACTGTGTTTCTCAGTGGACAAAAAAGGAGGCTAGGAGGTAAAGACGCACCCTCTCTCATATCCTCAGGAAGCAGAGAAGCGAGGCGTCAGCCCGGAGGAGGTGTACGCAGCTCTGGGCATGTGCGGCGGCAGCAACCCCTGCGACTGGCTGACCTCGGAGCTGCCGCACCTGCTGGACGAAATCTGCGCCATGGCCGCCTCTGTCCAGCTGAACTACAAAACGGGGAACGCCGGGATGCAGCCGATGGTGGAGGGAGACGGGCAGGAGCCGGAGGTGAGCGCTCGGAACGCGGCGGGCGACGGCGTGAAGCTGTCCAGGGCCGAAGCCAAGCTGGCCTGGCTGGCGGCCGGAGGAGACACAGACAGAGCCGTGAAGCAGCTGCTGAGAGACAGACAAATCAAGGTGAGGAACAACTTTAAAGTTATTAAAAAAGTACATTTTTCTTGCCTGCTATAGACAGGAAGACTTTCTTCTTTTTCTAACTTTTCTAGATGTGATTTCCGGCCATCAGGAGACGTTTTTACACTATAAACTGAATGTGGAAAATGCACTGATGTGTAATGTAATGTTCAATATGTGCTGCAGCTAGTAGTTATTAAACATTCAAATTAGGAGTTTAAACCTTTAAATTGTGAGGTTTCTCTGCAGGTTTTTTTTTATTTCATTACTTCTGGGGTTTTTTTCTACATACAGTTAGTGACGAAAATAGCAGATTAATCGATAGCCATCGGTTGTGCAGTAGATTTATCTTAGAAAGCCAGGAACTTAAATTCAACATTATTCAGTTTTATCTGTACAGAATCGGATTCAGTCCCAGACGAAGCCATGAGGTGACAGTAGCCGAAAAAAAATGAGGGGTATAGAGTTTAGTTCCCCTCTTTATTTACTCCTGTATGAATAATATAATATGATATTAATATACACAGTATTTTACAGCTTAAAGAAAAACAGGAGAAAACATATCGACTCTTGAGCGAAAGTTATGAATATCGAAAAAAAAAAAAAAAAAAAAAAGGATCCATCTGTAATTTTATAATCATTTGGCAGCACAGCTAAAATGTTTACGTGAGAGCACACAGTTAGCATCCAAAAAACTTTTGGGCAGACTGACAAGCTGAACACACAGCCCTCTGCTCCTATGCTCCTCCAACTCATTTTAAGGCCACGCAGCTGTCGTCTAGTTTCACCGCTGCCTCGACAGACACGTGATGATTTAAACCGTCACGCTGCTCGAACCTCGTGAGCGAGCGATTCTAAATGTCTTTCATTCGTTTACTTTATGATTTATTCATTTATTTTTGTATTTGTCTTAACTTAGTTACTTGTTAAAAACTATTTGAATACTTGAAGTTTAAGAATGTCAGTGAGACCAAGTCTTTTGTAACATCAGGTAGTTCAGCTGTTCATGTGCATTTTGAAATAATAATGATAATAATAAAAAAAAAATGCACTGAATTTAACTTTAACTTATTTGTCTGAGCTACATGGCCTAGCTATAACCTTCTAGGAATTATTTGGTGACATAACTGCATATATATATTCAGAATAATGAAAACAAACAGTTAATTTATTTACATGATTTCATTGTGATTCTTTAAAAATAAAAATACAAATAAAAAAAACATTTAAAAAGATTCTGCCACATAATCAAGAATTACTGACTCGTGCAGATGCAAATATTTCACTTTGAAAACTTGAAATCTGGAAATCTCATTTTTAACATTTAATTGTTTTCAAGTTCAAATGTATCTCCCCACTTTTTAAACTCCGTATGAAGAAGTCAGGTCAGAATTTTATTGAAATCCTCTGTTGTTTAGGCTCAAAACAAAAACTCTCTTCCTCGTCTGTGTCTTGGTTTCATTGCAGTTGCTTTGTGGTTGTCCCTTAAAAAAACGGTTTGAGAATATTGACACGGCAGGTGAACATTTAACGCCTGCTCTCCTGTCTTCAGATGAGGGAGCTGTACTCCCTGGGCTTCCGGGACGCGTCTAAGTGTGAGGAGGCCCTGCGGCAGAGCGGAGGTGAGGTGAAGGGGGCTCTGTCTCTGCTGCAGCGCCCCCTCCTGGAGCCCTTCCACCAGCATATCTGGAACGACCAGATCGAGGCGCCGATTGATCCGAAACACCCGGACAAACAGGTCGGACGGGAAACTGCGCCTGAGCGCTTTAATGTGCTGATGGGGGCACGACACACAAATAATAATCATCATCTGTTGCTGCCCGCAGAGGATGTGCAGGCGGCTGCTGGCGTTGTATGGCCTGCCCAGCTGGGGGCGCTGCGAGCTCGTCCTGTCCTTGCTCCAAGAGCCGGATGTCACGTACTCGCTGGAGGACGTGGTGCAAGCCGTGAAGGAGTCGCATGACAAGGATTTCATCCGGCGTCTCCTCAACAACGAGTGCCCCTGCTGTCTGAGCATCTTCCCCCGCAGCAAGGTGGGCCGTCCAGGAGAGCGTCACGCAGTCATTTCAAACAGTTCTATGTGTATATTTCATTTGAAAAGATGAAAGATACAGAAGTTATGCAAATTAAATATGTAAAGCAGTAGGATAATAATAATAATCTGGAACAATGACTGATATGCAAGCATGGAAGTGCACAGAGAGGACAGATAAATGGAGAAATAAATGGTCGGCTTCAGTAATAGCATCACAGTCGCTTTACTGTTACTGTTTGCTAAAAATTGTGTTTTTTCTTGCTTTCCAAAAACATTCAAATACGACCATGCTATTAGGCTAACAAAATAAATCTTTAGTTAAGGAAAAACAAAAACTGAGAAATGTCAAGAAGAGCTACAGATGGAAGACTAACTCCTCCACAAACATAGCAGAAGGTTTTATGTAGGAGGACTGGAAGCAACTTAAAGGTGAAGCCAAACGGATCTGGGTCACAGGGGAGGTTAGGAAGAAAGTATGTCTCCCAGAAAAAGAATGGGGGGAAAAAAAAGAAAAGAAAAGTAGCGATTTCATTCAGAGAGGCCTCGTTGAATCCTTTTGCTCGGCTCCTCCAGATGCAGTCGCTGACCTCCTGCCAGTGCTCCGTCTGCCACGAGTGCTTCAGGCAACACTTCACCATCGCTGTGAGAGACAAGCACATCAGGGACATGGTGTGTCCCGTCTGCGGCGAACCCGACATCAACGACCCCGAGCAGCTGGACAGCTACTTCTCCACGCTGGACATACAGGTGAGCCGGGAGGGAACCCGAGGACGAGCGCTACGTGCTAGTTCAGGAACGAGGAAGGAAAAAAAACACAACCTGAAATAACACGAACTTAAATTTGACACTTAGATTAAATGACCAACATTGAGCTTGTGCGCGATGATTTGTGGTGTCGCTGAAACTGTAAAAAAGCAGCTTAATTTCCATAGTTCTCGTGTTTTTTCTGCCTCTAGCTGCGGGACTGCCTGGATCCTGACGTTTACGACCTGTTCCATAAAAAGCTGACCGAGCACGCTCTCATGAAAGACCCCAAGTTCCTGTGGTGTTGTCACGTGAGTTAGACACAATTTAAAGCTGTTAATCAGCTTCCACGATCTGATTTCCTCCTCCACCAGCACACCATGCTTTCCATACTCACTTCCCTTTAGCTGGCTGTTAGTTCTTTAGAGCTGTTCTTAGTGTGAACATATATATAAAGGGGGAAGCATTGATATTGTTATGTGCTTCCATTTTCGAACTTCCTCAGTGCACGTCCGGGTTTATCAACGACGGAGACCAGCTGAAGGTCACCTGCATGTCTTGCCGCAAGAGTTTTTGCGCTCAGTGCAAGAAGCCTGTGAGTACAACCTCTGTTGCCATTTTCCATCAAGCGCGGGAGTCTCCCAGGTCAGATGGGAGGTCCAGCCTTGAAGCTCTGGCAGCTCTTCACTCGGCTCATTGACTCTGTCTCCTTTTCCAGTGGGAGCCTCAGCACCAGGACGTGACCTGTGAGCAGTTCCAGCAGTGGAAGAGGGACAACGACCCCGAGTACCAGAGGCAGGGCCTGGCCGGATACCTGAGCGACCACGGCATCAGTGAGGCTCGCCACAGAGTTTACCTCAAAACAGCAGCGTTCATACAGTCGGCCCCACCCAGAGCAGAGTTAATATTATGTTGCTGAGCCTTTCATTCAACAGCCCAGAGCTGCATTCGTTCACCACAGGTCGTTATTAGGATCCAGACATCCATTAATCCTACTTTTAGTTTTGTTGACCTTATCAGAAAGTTCACCCTCTTAATATTTTATCAAAAATAAGCAAGAAGCAGAATTCTCACCTTTTCCCACAATGTCAACAAAAAATGAAACTTTAAGAGCTTCGTAAAAAGTTTAAAACAGAAGCCAAGGACCCTCAAACTGATGGATAGATTAAGTAGGGACCCCCTACCTACTATATGTGTTCTATATTAAACTCAGCCTAGTGCTGTTTATAAATACACACTATCATCATTTGGCATCCAATCAGCGTGTAATATACGGCCTTGTAATTGGCTCAGCAGTGATTGGGTGGGGCCTACTGTGTACAGGAGGCTTTGATTGACAGGTCTCAGCTAATGCAGCGCTCTGTGTGAAACGGTGCACTGTTGAGTCTGACACAAGTAACTAACTGAAAATAACGTCTTCTGCCTCTATTTATCCCTTTACTGAAATATGTCGGATTCATGTTTATGTGTATTTAAACAAAATTTGCGGGGGAAAATTAAAAACAATGTATAGAAAATGTCTAATCAACCAAAGATTTTGCGACCCCCCCTGCAGTACCTCCACAGACCCCCAGGGGGTAGCGGACCCACTGTAGAAAACCTATGGTTTAAAGTTTAAACTGCACCAGTTTTCTTTATTTTGACCAGTGCAACAATAAAATGGTCTAATAATACAATACCCAAACAAATTGAACAATTACTGCAAACAAACGTCTTCTACTCCCAGTGTCTATATTTAAGATTTCTCTGTATTGTGTGATTATATTTGGTTTGGTTATTGTTACTATTATTATTATTGCTACTTCATTAGATTGTTAGAAATTGGAAAATAATCACAGATCTCTTTGACAGTACGCTTTGTTCCTGATACTTATGCACTTTAACCTCCTGAGACCCTCTGTCCTCATATGGGGACATTAAGTTTTAGGTTTTAAATTTTTAAAAAATAATGAAATAATCCCAGTGTCCACATATGACGTTTTTTTCCCCCACAACTACTCCTTCCTGTTCCAAGCTGATGCTTAGTTTTTATACTTAGGTCCAACTAATCCCAAATACAAATTAAAACTGCAGACCAAATAAAAGCTTCAGCGTCAGGAGGTTCAGGTATTTTAAGTTTCAGTCGTATTTTTGAATATTTATTTCACCAATGGCTTTGGATGTCAATGGCAAATTGGGGAAAAATGTAGAAAAAATGCATCACGTTAATATCATAACATTATTTCTGCGGGGAAGGAAGTGTCCAGGTTCAGTGTTTAAGTTTTGACAAAAGAAGTATAGCAGCGTAACATTTGGACTGATTGTACTGACCAGTGTGTGATGTCTTCCTGCAGCCTGTCCTCACTGCAGGTTTCAGTACGCTCTGACAAAAGGCGGCTGCATGCACTTCAGCTGCTCCCAGTGCAGATACGAGTTTTGCAGTGGCTGCAACAACCCCTACCACAAGGTGAGAGCTCAGTCATCACTCGCTTCCTTTTTAAATTTTTAGATTTTCTCACTAACCTGTTGCAGTTGGACTCGATTCTTATCAGGAAATGAGCCTGGTCATTATGCGTTTTAAACTGATACATTGGACTGTCAGATTGTTGCTGGACTATATTTAGTTCCTAATAGATACTCCAGATCAAAGGTCAGGCTGTCATTATTTTTTTATTTCACACATGTGCAACAGTAGGGTGGTCGTGAAACAGCTGTAAACATAAACATACCTGTATATACCATCCACTGTTAGCTTCTCTTCTGCTAATATTACAACATGCATCTGCGATTTCACCAGCGGACTGAATAGGCTCTCGGCCAATTGCAGGGAACCTGACAGAGTTAGCGTGTAATCTGCAGTCTCGTGATTGGCTCAGCAGTAAAAGGGGCGGAGCCTGCTGTGTACAGGAGGCTTTGATTGACAGGTCTAGTGTTATGCTCTGTGTGAAACGACTGAATGAGTGAAGTGCTGAGTGAAAGATAACGTCTTCTGCCTCCATTCATCCCTTTACTGAAATATGTTGAATTCATGTTAATGTGTGTTTAAGGAAATTTAAATATGTGGGGGGAATTGTGGGTAGAAATTAAAAAAAAAATATAGAAAATGTCTAATCAGCTAAAGACCTAAAGCAAACCTTCTGTCTGGTTGGGTTTTAATGTACAGTATGTTTAAATTATGTCCATTGTCCAGTAATCAATAAATATTAAAAAAAAATTAAAATAAAATCCTACTTCGGTGTAAGCAAATTCCAAAATTTGAGAATTTAATCCATCATATGCAATTTGTTTTTGCCAAAGATATGAGTGAGTCAGTTATCAAAACGCTCGCTGATTCATTTTCTCCTGCAACTTGAAGACGACACCAAAACTGTGGTTGAAATTTCTTTAAGAAATCAGAACAGGCTGGTCTTTCTGTGTGTTTATCTCAACGTTGGGCTCACAACACAGACATAGTGACACAGTGACCAGAGAATACACACTGTAAATGTGTTTCATGCTTCTTATCTACAGGAGGTCGCGTAGGTCACTCCTTTCAGCCTTGAAAGAAGACAGGAATGCCTCATGTGTTTGTCTTTCCCCTCTCTTGCAGACTATATGTAAAGCTCCTCTGTGTAATTACCCCGGCCTGCACGCTCACCACCCGCGAGACTGTCTCTTCTATCTCAGAGACTGGGAGCCTCAGAGGCTTCAGGCGCTGCTGCAGGTAAAGAGGCTCTGGATGTTTGGGTCAGTGGGACGACAAACCCGATATTACTGAGAAGGAAAAAGGGAGGAAATGTGAGGGATGTGGTCACGTGGACTAGTCATCGGATACTTGTACGTGAGGGGAAATAAAACCAAAATTATGTCATGAATTCTGCAAACTGAGAAACTGTTGATGATTTATTTACTGGATCGGTATTTAGTGGTCATGTGATCGCACTGTAACAGCATCGGCTCGAATTGTTTCCAGGGGCTTAAATATCACGTCTAAATGAATGCAACAATAAATGCAAACTGTAAGTTTAAAGTGTGTTTGTTGGTTTGGTCCTCAGAGGAGTGGAGTGGACTTCAACACAGACGCACCTGATGGAGCTCAGAATGGTAATAACAACAATTTGATATTTTAAAAAAAAATATATATACATAAAATGCTAAGATTCACTCTTTCTTGCCCCAGATTTTTGAGTATCTTGGTTTTCTGGGAAAACCTGGAATTCAGACAAAAGTTAGATGGTATTTTCCAGATAAAGACCCTTGTTGTGTTCTTACATCGTCACCATTAGGTGAAGGACTACACTCACATGCCACTTTATTAGGTACACTAGTGAATACAGGTGAATTCTACTTAGGGCTGTGAACAGGCTGACACCACATCAAGGCAAATTCCTTTTGATGTTGGTATTTTGTTTTTTAACGCCTTGTTTGAGAATTCAGGAAGTGATCGAGGCAGGAGTAACGTTGTAGTAAATAATGAAAACCTTTACCGAAAACTACCTCCTCATTCAGATTCACTGTGGGGGTTAATAATAGGCTGTTATTTATAATAATGTTACACGTGGCAGAGGGCGTACGTGGAATTCCTTCCTCTTGGCTGGAATATTTAATTTATTTCCTGTATTAAAGCCAAACATTTATTATTATTCTTAAATGTTTTTTCAGACACTTGCGGTGTGATGGAGCAGAAAGATGAAGGAGGCCAGCAGACCGATTCGCCGTGCGGCACCAAAACACAACCGGGGCAAGCTGGACTCTGCGAGTGAGTGAAGCACACGAACGCGTGTGTGTTTAATGTTTTGTCTTCAGGAAGTCGTGCTCTTTAATCTTGTTTAGAGATCTGTGGAGGTTATGTATTGACGTCACCTCTGCCAGGGCCCGCTCACCTCTGAGTGGCAAAAACACAGCGACATGTGTATCAGTAAATACAGACCAACACAAATGTGCAAATTAAGGACAATTGGACTCGACAATGATCCATACGAACTAATGTGGATTTGGAAAAGTGAATTAGCCTCAGTTTCAGTTAGTTTAAGTTAGTTTTAGTGAACTTCAGTTATGATAAATGTAGCTAAATAAAAGACGCTGCTTCTCAAATGAATAACAGTTACTGTTAAAGCCTATGATTCAAGCTAATGCTGCTAATCAGTAGTGGTAACCGTAGAGACTTGGCTGTGACATCACGTCCATACCCTCCATTCTCTCACACTGAGGTAGCAGAAACATAAGCTCACATCACCACTAACTCTGTATCCTGTCAGCTCCTGGAGGGAATTCAACTCAGTGCTTGAAGCTCGCTGATTCATCAGAGTTAAATGTGAAGTGGGAAAGAGTCAGGTCCTTGGTTGAATTCCTGGTCTGCAGGTTCTCCAGAAACTTGCTCATTCTTTCCTCATCAGGTTATTTTGGCCTGTTGTTACAGACGGGTGAGAATCTGTAACTCTCAATACTACATTAACTTTAGCAGCTCTAGTTATTAGACTTAATATAGTTGCGCGGTGCAAACACATGATCTAGGACTTTTTAAAAAATGTGCCGTTAATGTATGTTTAATCACAAGTAAACTAAGGTCGATGGGTTGATTAATTGAGATTACACCTTTGAATCGGTGTATATAAAGTGACACTTCAACACTTCAACACAAAATATTATTACTATAATAACACAGATGAACCTACAAAGACTCCTGGATTGAATCTGGAGCTGCCCCTGTCTTTACTGAGCTCTGTAGTTCTTGTTTGACTGTTTTGTTTTGAGTCTCACATCTGTTTAGCTGGTTCACACAGTGGAGCATCTCACAGAAACAAATAACAGAAACCAGATTTCCCCCTCAGGGGTTAGTAGTGATCAGAAATAGAGCTGATGATGCGTCTCAACAGATCCCAAACGAGTCATATTTAGACTGTGGTGTGTGTGTGTGTGTGTTTGTGTTTGCGCAGGAAGCACTACAGGGAGTACCTGGTGAGTCTGATAAACGCTCACTCCCTGGATCCGGCTCTCCTCTACGAGCACAACGATCTGATTCGAGCCTGTGAGAGGTACCAGGTGGACACGCAGAGAGGAGACGCCGAGGAGGACGAGGCTTACCACGCTAGGATGCTCAAGGTGGAAATCTGTGCTCATAGAAAACTGGAATTGGGAAGCTTTTATCGTCTCTGTATTATACAAAATTACAAATTATAATTATAAAGGAAGTACAACACTCACTCACAAACATTCGCATGCACAGACAAGGTTAGACCACATTAAATATTAAATATATTCCACAGGAATTTTTAAATATTCCTCTGAGATAATCATGTGATGGACCGGTGCCTTAGAAGGGGAAAGCTGTTCTTTAGTCTGGTTTGACTTACACATAACACTGTACACTGAACAGGTTTAATCTAGTCTTTGACGTTTAGTCTTTACATTCTTTCCCTCTCACAGAAACTGATGGAAGTTCCACTTGGAGAAAAAGTCCCTCGAAACAAGTAGGACGTCCCAGGAGTCTGGAAGTGATCCTGAAAGGAGAGCACTTTGATTAAAAAAAAATGCGTTCTGGCCGCCTCCACTGTTGTTGTCGTCAAGCTGATGTGAATCATCAGCAGGATAGATTCCATGTGAATGCCAAACCACAGGAAGAAAATTACATTTTTGTGGTGGCTTTGTCAAGCTGTCGTTTCTGATTTGTGTTAAGAAACATTTGCTCTGTTTTGTTTGTTGTTCTGTTCTCATTTTTTTTTTTTTCTCCCTCACAAATTGTAAAGATGATCATCTGATCTACGGGAACGGGTCTGTAAAGAAGTGTTTATCTAATGTTGTGTGCCTTAAAGTGACACAAATGTTGAACTCTCAGAGAAACTGATTGGTGACGTGAAGAATCGGATCATTTTGATTTATCTCCTGCACTTGGTGAAGAATGTGAGTTCATTTCAGTATAAAATTGTATAAATAAATGAACACAAACTAATCACATTTATCTTATGTACGCTGGATAATTCAAGTTGAAACGAAAATAAATGTTTATTTTAAAAGGAGTGTGGATTTAATTCTGTCTTTCAGGGAATAATTAAGAGTTTGTGAATTAATTAGGACATTAACAAGCTCTTAAGTAGGATCATGACACATTTTACCAATAAATCTGGGAAACTAATCCGAGCGTAGCCCAACCCTCAAACACAGCAACCAGGTTTACGAGAAGTTAAAAGTATGTTAAGAAGATGACGCAAGATCTTCGAAACAACAGGTTTCCCTAGAGCAAAGCCTTTAGAGGATTATTCAGTAGAGGTAGGTGACTTAAACTCAAGCTTAATTATAAATCTAACTTTAAACGTGTAGATAAATTAATAGGTAAAGTAATGCATTAACATATATATGTATATATATATATATATATATATATATATATACAAACAATTTATTCCTAATTGACTTTTTAGCTTTTTTAGTTACAAAAACACAATCATAATTAAACTTCTAAAATTAGAAGTTTATGCAAGCAGTTATGCACAATATTGTCCAATGAACAACGCATTTTAAAAGTCTGTGTCCTGCACACCGACAAGTTACAATAACAAAAATAAAACAGAGTTTAACACGTCCGAATTTATGTTTTTATTGCAGTACGAACAAATTGTTCTACTGATAATGTGATGTGAGGAAAACCTCATCATTAACTTTAGCCAACCTCAAAAATAAATCAAAATCCAAAACCATGTATACGTGTATTCAAACATAAAAAAAAATCCCGAATAAGGAAACCCTCTTAATAATAATAATAATAAATATGACAAACAGCAGAAATACATTTAGCTTTTTCTTTTGCAGTATATTGTCAGCAAGTTACAGTTGTATCATTTTATTTATAGTTTTATTAAATGAACGCTGAATTAATCCAGAAAACACCACTCAAATCAATAATATTTAAACCATTTATAATACAGTATAAACATATATATATATATATATTGTTTATTTATTTATTTATTTTCTCAGAGGGAGGGTGTGTGTTCGTTGCCGCCCCCTGGCGGTCCGCTGGCAGGTTGTTTCTCTGAAGTCACGTGATTTCTTGTAAAAGGAGCGCCTACCGGAGAAGAGCGTAGGGCCGGGGAGCTGAGACAGTCACACCGTCAGTCCGCAAACGCCACGGAGGAAACGCAACAGAGGTAAACGAAACTTAAATCTACTTCCTTAATTTTACACCATAGAGCCTATATTTGATTTACTTATAAATATAACAGGACACGGCGGATGTTTTGGTTTGCTTGGCATTGTTTTTGTAACTGTGTTGTTATAGGGGGGTTTGTTCCTCGACGAGACTCCATTTAAAAGGCACCAAATTTAAGAATTGAGTTCTGTTTTCGTTTGCGTGGCCTCAGATTAATGTCTCGACTTGATCTGAAGCTGCACGCACGAGGCACGAGACCAAAGACTAAAAAGCTAAACTAAAATTTTTAGTATAACCGTTATAGTTCTTTTTTTTAACATTGCTATTGATGCGTGTTTATACACGCGTCGTTCATGTACACTTCATGTAATAGCTGTGAAGATTTGTATCTGGGAGGAGGTCCAAATGTTTGATGATGGTTGTTTGTGCCAATCTTGATCTAAAGGAGCCATGGCAGCCGGGAGAATGCGCTCCACTCGCAAACTGCGCTCCTGGATCGTGGAGCAGGTGTGTACGTGTGCGTGTGTTTGTGTTTGTGTGCGAGGGGTGGGGAGGTGGTGGGGTGTGTGGGAGAAGGAAAGGAAAAGAGAAACAGGGGGGGGGAATGAGCTCCATTCATCGTAAATTACAGTACTAGAACGACCACAACAGGAAGTTTGATTTTGGCTGCGAAAATAAAAGTTCGTTGTTGTTCTTCTGCCTTCTTACTGCGGGTCATGTGTACCGAACTGTACATAATTCACTTTCTTCAATACATCTACGTTTAAATTATTATATGCAAAGCTTAAATGTGATATTTTTAGATGATATGAAATATACGAATGAATGTAGTCCAGTAATATGATCTGTAACCAATTTATTAATCTATTTTTGAGTAGTGGGGCTGTAACTAATGACTAGAAGCTAAAAGGTCAAACTGGAACCCCTTCAAATCATTTGATAAGAGGATTGTTTCTGCACTACCCCCAAACTCAAATGCTTTCCCTCTCATTACCGAGCAACGTTTGAATTATAGTGTCCTAAACAAATCTGCTAAAAGTGTTTTGGCCTCAAAAATGTGCATGAAACTCGGAGCGGCATAAGAGCCGTCTCATCCCGGAGCTTCACTCAGACGAACCTTTTTTTTTTTTTTTTTGCTGGGTTTCAGGTGAGCAGCGGAAAATACCCGGGGGTGATGTGGGACGACGAGGCCAAAACGATGTTCCGCATCCCCTGGAAACACGCAGGGAAGCAGGACTTCCGCAAGGACGAGGACGCCGCCATATTCAAGGTTTTAGACGCACATTTCCCAACGGGACATTAAGGGGAAAAAAATAAATAATAAATAAATAAATAGTTCTCTGAATTAACAACACTGTCCGACGCAGGCGTGGGCCGAGTTCAAGGGGAAGCTGACGGACGGGGGACAAGACAACCCGGCCTCCTGGAAGACTCGTCTGCGTTGCGCCCTCAACAAGAGCCCGGAGTTTAAGGAGGTGAATGAACGAGCACAGCTGGACATCTCAGAGCCGTACAAGGTGTACCGCCTCGTCCCCATCAGCGAGCAAGGTGAGCCCAAACAGAGCCACCCTGCACTGAATGATTAGCTCCAAAGGTGTCCGACTTCATGAGAGCGATTCTCAATCCAAGGATCTTTTTATTTCCAGACTCTTGAGTGGAGAATAAACTGTTTTAACCGCTGATGGACATAAAAAAACAAGTGGTTGTGAAACAGGAATGAGCAAAATTTAAAGTTAGAAGGAAGCAAATGGTGTGTTTTTTTAAGCGTGAACTAAAAGTGTTTAAAAGCCCTGACTTCTCCTTCTTTAGGTCAAATGCATGAACTCACAGCACACACCATGTAAATGAAGGGTACAGTCACGTAGGGGAAGAAATTTGCTAATTTAAACACGTTAGAGATTAAAACAAACAGATTATACAAACAGAAAGATTTTAATGCATTCAGAGTTGAAATGAAACAGTTTTCTGTCAATTATAAAGCAAAACTAAGAAAAATGCCCAAATATTCTGTGGATTCTCTGCTTTTCTTCTCATACACGAGAGCAGATTGAAAACGGAATCACAATCTAAAACCTTGCGTCTGACAGGTGAACTCTGGCACTCATATACACAAAACAGTGTGTGCATCATGTAAATGAAGGGTGCAGCCACGCAGGGTGTTGACCTCAAAAGCGTTTCACAATGGTTTGTCGTGTTTAACGCACTGTCAGCTGGACAGGATTTAGATTGACAGGACGGCTGCTATTTAAAGATATTTAAATGACAACACAGTGCACTTTATTGACATCTCAGTTATGAACTTGAAGGAGATCCGGGTCTGTAAAATAAAACTGAAAATAATTATTTTAGTCCAGAAACCAGAGATATTTAGTTTACAACAACATAAATGGAGAATCTGTTATTTGGTTAATTTGTGTTTCTATGTGCTAGTTTTCTACCATGCCACGTTTTTAATGCACTTAGTTCCTTTTACAGTTCAGACGTTTTCTAGACTCAGTAATGGAGTAGGTGGAAGCTGAATTGCAGAAGTAAATGGGAGTTTTATGTATATTCTGGTATGGACCCGGTGACCTCTGCAGACTCATCTCACCGATAGGACAGAACCCAAAAATCTTCAGTTTAAAGTTCATTATAATCAGACATTTAAGAGTTTGCAGCATTTTCTTTACATCTGTTGCTTGAAAAAATCTCCTAGACTGTTATTTTTTGATAGACATTAAGATTTGTGAGGAGGTATTTGGTATGTGTACTTGATGAACTTGACTCAAGAACTGATCACTTACTAAAATACTTATAACACCGGAGGGAGTTGTTGAAATGAAATGGTTTTTAAATGAATTCTTCGCTTAATATCCATGTTCTGCTGGAAATGAATCAAATTGTTTAAACAGAAAAAGGACAAAGAGGGAATAATTCATATCAGGTGACTTGTTGCTTTTGGAGCAGCAGGCCTGTGACTCCAGCTGGGTCAGCATGTCCAGCCAATGTCAATTCAGGAAAGCTGCACCGCGCTTTGTTTATTCGCGTTTGTCCTGCACCTTTGATCGTTCACCATTTAGTGATGATGATGATGATGATGATGATGATGATGAAATGTTTTGAGGTCATTTGAAGGGGTTCCTTCCTTCTGTGTGTTTAGGAGTGGTGGTGCCGGAGAAGAAATGCAGAGAAAAAGTGTCCAGGAGGTCGAAGAGGAGGAGGAAGAGCAGCAGCGAGTCAGAGAGTGACGATAGCTGCCAGGACAAACGGATAAAGACGGAGGAGGTCAGCTCTCAGCTGGTGAGTTTATAGCAGCGTGTGGCTAAATAGACTTTACAGTTTTATACTGAGAGGGAAAGATCCAATAAGTGCGACATCAAACTTTGGCCTCGTCCGGAAGTTATGTCACCGTCATTCCTGGGGAATCTGATCACTAATGTCCAGTTTTAAGTATCTGTGAACTTGGTGGGTGGGTGTGTGTGTGTGTGTGTGCGCGCATCGAGGCTTAGGCACACATCGAGGTATTGTTTATCGAGCTCCACCCTGGTGGTAGCTGTTTTAGAAGCCTGCACAAAAGACACGTTATAACTCCAGCCGTTGAAGTTTCCATATGCGCTGCAATCTTCAGTAATAAAGTGGAATAAATACACCCATGATTGAGGAAATGCTCAACTTAACTCCACCCGGCTCCTTAAAATAACGTGATCGTATCAATCATTAACCAGGTGCCGATAAGTTTTTATTTTTTTTTAATGTTAGAATCCCATACAGTCTACTCATTAAATAAACACTCTCATTACTAATGTAGCAACATGACTTCTAATAGTATTTGAGTATTCGTTTGTTTTTTGTTTTTTTGCGATTGAACGCAGCAAAGCTCCGCTGACACAATAGCAGCCTTATTAAGTCTGTAATGTGATTCAGGACTCAGGAGGATGCGGTCAGATGCATCTCAGACCATCTCTTAAACGTGGTCAGTGATCACGTCTCTCTTACGTGTCTTGTACTTGGCTGGCCACTTGGGACCGTGAACCAAACCGGATGTTTAAAGTATTAGACGAAATATTGATCTAATATTTTGGGCGGTTTCGAGTGCGTTTTTTTTTTTTTTTAAACCAGCTTTTGCGCATTATCTGGCAGCGCTGCTTCCTAGAGTCATTCATTTGAATTATAACACTTCAACACATTACGTATTTTGTGCACACAACTTTCCATGTTGTAACGATGACCTCACTTTTATTTATTTTTTAATTCTCTCTTCACCAACGCAGTGTGAAAACGTCTGCTCGCATGTGTTTTGTGGGTAATTGTTGTGCATTCGTGGAACAACAACACTAAGGGCAGATATTGGTCATTTTTTTTACAAATGCTTTGCTTTTAGTTCTTGTCTAAAGTCTCTGATTTCTGCGTTCTCAGTGCGTCGAAGAGGCTGTGCTGCGCAGCATCAACTCCGTCCAGACGGAAGAACCCGTTCACTGTCCCACCATCGTACAGACGGATGGTGAGTGTCGCTGCGTTTATTCACAGACGTCAGATCAGACAGAACCCGGGCTGATTGACTCATGGGTCTACGGTGACATGATCAAACAAGCCGCTGTTAATCAGTCCTCCTAAATGTCCTTTAAATGAAGTTATTATTATTAAATGGTTCTTGTTAGGACTCCCCTCCTGTTTTTTTCTGTTTTCACATGTTCCTGACTCATACTTCAGACACAGGAAGTAAAGCAGAAAACAGTGATGCATACACTCGTGTGTTTTTACAGTTTGAGGAGAAGTCTTGTCGACCCTTTAAACTAGAATATAAAGTGATTCTGAAACCTGCTCCGTCTTCAGTTTGGACATCAGCTGACAAAACAAACGTTATTCTGAAACAACCAGCTCATCTTATCTCTCTCACCTTTCTCCCAGCTGCAGTCGATGAGATCAGGTTGGACGTGCGGATCGAGGAGAGCGTCCCTGCTCCTGCGGCAGGTGATAAAAACCACCTTTACAGCTCAAACGTTTATTTAATCCGTGTCATCTTTTT